>NC_047664.1:65182122-65482122 GCF_011762505.2 Arvicanthis niloticus | reverse complement strand
CAGTAAATAATCTCACGATCTCAGGGGTCACAGTGTGATCAAACGTCCTGCGACATATCAGTAGCCTACATTCTGTGCTATCTCTACCCTACTGCCCAGAGCAAAAGGAAGCATCTTCAGGCAGCAGGGGTAAAAGTCAAGGATACTTAGAGCATGATTGACATAGGACCCGATGCATGTGCATGTGCATGCATGCTTGCACATGTGCTATGGACAGTACAGATGGACCTATCTGAAGTCTCCTGATTCACAATGGGGAATATATCTAATTCAGCAATGGGAGTTTTTCTTACCTCAAATCTATTTTTGAGATATGGCTACTTATTATAATAGATGACACTTTGTGAGGCATTTGAAACTCTCCATTGTCCTTTAAGCAGCTGTCATGCTCAGCTCTGACTGGGCCATGGCAGGCCTTTCTCTTCTCGTCATGAGTGTGCATCACTTGGGCACCAGCACTCACACATTCTTAGGCTGTGTATCACCATCACAATTCTCTTCCTTCATCAACTCCTGGACCACACTTTTGTCAAGACTCAGCTCAAGTTACAGCTTTTCCACGCACCTTTCTGAGTGTCCAGTGGCAGACTAGCTACACTTCCTTGGAATTTCTCTAGCTTACTGATTCTCAACTGGGAGAGCTTTGCTCTCCCATTCCTACCCCAGAGACATCTGGTCACATTAGAGACATTTTTGGGTATCACATCTAGTTTGGGGGATGCTGGCATTTATTTCATAAAGGCAGTGACATGTGTCTTTCATAACACGGTACTAGCAAGCACACAGATCCCTTGTGCTGAGAACCCTGTAGCCTAGCCAGCCTCTGACACTCTATCATTTGGCTGCTCATCAGACTGTAGAATCATCTACAGTCTAAGGTTGGGACTCCTTAGAAAGCATCCTGTTGCCCCCTCCAGTTGTACAGGCAAGAAGAACACTCATCGGAGAAGAGCTGCTCTGCTCAAGGTGAGTCATTGTGACGGAGTAGGAGCTGGACAGATCTCTGACAGGCAGACAGATAGGGAAAGGCTCCATAGATAATAAAAAACACCTGGCAGGGGTCTTTCTCCCAAGAGCAGGGCCACCCTTCTGACTGACCAGTCCAGGCTGGCCAGATATGTTCAAAGTCTGTCCTGAACACGTTTACCTGAAGTTGTGGGCCTGCCAGCTTCCCTTTCTTTGTCTAAGCTGTTCCAATCAAAATGAGGGGAAGGGGACCCATCTCATGCCACCGGAAACCTTTAAAAATCCCAGCACTCTAGGATCAAAAAGGACCTTGGTCTTTCTGCTTTGCCAGGTGTTTTTCTCTCTCTCTGTGTGTGTTTGTTCTCTGTCTCTGTCCCTCTGTCTCCTCACTTGTAATAAAGTTTGTTACTCATTGTTGCCTGCCATGTTTAAGATTCTTCCTGTCCTTTGAATCTTTTATCAGCAGAGAAGATGAACCCAATGCAGAAAGTATTGCTAGCCAGGCTCTGTCTTGTGACCCTGGGGCCCTTGACCTTTGCCATTTTACCATCTGGTTGTTTTCTTTCTCCCAGCTAAATTTAGAAATTCCTATAAGCAATGCTCGGATCTTTTATTAATTGACAGTAATTCTGTCCTTAGCCTTCCACCCTCAGCATAGGCAATGCATATTTGTTGTAAGGTCAAAATTCCTAAATTTTTAAAAATACTATTTTATTCCCTTGCAGTTCTAATTAAAAAAAAAAAAAAGACTCTAAACGTATTCCCTACGTGTAACTCCTTACAAGGACATATGACTACATCTAATCCACAGAAAATTCTACTGAGAATGTTCAGTATTAATTAGAGTAAACACCAGTCACCAGAGACTCATGCATTTCTGTAATGAAAATGACCACTTAGCAGTGGAGAGAAAAACAGGAAAGGCTTCTACTAAGGAGAATGATTAACCAAATTCTCACAGAGAAACTGGAAAAAAAAATCAGCACACCCCAGAAAGGACAGAGCACTGTTTGTTTGTTTTTTTAATTCATCCCATGCTCTCTAATAGAGAACCCATTCCCACAATTAAATCAGTTCTTTTTTTAAGGAAAAAAAAAAAAAAAAAAAAAAGGCCGGGCAGTGGTGGCGAACCCCTTTAATCCCAGCACTTGGGAGGCAGAGGCAGGCGGATTTCTGAGTTTGAGGCCAGCCTGGTCTATACAGCCAGTGAGAGTTCCAGGACAGCCAGGGCTATACAGAAAAACCCTGTCTCAAAAAACAGAAAACAAAAAACAAAAGAAAAAAAATGTATGAGATAGTGCTGGTTAGTTTTAAGTCAAATTGACAGAACTATAGTCATTTGGGAGGAGGGAACCATGAGAACATGCCTCCTTTAAGACAGGGCTTTCAGGTACGGTTATGGGGCATTTTTAAAATTAGTGATTGATAGAGAAGGGCTGGGGCCATTGTGGGTGGTCTCACCCTGGTGTGATGATCCTGGGTTCTTTAAGAAAGCAGGCTGAGCAAGCCATGAAAGCAAGCAAACAGCACTCATCCATGGCCTCTGCACCATCAGCTCCTGCCTCCAGGTTCCAGCTCTGTTTGCGTTCCTGTCTGAACTTCCTTTGAGGATGGGCCTGTGGAAGCTTCAAATAAGCTCTTTTCTCCTAGGGTTGCTTTTGCCTGTGGTGCTTTCATCATGGTAATTGTGGTGTTTTGAGAAATGTTGTCCTGGTGTGTTGGGGAAACTGGCAACATTTACTCCCCTTCCCTTTTTAAGGTCTCAATGATAAACCAAAGTTGGATTTAGCAAAAACGGTACCTGAGGGGCAAAAATGAATTTACTGGGCTTACTTTCTGAGCATGAGTGAAGGGTTACTAAAAGGAACATGGGTGATCCTAAAGCAGCCATATTCATTTAGCATGGATATTGGCTTTCCCATAGTGCTCAACTTAAATATTCTAGTCCCTCTCTAAGAACCCAAGGCCAGGGGCTATATGGCAGAATTTCATACATCTGATTTGGAGTAGGAGCAGAAAAATCAGCAAGGGTCCATTGCCACCTCCTCTAATGTCAGAAACATTAACAACCAAATTTTAAGCAAGCTTTATTAAATACTGGTCATAATGATGAACACTGGCCAGATCCCGTGCCAGGGTTCACAGAGAATGGCCACAATTTACATTAGTCAGGTAGGTACATATTAAGTAAAACCCAAAGTTACATGCTTCCTGCCTTCAACTTTTTTTTTTAACTGAATATTTTATTTACATGTCAGATGTTATCCCCTTATCTCATTTTCCAGGTAATGAGGAACTCCCTATCCCATTCCTCTTCCTCCTGCTGCTTCTATGAGAATGTGCCCCCACCTACATCCCCACTCCCACCTCTCTACCCTTGAATTCCGCCCCCCCCCCCTTACTGGGCGTCCAGCCTTCATGGGACCAAGGATCTTCTCTCCCACCTATGCCTGACAAAGTCATCCTGCCCTACATATACAGCTGGAGCCATGGGTCCCTCCCTCTGTGCTCCCAGGTTTAGACCCTGGGAGCTCTGGTTGGTTGGTATTGTTGCTTTTCTCATGGGGTCCCAAACCCTTTTGGCTCCTTGAGTCTTCTCTCTAACTCCTTCATTGGGAACCCCTTGATCAGTTCAATGGTTAGCTGTGAGCATCTACCTCTGAATATGTCAGACTCTGATAGACCTCTAAAGAGATAGCTATATCAGGCTCTTGTCAGCATGCACTTCCTGCCATCTGCATCAGTGTCTACCTTTGGTGACTGCACATGGGATGGATACCCAGGTGGAATGGTCTCCGGACGGCCCCTCCTTCAGTTTCTGTTCCACACTTATCTCTATATTTGCTCCCTTGAGTATTTTGTTACTCCTTCTAAGAAGGACCGAAGCACCCACACTTTGGTCTTCCTTCTTCATGAGCTTCATGTGGTCTGTGAGTTGAATCTTGGGTATTTCAAGCTTCTGGGCTAATATCCAATTATCAGTGAGTAAATACCATGTGTGTTCTTTTGTGATTGGGTTACCTCATCCAGGATGGTATTTTCTAAGCAAAGAATTCTCAACTGAGGAAACTCAAATGGCCGAGAAACACCTAAAGAAATTGTTCAGCATCCTAGTCATTAGGGAAATGCAAATCAAAACAACCCTGAGATTCCACCTCACACCAGTCAGAATGGCTAAGATCAAAAATTCAGGTGACAATAGATGCTGGAGAGGATGTGAAGAAAGAGGAACATTCCTCCATTATCGGTGGGATTGCAAGATGGTGCAACCACTCTGGAAATCAGTCTGGTGGTTCTTCAGAAAATTGGACCTAGCATTACCTGAGGACCCAGCTATATCACTCCTGTGCATATACCCAGAAGATGCTCCAACATATAACAAGAACATATGCTCCACTATGTTCATAGTAGCCTTATTTATAATAGCCAGAAGCTGGAAAGAACCCAGATGTTCTTTAACAGAAGAATGGATACAAAAAAATGTGGTACATTTACACAATGGAGTATTACTCAGCTATTAAAAACAATGAATTCGAGAAATTCCTGCCTTCATCTAATGCAGGGTTGGGGGAGGACAAACATACATCCGGACTTACTTCCTGCACTTGTGATCAAGCAAACCCTGTACAGTTGGGGCAACCAACCTTGTTTACAGAAGTGTTAACAGGTGGCTGGCTTGCTGTCTTATAAGAACAACAACCCTCAGCATTCCAGGAAGTGATCTGTCCTTTGGCAATTGGGGCTTACAGATTAGAGGCATTTTTGTTTTATAGATCTCTTAAACACAGTAATTTTAATTTAAAACCCAACTGCAGCCTTCCCATCAGCAGTGATGATCTTTTGCAAGAACACACCACTGAACTGGTGAAGATATATGCTGTTTGCCTTGGAGGATAGTGCTGTAGAACACATGGATACAAAGTTCAAGAAGCCCACTTTAAACACGCAGTGACAAAGTAAGAGTTAGAGACTTTTTATTGGAAAAGGAACAGCTGAGAGACCAGTGTCCTGAATTTCAGAGGCAGAACTGTACGTGTGCAGGTTGGAAACCCAAGTACAGGTGAGTGGATCTGTACCCTGGTTGGGCCAGGCAGCAGCTATGTGCCTTAGCTAGATACTGTGCATCTTTAATTTTGAATTGCTACAGTTTTGATGTGAGGCTCACTATGATGCTTCCCCAAATCAAACTGTGATTTGCTGTGAGAGTTTAGGGAAATGAACACAGGAGAAAAAAAAAAAAAAAAAAAAAAAAAAGCATTCTCCACAGGTTCTTGGCAGCTCCACCAGATGAACAAATGAAGGTTATTGTTACAATGATTTCTAGACTTAATTTTGTTGTTGGAAAAAAAAAAAAAAACCTGGGACCACTTGGTTTTGTAATGCCAATTTTATGTCACTAGGAGAAATACAACCTTTTGCAAGACAGAAGGGAACCTCTGCTACGTTTGTGTCTTCACATTTAAAATAAAGCAGTATCACTTTAGATACCCATTGATGAACATTCTTCTTCAAGTAAACAAATCTGTAAGATTTAGGACTCGGGGCTGGAGAGAAGGTCTGGCAGTCAAGAACACTTGTTGCTCATACAGAGGAGCGGAGTCAGTTCCAGCACCCAGCAGCTCACAACCTGTCATAACTCCATGTCTAGGGGGATCTGATTACTTCTTCTGAATTCTACAGGCATCAGCCACACGAGTGAAGCCCACAGGCACACATGTGCACGCATGCGCGCGCGCGCGCGCGCGCACACACACACACACACAAGAAAATTTAATTAAAAGAAAAAATCAAGACCTGGAATCATAACTTCAATTTCATTTATTTCCTCTCCTCTGGTCTTTTTTTTTCCCCCCAATGTTCTTCCTCCATCACTCCCTTCATTACCCCTTTTCTGAAAGTTATTCAAATACACGAATATAGGTTTATGTAAAAATGACTAAGACAGCTAGCTATAGAGTGCTTAACATTATTGGGAGTCTGGGAAGAGAAATGTCAGAGTCTTAGCTTCCAACCTCGGCTCACAGTGATATGAGTTATCAGAAATGACTCCTAACCTTCTCATCCCTAAAGTGAGAGGTTTGTGGGTAGTTAATGGGGCTTACCCCTAGTTTTAAGTATTGGATTACATTCTTATTTCTAGACAGCCATAAGCAGACACCCAATTCAAGTATGAAAATTTAATCAACAATTAAAAATTACTCATTTTTTTAAAATAGCAAATTCAACCTGTGAGGGAGAAAATGCTTTTCATTTTGAATAGACATCTGTGCAAGCATTTTGTTGCAGTCTGGATTTCAGAAACAGAGTTGGTCTTATAACTGTGTGATCACATGTTTTAAGAAGGCTTGAGAAATGGCTTGACGGTGTGGTGTGTCCTTGGAATTCTTGGGGATGTTTGAGCAAACAGCCCTGAGTGCATTTTTACTAGCACACATTAACTGTAGAAAATAGTGGCCTTTTGTACGACATTTCCATACATATAATGTCCCTTGGTCACATTCCCTCTCACCAGCCTGGCCCCTTTCTACTCCCACGTCCTGTTTTTCTTTGAATGTAGATTCTACATGAGAGAAAATGTTGGCAATATTTGGTTTTCTATTGTTATTTTGTCTTCTCAATGTTACTTTGCTTAACACAATGGTCTCAAGTTCATCCACATTTCCTGCAAACAACATAAATTTGTTCTTCTTAGCCAGGCAGTGGTGGTGCACACCTTTAATCCCAGCACTTGGGAGGCAGAGGCAGTCAGATTTCTGAGTTTGAGGCCAGCCTGGTCTACAGAGTGAGTTCCAGGACAGCCAGGGCTACACAGAAAACCCTGTCTCAGAAAAAAAAAAAAAAAAAAAAGCCAAACAAACAAACAACACACAAAAAAACCCCAGATAAATTTGTTCTTCTTTATTCAGGAAATGTAATAAAAACAAAGTTCGTCATCTCTCTTCCCACCAAGGTTAAATAAGACAAATCTCCATTTTAAAATATTGTAAAGAAGCACCTTAGCAGAAATTCATATTTCCCCAGGGTCAGCAAGTCTTGAATTCAGAACGTGTGCTCTGGGTTGCCTCCCTGCTGAAAATTCGTCCTGCTTGCAGGTTTGTCACTTTAAACTAGCCAATCACGTAATAAGGTGAGGTTGAGCTCTGACCAGTCAGAGTGAGGCACTGGACCCTATTGTTTAGGAATAAGAACCCAGCAGGACAGCCACTGGCTGTGCTCGCCTGTTTGATCCAGCTTGGCTTCACACCCTTCTGCTGAGCAAAACTTACCGTGTTGCAAAAAACCTTCAGATTGTGTGCATTTTCCTATGACCCCAGACCCATTTCTGGCACTTAGCTCTGTATTTTCAATAAATGACGTAGCTGGTTTGGCGATTGATGATAATTTGCCCTTCAGTTTCTAAGCCCAGGATTCTCTCCTTTAATAGATAACCACATGAATGCTTGTCCTATTACTTACTTTATAGGGTTTACTATTGCTGTGATGAAACACCGTGACCAAAACAACTGGGGGAATGCCTTAGTCACTGGGAGGAGACACCATGTCCATGGCAACTCTTTTAAAGGAAAACAATTAATTGGGGCTGGCTTACAGTTCAGAGTTTTAGTTCATTATCATCGTGCCGCTTACTGGCTTGTTCCTCATGGCTTGGTCAGCCTGCTTTCTTACAGAAACCATAATAGGCTGGGCCCTCCCCCACCAATCACTAATTAAGAAAAATGCCTTACAGGCTTGCCTACAACCTAATCTTATAGAGACATTTTTCCCAATCAAGGTTCTCAGATGAATCTAGTTTGTGCTGAGTTGACCAAAAAACATGGCCAGCACAATGTCTTTCCTTTGCATTCCGTCTCAAGCCTCTTCCTTTGATATAAACGTAGAAAAGACTTTCTTCTATGTTTGTCAGACCACAGGATGAGCCACCAACTGGGCACAGGACACATAGTTCCTGTCTTTGGCTCAAAGGGCAGGGCCTCCAACCTTCAGCCTCAACAACAGCTCTCTCTGGTAATTCTCACTTCATTGTTGTTTGTAACAGAAGGGTGGAGGATGTTAGAAAGGAGAAATAACTCCCCCTTGAAAATTAGAGGCCACTAGTCAGTTTACAGAAGGGGCTGAAGAAGACCTACCCTCCATTCAACTCATATCTGTCAAGACTGGGCTTTAAGGACGTTGTGTGGAGTCTCCCCGGGTTGGTGAAGACAAAGCTATTCAGAAAAGGGTTCAGTCCCCTTTAACAACTACTTCTGAACTCTTAGTGCATGCTGTCCTTGAGCCAGGTGCTGAGATTAAAGCTGCGAGCAAACACTGGAGATAATTACATCGAGCATGGTGGCCCAGGTAGCCCAGACATCGTGGGCTCACTTCCGGGCCGGTGAAATGGGGATAATACTCACCTTACAGAGCTGATGTGAGGACATGAAGACAGAAATGACTGGACAACTTGAAGAGCTGTTCCAGGGGAGTGTTTGCAAGATGATTAAAACAAAACCCAAGCCAACTCAAGCAAGCAACCAATCAAACAAAAGCCCTGTAAGTTATTCCTGGAAATGTGTGGGGATATGTTCCTCAACAGAAGTAGCTTAGACAGAATGGAATGGGAACAATTAAAAGTTTTTCATCTATTCGTCTTAAGTTTTAAGCAACCAAACATGACATTGAACGTAGCATTCCTTCCTAGACCACAAACCCAGGTTAATTAACTGGATAAAGATTCCAATAGAAAAAAAACCATCGCGCCATTCTTAAACTGCCGGCCCTGCCTGCTCTCCATCCCGGACTTCCTGGCCTAACCTCTGCCTTCCTTTTCCCACGTTTGACAGTCCCAGGACCCTGGAGAAGGAGTAACCCGCCCCAGCCTGAGGCTCCCGCGCAGCCCCGCCACAACGCTGGGCAGGGTTAGCCCGCCCAACAGAGGAGGCGGAGACTTTGGGTGGGCGGGGCTTGGGGTGGGGCCAAGGCTTAGGCGCGCGGCTGACGCGACCCAAGGATTTTGAGGGGAAGGGGGGAGTGACAGGAGAGGCGAGGCTTGGACTCGGGGGCGGGGTCATGCGTGCGGAGGCGGGTCTAGACTTCAGGGAACCGGGGCGCGGCGAGCAGGGGCGGGGCTTCTGCGCTATGGGCGGGGTCTCGGCGGGTCCAGGCTGAGCGGGTAGAGGCTCGCGGGGGCCGAGGTCCTGCACTCAATCCACCCGGGAGCTCTCGAACTGCACCGTTCACCTGGATCCGGGACGCGGCGACCGGGGCCAGGAGGACAGAGGGACGCGGCGATGGCTCCGTGGGGACTCCCGGGGTCCGCTGTGCTTGCTGCTTCGGTGTTCGTGGGAGGCGCCGTGAGTTCCCCGCTGGTGGCCCCGGGTGAGTGCTTGGTCCGGGTCGGGACGCCGGGTGAGTTGGGTCTGCGCACGGAAGGGAGCCAGGGGCCCGACGGGTCGGGACCGGTAGAGCCCATAGCCCCGCCGCGCCCTGAGCTGAGCGCGCCCTGCTCTGCTACCGGATCTGGCTCTGAACATCTGGGTGTCCCGGGGTGGCCCGGGCAGGGTGCGGCGCGCGCAGCGCGGCTCGAGTCCCTCCCTACCCGCCTGCCCGGATCCCGCCTTCCCTCCCCTGCGGCTTCTAAGAACGGCGGGACCCCCCACTCCGACTCTTCAGGATGTCGTTTCCTGGGGCGCTTTCTCCCCAGCCGTGGACCCCTTTCTACTGCCCTGGTCCTCAAAGGCCTCACCACCCGAAGATCTTGATACCCGGGACCGGCTTCTGTTTTACAGCCTCCTTCCTCGCTTTATTTTCTTCTTTCCTTTTCATTATGTTAATGCCTTGAAAGTGCCAGTCTTTGCAGGTGGTTACGGATTCTTTTAGTAAGTCGGGAATTTCTCACTCCTTCCCATCTATGCTGGATAAATTAGGCCAGGAAAGAGGAAGGGACACCTATAATGTATACTGCTTTTTCTTTGTATCAAATCCTGTCATCACAAAAGGAACCTCTGTGGTTCAGGGTGGAAGCCACCAGCTGAGACGCTGAGTGTTGTCTTCAACTACAAGCCATCAGCGGGAGTTTCTAACTGAAATTTAAGAGGTCTACCTTTTACTTAAGGAAGCCTTTGCCTTGTGCTCCTGTTTTTATAAGACACACACCAGGGATTCTTAATAATTGTTTCCCACTCTTAATTGCCACCTCGCAGCAGTACTTAAAAAAAAAAAAAAAAGTTAAGCCTTCCTGGCCATTTGGGGTTACCACAGGCTGATTCTTACGTCAGCAGGCTCTGCCAAGCTTGCCTTCAGGGGTGGCTCCTCTGTGGGCCCAAATAATAAGCATCTGGAAGGCTTCCAACAGCGACTGTCTCCTCTGTAAAATATACGCACCGCTCTTCTGAGGACATCCTAGTCACTTAGAGCTTTGAGACTGGCTGATCATTTGGCCTTTACTTTTTCATAGGAATCAGAACATGCTAACAAGGGAACAGGATAGATAGACAATGTATCTCTTGAGTATTTATTAGCAGATCCCACATTTCCTTCAGCCATCCACCCAGGGGAAAGGGAAGCTAGTGACAAGTTTTACTGGATGGGAGATTTTCATGTACATCCTGTGTTTCTTTGCTGGGACTTGTAAGTACAAAATAGTTCAAAGTAGACTGGAGGCTGCAGGTAGTATGGGGTATCACTTGTTGCAAAGTTTGGAACAACAACAACAACAAAACCTTAACCTGGGAGCCAGATTGTTACAGTTTAGTGAGACATGTGATGAGACATCATTAGGAGAAATCCACTCCTAAGAGTATGGTTATGTTTTGCCGGGTTTCTGAACAGTATCCGGTATCAGGCCTGCAATGTGACTGAAGAAAGTCCTACCTAGCCGTGCTATTTTGAGTGAATGTTAATGCTTAAAAAGAATGACGTATCTAAGGTGGAAAGGGTGGAAGTTCGAATTTGCTGGCAGGCTTGGGGCCTGTATCAAGAGATGAGCCTGGAACTGCTGGCATCCGATCTCTTTGGACCCAAAGCCCAGAAGTAGGAAGATGGAGATGGGAACTCATACAGACAGCCTGTTGTGTGCTTTAGTTGGGCGCTTCATGTGTATTTTAAAACTTACTCCTCATGACCCAAGATGTGTTTATTTTCTGTAGAGCAACTGAGGTCTGTCACCACGTAGATATTATATCAATAAGCATTGGATAAGGAGAGAGAAGGAGAGGGGGAAGGGAAAGAGAGAGAGAGAGAGAGAGAGAGAGAGAGAGAGAGAGAGATACAGCCTGCTTGACTTTAAATTCATTTTCTTTCTACTGTCCCCCACTGCTTCCCAGAGAAAATAGAGGATAAGTCAACCTCAGCAACCTGACTGAAATTGTAAGATAGTTCTAAGGTGCCCAAATATCACATCATGAGCCTGTCGTCATCTGAGCCATAGAGTAGGGAAAGGACAGAGAGCTAGCTTCACAGCGGGTGGGTGGCAGTCTCTTTCACTTCCTTTTTTTTTTAAAGCCATCTAAACAGTGGCACTAGAGCCTACTGTGCAAACAGCAGAGATGCTTTTCCAGGTCTAGCCTTATTTATGTACTTAAGTTCTCCGGTGGCACAGCCCTTGAGTAGAGAGATGGGAAAACAGTTCCAGGGCTGGTGCTGGGAGGGATGTACAGTCCCCGGGCGTCCATCCAGCCTCAGATTCCTTATTTAGATGTTGAAGATATGTTTGATTGAATTCTGGGTTCTCTTTTGGCTGGGCAGCTGCTTAGCTGAATGTCCACATAGTTCCTAGACATTGGGTGCAGTGTTTTGAAAAAAAAAAATACTGTTTGGAGCTTGGAATTTCATGCTTACTCCAAATTTAAAGAGGAAATGAAAAATGTCACCAGTGACTGTCATTTCTTTATCTCCTCTGTGTATTTTTTTCTAGCTCTTCAGAAAAGAAACAGGAAAACTCTGGGGAGGAGTTGGATTCGAATGTGAGAAGCCACAGTCCAGGGGATTCAAACAGAAGACTTGAATTTTTTACTTTTTTAAAAAGTAGTTTGGCTTTGACGTTGAAGTCTTATTACATGTTGGGCCATTTTAATTATATCATTTAGAACAACACACATTAAAAAATGACTGTTATTTAAAAACAATTTAGTCTAAGTTGGAAGGCCTAAAATCAAGCCTTGGCATTGTCCCACTGTGGCTTCTGGTCTTTGGGGACTCAGTGGCAGAACACTCACCTTGCCTGCCTGCTGCTGTCCTGTTCAGGAATGCCTTGATTCAATTCCTAGCGCTGCCAAAAGACAATGAATAGATAGAAAAAAGAAAAAGAAACAAAAGCAAATTGTCATTAGTTGACACTGTTTCTTAAGAGTTGTCCAGTAATCTTGGTGGTTGTGTCTTAGAAACTGGTAAAGATTTTAAAGTTTCATTTTCTTTTATTTACATGTAAATGACATCTGTGTGATTTTTTTTGTCTTTATTCCAGGATTATTATATGTATGTATCATTTATATGCCACATTTAATTAGATTTAATACTGTACAATCTTAATGTATGCAAAATGTTGTACACAGCAAGGAGTTCCGCCCAAGTTTGGGGGCTGCTAAGCCATGAGAGTAAAAAAATCTGGTGTAAGAAGGCTGAGCATGGTGGTGCATGCTTTCAATCCCAACACTCAGGAGGCAGAAGCAGGCAGATCTCTGTGAATTTGAAACCAGCCTGGTCTATAGAGCGAGTTTCAGGCAGCCAGGGCTACACTGAGAGACCCTGTCTCCACAAACAAAGGAAACTAACAACAAAAAGATCTGGTGTAAGACTGAAGGGCTAAAATTGAAAGTTGGCATTGTACAGTGTGGCTTCTTCACCTTTTTTTTTTTTTTTTTTTTTTTTGGGAAAGTGGAAATCAGTGTTTATTACTGCCTATCTGATGCCAGGTATCGGTGTTTGTACTCAGATCACTAACTCTGTGATCCTGTGTAATTCCACAGGACTGATCCTGTGTTAATGGCCGGGAATGTGGACCCTCTGAGAAGTGGGAAGTTACTGAGAGTTACCTGGGCCTCGCCCTTCTGTCCTATCTGTTCAGTTCTAAAGTGCATTCTGAACCATTTATTCCTTTTCCTTTGGAAAGACAATTCTTTTCATTCTAAAATGTTTATGAGGAGTCACAGTGGTTTGACTCCCTCTGCAGCTGTCTAGATAGTTTTGAAAAGTCCCTCCTACAGTTTGAGTGGGAGGAGGGAGAGAGTTACCTTTGCTCTTTTCCCTAGAGGCCTTGCCTCAGTTTGCATTCCATTCTGGTCTTTCTCCATGCATCTTGACCTTGGGTAGTATCCTAACCCAGTGCAGTTTTATTGGCCCCGGTCCCTTTTATCGTTGTCATATGCAGTCTTCCTCTCTGAAGCACTGGAAAGGTGTCTTAGTGTTCCATCACATGCTTCACCGTGTTTTACCACACTGTGCCTCCTTTCCAGGAGGATGTACTTGTCAGTGACTGTTTTAAAATGAGATTGGAATCTCCATTGTTTCGGTGAACACCTCTGTCCACAAGGCTTGGTCTAATAGTTGATTACCTGTGTAGAAAATGGGTTCCTGGAAAAGCAACTTGGAGGTCAGTGCTGTTCACACTGTGAGGCCGTTGATAACTCCTGGTTTGTACTCTTACCAAAGTACAGTGAGTTTAAAGTACTCACTGCTCGCTCCTAGTATTTTTCTCCTAAAAATAAAAACGTAGCTGCTAATTTGTGAGGCAGGTGTTGGTACCTTATTTTAATGTTATCATCTTTGGGTTTTGGAAGATTGGCTATTTATTTTTCTGCTATCCTTCATCAGGTTGCTTTTCTTTGCCCCTCCCTAGTATCCAAGGCATTTGTACATTGCTGTAATCCTTTCTGGACATTTCTCAAATGCAAAATGCTTTGGGAAAAAAAAATGAAGATTTTTGATATACTCTGGTGGTGGTAACACACAGCCTGCCCCAGTGGGAGAGCAAGTTCCAGTTTGCTCTCACATAGGTTGAATATCCACGTGCCTTGCTGCAGCCACCCAGCACGATTGACTTCTGACTATGACACACTGCATGTTGGGTGAACTTGGCTACCTTTCCATAATCAGGCATCTGCCTCCAGGGTTTCAGTTAAGGACTCATGGCCTTGCATTTCCCTTCCCTGACTCATCTGTCCATGTTTTCCCACATCTCTTAGGAGCCAAGTATAAGTATCCCATACAAATCTAAACTATCCCATGGAGAAGTAGCAGGGATCCTGCAGAGAGGGGCTGGAGCTAAGGCTCAGTGGTTAAGAGTGGTTGGCCCGAATGTGATTTCTAACACCCATATAGCAACTCATAACCATCTGTAACTAACTCCAGATGCAGGCACGTGATGCCCTTATTTTTTGTCTTCCATGGGCTCAGGTACGAACATAATACATATACATACATACAACCAGGCAAAACACTCACATACTTAAACATAAAAATATATCTTAAAATCTTACAGAGATTTGAAAAGTGACAAATAGCCAGTAGAGACTTCAAACAAACAAACAAACAAACAAAAAAACCCAGCCAAATAAACAGCCAAATACTCACGAAGACAGTAAAGACACTTGGATGCGGCTGGGTTTCTGTTGTTTGGTAGCTCTATGGGTCAGTGCTCTATGTAATGGAACCTTGATGGGTAAGTAGAGAGGTTAGGCTGGCTCTCTTCTCTGCCAGCTAGTGACACGGCTCTCTTTGTGAGAGAAAGAAATTGAATCTGACAAGGAACATTTTGGAGATACCTGCCCCAGGCAACCTGAGTTCTTGGGGCCAGTCATCTTATCTGGAGGCTTCCTGGCCAGCCTCCTTGAACTCAGGAGACCCAGTTTCCATTGCCACATGCAATACCCCAAGGCCTCCAGCTTATTGTCTTTCCTCCTTTGGCACTGTCTGGGATCTCCAAAAAAGAGACAATTCCCCAGCCTGGGTTCTATTTCCTGTGTTAGTTGCCAGTCCTTCCCAGTAACCCTCCCCAGACTCCCTCCTTACTTGGTTTGCAAACTCCTGGGTATAACAACATTTCAACCACTAATAAAAGTGCCCGTTGTACAGAGAAAACAAACCTTTAAACCACTTCTCTTACCTGGATCATGGAGAAAATGTAGCCAAGCTGCTTCATGTGGCTGTTATCACAATTATGTGAGCCAAAGCATGGGATGCTTGGCCCAGTGTTGGCGGTGTAGGAATGCTCAAAACGTTTGCTCTGTTGTTCACTCATAGCCAGGCATTAACATTTCACATAAAAGAGACAAAACAAAAATCCCAACCACTCCAAAACTGCTCTTAAGTCTGTCACCCCAGCACTAGGCGGCCGAGATGGGATTGCTGTTAGTTCGAGGCCGGCTTGGGCTACATAATGAGTTCCAAGTTAATCTGGGCTATGGCATGAAACTTTGTTTAAGGAAAACAAGCAAAACAAATCAAACCAACCACTCCAGAAATATCCTTTCTAGTTCTCTGCCATTGCCAAGCACCTGTTGTCCTATACCATGGAGCTCTGGGCTCCGATGCCAATGATGGAAGGGACAAGAGGGGGCTTCGAGGAAGCAGGATTGGGCGGCGTCTCCACCCTACGGGAGAGGGAATAAGGGGCAATGGGCTTAACTATGTGGGTTCTCGTGGGAGGTAGAGGCAAAGCCACTGGCAGTCACAGTATAAAAGGAAAGAGAAGGAAGCAAGGAAGCCATTATCTTTATAAAGATAGACAACAATGCTTTTTTTTTTTTTTTTTTTTTTTTTTGGAAGAACTTTGGGGGGACTCATCAATGCTGCCAGCCAGTCTGTAGTTGTAGGCTCAAAAAATGAGTCTGCATTTCCTTAGGACTTGATATAGTTATCATGCCATATGCTTTGGTTAGTGAAGATCTAATTGGTTACTTTACTCGCAGGGACACATTTGGATGAAATCAAATTTCAAAACCGGGAAGCGGTCTATAGTTTTAGGGGCTAGAAGAGTCTCTGGTGATGTCCTCAGAGTTTATTTAGTAGAGGGGAAACTGAGCTGGTACCACCAAGATTGAAGACCGCTCCTTTGTACCTTCTGGGATCCTCCTGTTCTGTTGGCGTGTCCTTGCATTGACATGGACCTGAAGCTGTCCGTGCGCCTGGTTGGTGTGGTCTGTCCACACCTGCTCCTGGTGTCCATGCTGAGGAAGGCCTGCTTCCCCAGCAATTTGATTCGGGATGAACCTGACCTTAGAAAAGTGATGGCTATTATGGGAGTGACTTTTGTTCTCAGTGACATGCCTTTAGAGATGGTCATCTTGTTATTAGTCCCTTTGTTGTGCATATGAGGAAACTGAGCTCAAAATGGTACTGTGGCCTGCAGGAGTCATGGGCAGCTCATCCCTAGCAGCCATCAGGGTGACATCATGTGTGGATCTTGTTCCCTGGAAAAGAATTGGTTTTTAAAATGCAAGCAAAAAGACCAGAATTCATTCCCTTCCTGCTCCCCACTGTGTGTGTGTGTGTGTGTGTGTGTGTGTGTATGCATTGGATCTCCTGGACCTAGAGTTACATGTAGTGTGAACTAGGGTCCTGGGGACTGACCTCAGGTTCAATTAAGGCATCTCTCTGCCCCCACCTCCTTATTCTTTATATTAGGGTGGAAAGTTACTCTTTGGAACATTCACTCTCAGATCTTAGCACTGAGTCTCTTCTACCTTTCTTTGGATTGATGATAGACTATTGTCTATCAATGGGATTTGTTTACCTTCAAAGGTGGCAAACTAGACTTGGAGAGAGGATGCCAGCAACAAGGAGATGGAGGGGTGGGAGACTGAGACATGAGAGGAAGTATTAGTGAACATTTTCAGGGTAAAGGTTTTTAAACTCCAAATCTATTCATGAATGTCTTTTCAAAAGGCACAGTCAGTTGTATTCTGCCAGCCAATGCCAGTTGTGTTCGTATCATATTTTATATGTCACAACACATGAAGTATTTAAAACCACTTATTTCATGAGCATCTTAGTCTCCTTCCTGTTGCTATAACAAAATGCTTGCCACTGGGTAGTTGATAAAAGACTAGAAGTACATTTGGCTCTTGGTTTGGGAGGCTGAGAAGTCCATGAGCACGCTGACGTCTGTGTGGCATCCGGAGAGGACCTCCACTGCATCACACCATAGTAGAGGACATCATGGCAAGCCGGAGCATGCATGCCGATGTGGCTCTCTTTCTCTGCTTTATAAAGTTGCTAATTGCCACGATGGGACCTCACCTTTATTACCTCATCGAATCCCAATTGCCTCTCAAAGGCCCCACCTCTATATGCCACAAACCTGGATCTCAGAATTAAGTCTCAACACAGTCAAAAATAGCAATAGATTCCTTTGATTGGTGGAGAGAGGATGCCAGCAACAAGGAGACCAGGGGAAAACTAAATATTAACAAGGCACCCGACAACATACAAGGCACAGAAGATGAAGTGATGTGAACAGGGTATATAGAACCCTTGCCCCACGGAGCTGTCTTAGCACCCTAGTAAGCAAAGGGAGGCACAGGACCAGAGTATCTAACCTGGGGCTGGGGTTGGGGTGGGGTGTGTGGAGAATCGAGAATCCAGGCCAGGTGGGGCAAGCTTTCTGGAGCAAATAAGGCTTAAATTTCCACTGCACAGCTATAGACATTATTAGCTGGGTAAAGGGACCAGTGGTTGTGGAAGAGGGGTGTGTGTGTGACGGTTTGGATATGGTGTGTTTATTTACACAAGGGCTTAGGAGGCTGGAAACTTAATGGTTTAAGAGCTGATTAACTTCTGATATAGCCATTAGTGCAGCATCCTCATGGTTGAATCCTCATAGCATCATAGAGTAAGGGATCAGAGTAGAAACATGTCTCTCTGTCTATGTGTCTCACTTGTGTGCATGGTCCCTATTTCACCATGTGAGTCTCTGAACTACCCTGAGACTGCCAGCCAAAAGACCACCACTAGATAGGATCTCTGGAGCTTGTAGAAGTGTGAACTAAGTAAACTTCTTTAAAGTGACCCAGCCTAGTTGTGGTCTTGGCGGCTGAAATGGGCTAATACAACAGAACGCCAAGCTGCGGCAATGCTTCTCAAACCTGGGTGTCCATCTGGAGGCTGGTCATGGCCCAGGTGGTCAGCCCCACCCTGGACCAGCTAAGATAATATACAACGGGCTTGAGATGAGAATAGAGAGAGACTTTGCTTTTCTGTCACCTTTCCTGTTGTTGTTGACTGAGAGTCGGAAGTGAGCAGGAGAGGGTGGGGGATGGGAGAAGTGGGCTTACCCCTCTTCATTTGTGTTCCCTCTTGGGCTAGCCTATCCTGCCTTGTATGCATGCTTCCGGCTGAGATCAGGGATAATAGTTCAGGAAACCTTTCCTGTGACTTCTCTCAGACTGTGACCCTGAGATGACCTGCATACAGGTCAGGTGCACTGTATCTCTTCCATGGCATTCGACCCTCAGTTATATGCACTTGCTTCCACTGTATGTTTCCTATTAACTAGAACTGTGTGGCGGCTGAGTAGATGAGATGTGTTAAATATTTGAGCAGACTTAACTTTTGCAGTCACTGGGAGGAGCAGGTCCCTGTGGTCTGTTCTGTGGCATGGAGGGAACTGAGACTTAACACGGGGAGTAATTAGGATGAGAAGCGAGAAGCGGGATTTCTTGTTCATCACAGAGGAGGGGAGGCCAATGCTGGGTGGATGTTCCTGGTCCCCAAACGTTCCGTGTACGGTGTGATGATGTGTGCTCTTCCTTATCATCAGTCCGAGGAAAGTTTTATATTTAATTGTCTGCTTTTCATTCTTGCTCCATCTACTTAAAGAGAAAACCAAGGCATCTTAGCAAGTGAAAGTAGATTTTTGTTGCTAGTCAAAAATTGTTACTTAACCAAAGTAGTCTCTGAATATTGCCTCCCCCACCCCTTCTTAGAGACAGGGTCTCATTATGTGGCTTATGATGGCCTTGAACTCACTCTGAAGTCTGATCAGGCAGGAAAGCTGGCTCACTGCGCTGAGAGCTGAGAGCACTTACTGCTTTTGCAGAGGATCCAGGTTCAGTTCCTAGCACTCACACTGTGGTTCGAAGTGGGTCTCTAACTCCAGTTCCAGGGACTCTCCTGGCTTCCACAAGATTAGGCATGCAGATGACATACATGTATACAGGCAAGTGAGGTCCTCATACTCATAAAACAAATTGCAAATTTGTAGTCCTCCTGCCTTAGGCTCACGAGTTCTGGAATTACAGATGTGCCATTATCTGTGGGAAATGAACATGTGATTGGACTTAGAAACATTTTCTCTGTTTTGCCAAAGTTATGTTCACCAGGAGACAAAGGTGGTTCTAGGCTAGCCTGCTCTACATAGTGAGCTCTAGGCCAGCCAGGGCTATATAGTGAGACATCCTCTTCTCTCAAAACAAGTTATGTTTTCTAAACTTTTGGTATGTTAGAGATATAAGGAAAAAAATGCTTTTAATTCACCAAAAGACACCAGTTAGACAACCTTTCTTAGCCAGCTGGTTAAATTAGTCTGAGTGGTGGAAACTTTACAAAGCATCTATATGTCACATGCCACACAGAGCCGGAAAGGAAGAATTCCTTTCAGTTCTGATGACATGCCAAGACACCTCCACTGTGCATACACCCAACCATAATGTAGCTTTCT
The DNA here is from genome assembly GCF_011762505.2 of Arvicanthis niloticus. Lineage (NCBI taxonomy): Eukaryota > Metazoa > Chordata > Mammalia > Rodentia > Muridae > Arvicanthis > Arvicanthis niloticus. The sequence continues at coordinate 65,462,525 of NC_047664.1, read as the reverse complement.
GGGATCCCTCTAAGGGGTGGAAGTTTGAAGCACGCCCTGTACTTTCTGTCTCATAGTGTAAGGAGTGTGGGGTGGTGGGAGGATCATTTTCCACTGTTGATGGCCCTCCAGAGCTGGAAGTCCAGCCACAGTCATGGGAATTATCCACAGTATAGAAAGAAGCAGCTGTGATTTCCTGGCGTTGGTGAGGTGACAGGTGGCTAGCCACAGACATTACATCCTTTCATTTTCTTTTGCACGTATGTGGTCTATGCTAGCATGGCCTGAACTCTCGCATTGCTTCCCTGATCTTCCACCTTCTTGCCTCTGCTAAAGGCAAAATACAGAACAGCCACCAGGACAAAAGCCAAGGCCTCCGGCGGTGCCTAAAGTTGGGGGATTGAGCAGGGAAGTTGGGCTTTGCAGGAGAAATATTTCACAGCTGTATTTGCCAAGAAGGTGTCTAATAGTTGTTACAGCTAAAACTTGCAGATAATTTTGCACACAGCACACAGTTAATTAAAACATGGGTTTGTCTTATTTGAGACATTGCCGGGTAGCTACTGTGTGTGAGTAACGTGTGCACACCTAATTTAGTTTTTGTTCTGTGAAACTTAGGATGGAGAAGTGTAGATAAGCCATGAATGGGAGTCCTTGTGGCATAATGGAAAAAGGGTTTTGGTGTAATCAGAACCACAGACTAAGGGTTGTGTGGGATCACAGAAGGACAGAAAGAGCTCTACAGCCTGAAACTGGGCACTGAAGTGATCCACAAAGGGAACTGTACATACCAACCCCATGGACCAGCCTGGGCGATGGTACTGGAGCTGGGAACGAAAGTCATTGTACCTCCGGTGGAGCAGAGTTTCTCAGTGAAGGTTACATGGTGGGAAGCTCCACAGGGGAGACTGAGGTGAGGCTCCTGAGCTCTTGAACGACTTTATTGTGCAATGTTAGGGAGCTCAGGCTGGGGAGTGGAGGGTATTGGACCCGAGGAGTCCTGGAGCTTGCCCTGGGGTGAAAGAGCCCCAGACACTGGTATGATTAGGACTGGAGTTTGTAGCAAGCTCTGAACTGTCAGTGAAGTGCTGGGGTGTTTTTCTTGTATCTTTGTAGGGTGGAGGTAGGAAGGAGAGCTCAAGGGAGCCCTAGTGCAAAATAATGCTTATTTTGTTTTTTTTTTTTTTTTATATGTCTCCGAGTCATCTGCAGGATCAAAAATAATACCATCCCTTGTAAGGGAGACAAATATAGTCTATATAATATAGTAGATTTTATATGATATGCGGATAGGAAGAATTTTTAAGTTTCAGGAATTCAGAGAACGAGAATGGTGAAGTCAGTGCTGTGGGCCATATGAGCATCAAGGAGCAGTCATGGTACCCACTTGTCTCCGGTTAGTCACGCCTCCGAAATCCTACAAACCAGCTCGCATACAGGATTTATTTTTGGAAGCCCACTGGCCATTTGCATTTCTCAGCCCTGCTGTTCTTCAAGAGCACATTGTTTGCAGCTCCTTCTTGGTTGGAGTGCTGTCACCTTTAGAGCAGTGTCTACAAAAGTCAGTATGGGGTGAATTAAAGCCCCAGCTTGGCCAAGGGCTCCATCTCTGTCACTTCCTGCAGATCTGTTTCTCTGCTCCTCAGTGCCTTATACTGTCCCTGGACAGATCTGAGAGAAGGGCAGTGTGAGAACGATCTGACATATGTTTGGTGTCTGTGTACTATGTCAACAGTCCTTACACAGGTACACTCCATGTCTGGGATGGAGTGGGAGAGGACTTGAGGGAGGGATGGACAGAATGACAGGAGGATTGGTTTTATCCATGCTGAGGTACATGCGAGACAGTGCCGTACCTGGAAATATTATTGAGTAAAGTTCTGGACATTGGTCAGTGTGATTGGTCTATGCCTTCTACCTCGGGTGCAGATGTCTTTTAAAACCCGATGAATTTACTAACCTGTAATAGGGAGTGTAGATGTATGAGTCTCTCTTGTGCATACAGAGACCCTTTGACCACACTTGACATTTCATTAGTGAGGTGACTGTAAGGGAGGCCTTACATTGCTTCAGCATGGAGCTGGTGATGGGAGAACCGGCCATGTGGTGGAAGGGCTGGAACCTTCTGTCCTTTCCTTGATCTCTAGGGTTCAGTGGACATCAGCCAATGATTGAGTCAGTCAGGCTTCTTGAAAGCTCTGTATCAGGGCATTAGAGGAGGCTTCTGTGGATGAACCCAGGACTGTGCTGGCAGGTGGTACCCCTGGAGGGGGTGTGGAAGCTGTCCGCCTTTGCCTTCCCTTCCATTTGGCCGTCCTGGTTTATTATATCCTTCATAATGAACCCGTGGGCACAGAAGACAGCTTTTTGAGTTCTGTAAGACACTCCAGTAAATTATTGAAACTGAGGGGACGTTGTAGAAACACTGAAATTTGTAGCCAAGAGTGTTCTTTGAGGCTGGCCTTAACTCCATGCTGATAGGGTCAGAATTTAATTGAAGCCTACCTAGGACACCCAGTGGGGGTTAGGAAAATGAAATAGTTGAATCTCTCTGGGAAGCCATTGGAGCCAACATTAAAACACGCCTGGAGTCATCTCTGTCACCGCACTTGTATTCTACTTAGAGAAAAAACGCAAAGACATTTACAAAATAACAGGAAAGTGAAAGTTGTCGGGCCATTGCCCTACTGTTCAGATCCTTGCACTCCGCTTTATTGAATATAAATGTGGAAGGTACACCATTTGGTTTCTTTGACCTTTGATTCCTGTGGTCTGGCTCAAAGGTCTTATAGGATTGTTTCTGCCTCCAGCCTATAGAAATACCTGGGGTGTCACTGTGGGTGGTAGCTTTGGGCAGTCCCCATAGTGAGGGATTCTAGTCCTATATTCTGGTTTACTTCAGCAAAATGAATACTACTGTTAGGTTGGACCATGTGAAAAATGCCAATTTTCAACTATTTCCATCTATGGTGACAACAGGTTTGTGTTTGAGCTAATAGTAACGAAGACCCCTTACTGATTTCCTCATTTGTTGTGAAGACTTCAGCTCGTCTGATCATTACTAACATATGTTTTAAGAAAATGTAAAGAAATAGAGAAGAAGAAAAACCTATGTCAACCTTCTACTAATCGGAAGTGAATATTAACTAAATCGAGCAAGTGTTGTTTGACACCTTACTTTTTTCTATGAATAAATGACTGTTTTTGTTTATTTATTTATTTATTTATTTATTTTTGTTTTTCTGAGACAGGGTTTCTCTGTGTAGCCCTGGCTGTCCTGGAACTCACTCTGTAGACCAGGCTGGCCTCGAACTCAGAAATCCGCCTGCCTCTGCCTCCCAAGCGCTGGGATTAAAGGTGTGCGCCACCACTTCCCGGCTTGTTTTTATATTTAGAACTTTTATTTATTATATGTGTGCGTTCTTATGCATGTGCATGGACTTGGGTGTTCACATGTCACAGTGTAGACGTGAAGGTCAGAGGGTAGCTTTCAGGAGCTACTTTTCTTCTCCTCTATTCAAGGCTTAACTCTGTGCATTTTATTGCCCACAGCTGGAAGAACTCTGGATAATTGCGCTCTGGAATTTTAGTGAATGCCCAGAGACAGCAGAGCATCAGGCCACGGCGCCTACTGCCTCACAACTTGCTAGATGTGCAACCTGGGGCAAATTATTTTACTGTCTGTAAAATGGGGTTTAAAATAATCCCTGGATTATTGTCAAGGCAGAATAATGTGTTAATATCTCGATTATAGATAACCTATAGTAGAGTAACGGTACAGACACATATCAATGTGTGACGATTATAGTATTTTTTCTATGTATAAGTTGTTGCATACTTATTTATTTTTTAAATTTTGGCTTTGTAGCTCAGGCTGCCCTGGAACTCATAATCCTCCTGTCTCAGTTTCTGTGTTCTGATATTAAAATCCTGCGCTAGGTTTTCAGAGATCCCATATGGGCGCCATGCTAATGACCTTCATACTCGTTTTCCTTCATCCTGGGTTTTCCTGATGGCCCCGTTTCATCTTTCCAGAATTCTTTTCCCATTTGATCTTCGATTTTCCTCTTGGCCCCCCTTTCCTTGGCTTTCTCCAGAGGTCATCCAGGGGATTTCACATCAGATGACTTCAGTGGGCTCAGGAGCTTGAGGCTTCCTGGCTGTTCCCCCTTCGTTTCCCGGTTCCCAGGTTCTCAGAAGCCAGCCAGACCCACGTGCCTGGCGTGTGGGAACACTGCCTGACTGAACCTGTGACTAATCGGAATGCCCTCTGTTCAGGACTTTTGTAGTTTTCTGTTGAATCATTTTCCCCTTCCTGTTCCTGGAAGGAAGAGAAGCCTGGGCTGTGTGTGAATGTGATGTGAGAAATGTGGGAGCCTGACTGCCCTGGCTGCGCTGTGGCTCTGTGCTCCGTCGCTCTGAGCTCTGTGGCTCTGACTGGCTACCTTGGCTCTTGGCTCTGCACTGCTAATTATGAATCTACTTTGCCTGCAAAGTGCATGGGAAGCCCATGGCTGCTGCTTCCTCATATGGAGGACTCGTGTTTTCTGTACCTCACATGGAACCGTGTTCCTTCTAATCCCTGGGGTTCATTGTCTTTCTGTGTGTCTAGCTTTTATACATTGGTAACTGCTGCTAATAGTCATATCACTAACACTGAACACACACTGAGATAAAGCCAAATTCATCTCATAGAATACTTAAAAACATTTCAACCCTTGTCCACATTTTATGGACGAGGAAACTGAGGTACATAGACTTTTATCAGCTTGCCCTGGGCTCTCATAGCCTGGAACCAATCTGAATACTTCCCCTCCTTGCCTTGCTGGGGAGCACCTTTGGCTCAGAATCTCTGTCCCTCCTGTGGTGATCCTGGGTTCAAGTCTCTACCCAGCCATACCCCAGAGGGATGTCTCAATGCTGCTTCTTTATTAGTTTCCTTTCTAAGATGGGTTTAATTCTAGCATCTATTGGCTGGTATCTGTTGGCAGGATAATATCTGTAAGTCCCTAGGTCCTTTGCTTACTACTGCAGAACAAAACAAACACCAATCAGTCAAACAACCAACCAAAAAAAAAAAAAAAAATTAGGTTCAGTGTGTAAAGTCTTCACTAAATAAGTACAAAGACCTGATTGTGGATAACTAGTGCCCACCTACATAAAAAACAGCCAGGTGACACATAACTGTGGTCCCATTGTGTCTGTATGTATGTGTGTGCGTGCGAAGGTGGAAACAGGCATCCCCCAGGGCAGGCTGGCTGGCCATTCTAGCCAAGTTAATGAGCTTCAGTTCAGTGAGAGATCCTGTCCCAAAAGATAAGGTGGAGAGCAATTGGAGAAGACACCTGATCTTGATCTCTGGCTTCCACAGACATGCACACCCACGTGCTCATACACTTGCACAGCGTGCGTACACACTCAGTAATAACATCTATCTCAGAGTTGTGGGAATTAAAGAAGATCAATGCAAGTAAAAATACTGAAGTTGTCGCTGAAGTGGAGTTACTCTTAGCCGTTGATGGCAAAGAATCTCAGCACCTTAGAGGCTTAGAGCAAGGAGATGACAACCACTAGTACTGCCCTGGGGCTCAAAGCTCCCTCTTTCCACTGATGTGAAGCTTTTGCCCTGCTCCTGACCCTTACTTCCCTGTGTGTCTAGATTCTGCTGTATTCTGTGCTTGCTGGAAAGATTTGGCTGACCTCCCAACCCTGGCAGGGGCGTTGAACACAGAAGCCAGGGATCCAGCTCCCCAAGGCTTGGTCCTGTCTATCAGTTCCCCGCCGCCAGTCTCAGGGGAGTCACTGATTTTGTTCAGGAATACCCAATGCTTCCCTCCTGAGGAAACAGGCCATCTGGGCCTGTCTTCTGCTTCCTGTTTGAGTGTTTTCTTCTGGCTCACACTATTTGGCCTTCCTTCCGTGGCTTAAGTAATTTCCAGCGTAGTCTCGCCTGGCTTCTTGAGAGGACTACGAACAGATCCGTAAGGATCGCAGCCTTCTGAAAAGTGGGCAGTCGCCATTGGTGAGGTTGCATAAGCTTGGATTTAGTGTCCCTGTAGGAACCTGGCGAGTTGTAGAGAGCTGGAGTCCTGTGACCATCAAGTTGAAGGCCAACTCCCAAAGCTGGCCTAGGAGTGTACTGCTATTTGTAGCCCTCTTTTGCATCCAGTAGACTGGAACTCTCTGTTGGTGTAGATGAACCCAGAGCATCCTTTGCACTGCTGTCTTTCAGGGTTTGCAGTTGTTCAGCTTCGAACACAACCTGCTCATTTATGTCTTCGGGAATGGCTGGCATTTGGCAAGTGGAGCCTAATTACACCAGGCCCAAATAAGTTCTAAACAAAACTACCTGTCAAGTTACAGTGGAAGTGGGTGCTCCATGGGTGACCCCGGAACCCTTCTCAAGGAATGTCCCTGCTGTCACAAGCTGTATGTTGCTGGGGTTCAGGGTATCCCCATTGTGTTCCCAGAAGCTGTGACTTTTCAGGGTGTCCTCATTGTGTCCCGGAAAGCTGTGACCCTCCACTTGGCACTCAGAAGTGTTGACTTAAGTTGAGGGATTACTTTTACTTCTGTTCCTGATTTGTGTTTGGTTCAGTTGATCGGTGTGGTCTCTGTGGGGTGTTCTGGTGTGGTGGCTGGGTGGGGGAGGGGACAGAATGTCCCTTTCTATCATTACCACAGCGATGCATGGAAGACTGTGATTTATTTATGAGATGAGGATATAGGTCATCGTTCTGGCTAACTCCTTGCTGCTACGGAGTCAGATCCAGTTTCAAATGTGGAAGCGCATTCAACATTACTGGTAATTGGGTCGGAACATTCATATCTTACAGACTGTTTCTAGCCAATGTGTATGATTACACTTTTCTGCCTTTCCTGCCCTTCCCTCTTTTCTCTCCTCCTAAAAGAGTTTTAAATATCAGGCCATTATCACGGAGGGCTCAAGCCATGTCTGTAGCAACCATTGCACAAGGTCCCAGTGCAGTAGTTTGTGACCAATGTGAACACATAAACAAGCATGGGTGTCAATAGGTTCAACAAAGTCCTCCATTTTCTTTGTCCTGGTAATGGCTGTGGAGAAATGTATTATGGTTGTGTTTCTGAATGACCTTTTGTTTTTCACAGTTAATATTGGAGGTTTTTATGATGCTTAGATTTTTTTTTTTTAAGGATGCTGTCAGTACGGTATCATTTCCTCATAGCTAACGTCTTATGAAGATGATCTTTTCGCTGAAGGAAGATGCATGTATGCGCGGATAATACATAGTGGGGTCACTTGGAGGGAGGTGCCTCTGAGTCGCTGGAGAGGTGCTGGGTGGCATGTGCTGACTGGCTACAGGCCATCTTTGGGGTTAGTGGATCTAGGTTTAGCCTACCTGTTTTTTTTTTGTTTGTTTGTTTGTTTGTTTGTTTTTTTGTTTTTGTTTTTTTATGTGTATAGTAGTGTTTTGCCTGCCTACCTGCATTTATACTATGTTGTTGGGGACCGCACTAGCCCCAAGTTGGGGCGGCCAAAATAAATGTTGCAGCCCAGGCAAAATGTTGAGGCCCGGGCCGACCCACGTTTGGGCGGCCACTGTATCCCGGCCCAAGCTGCTTCTCTGGTCTGCAGGTCGGGCTTCAGCAAGAGCGAGGGTGACGGCAGATTCTACCTAATGTCTGATGTGTATGAATCTCTCTCTATAGTCTCCCTAATGTCTGAATCCTACTGTCTGCCTCTGCATTTTATATGTCTTACTTCTAAGCCACGCCTCTAAGTTACACCTTTAATCATGCCCTTAGGTCTTGTCTCTAACTCTGATCTCTATACTTCTAAATCATACTCTTAAATTACACACCTTTAATCTCACACACCTTTAATCTCAAGGTATCTAAACCAAGATTATCAGAGTGTTCTCAGCTGTTGTAGGCTATTGTAATTTAAATCTCATGTCAGGGTATATGGCTCAAGATGGCTGCAAAGCTGATAGCCGCTTTCTGCTAAAAGTCGGCCCCCAACACTATGTGTTTTCGGTGTTCATGAAGGGCATTGCATCTCCTGGAACTGGAGTTACAGATGGTTGTGAGCTGCCATGTGGTTGTTGGGGACAAAACTTCTGAAAGAGCAGCAGGTATTCTTAACCACGGAGCCACGTCTATGGTCCCAAACCACCTATTCTTTTAAAAGACATGTGTCAGAAATTAACTCACTCCCCCTCCTATATGATTTGAAGTGTCCAGATAGGTTCACAGTAAAATTCTCCCTGCACCTGTTCTCCAGCCTCCCAGCCCTGTCCTAGAAGACAGAAGGGGCTCCCAAGAACTAAAGATTTAATATATCCTCCTGTGCTCCTGAAAACAGATAAAGATAGATGGGCAGGTCACAGGCTTGGGATGGGGAAGAGGGGAAGAGAACAGGAAGAAAGAGAGGTGCCCTCCCTGGCCCTGAGGCCATTCGAGCATTGACTTTTGGCATGACTTCACTGGTGTGCCCTGCCTCTTGGGGTGCCTCTGGGACTCCTTACCGGCTCTGTCTCAGAGGCATGGTTGATTGCTTCCTGCCCTGTGTGCCAGAGCAGAAGTGTGGTAAGTCGACCATGCCCCATTTTCAGGCCTGGTTTGATCTGCCTCTGTGGGCTCCTGAATGCTAGCCATTGTTTGAGGTAGGCTGGAAGATTGCCAAGGAGGCCAGAACTTTAGCAATCGACCTCTCCAGATGCCTTGGGATCCTCGCTAATCCCTTCCTGAGGAGTAGCTAGGGGCAGGGTCAACAGCTGTTGTCTGTAGCCTCTCTGTCTCCTTAAAGGGTTTATTTGGTCAAGGCGTCCTGTGGTGTTAAGATATGACCTTCAGTGGTAGAGACTGCTAGGGACTTTCCTAGACTCTAAAAATTTCCCTCCATCTTGGTTTAAATAGAAACTGGGGATGGTAAATATTTAGATTATTTTTTTTTTTTAACTTTTTAAATATTAACGTCACTGTAGTTTTGGTCCTTTGATCGTGGAGCAACCTGGTTTTGGACTGACTCTGCTTTGTTCCCAGCTTCGCTTCTGTACAGTGTTTGTTCCCTTTGGTTCAGCCAGGCTCACCATGTTTCCTGCATAGGTCTACTGTTAAGTGCTCATCCTTCCTGGGTCCTTGGTGCTTCCCTTTCAACCCCTGTGGTACTTCTCGAAGGAAACACAGGCTGCAGAGAGACTGGGCTCAAAGCATCACTTCTGAGTAACGACTGGCAGTTGCTATGCACTTCTCATTGCAGGTGGTGTTTGGCGTAGTGACCAGGGGTGCAGCTGTGAGTCAGTGGTTCAGATCCGGACATTGCTGGGTCCCACACGGTTTACTGAGGAGTCAGTCTAGGCTTCCACTGATGCCAAAGTGGGCTTTTTTTGGCCAAGTCAGACTTTGGTGCTCATGAATTCCATAACCTCTGAGAGGTTTTGACACAGTAATGGTAGGTGAGGGACTGTATGCACTGGGGTGGGATTCTGTTACCCACATGGGAGGATTCTGAAGGTAGGGTGCTCCTTAGCCCCGCCCTCATCTCAGCCACTCAGTGCAGAGGGTGGGGCTCCAGCAGCTACTTACTTACTCACTCTACCACATTTAAGCACATTGATATTCTAACTCCTGTTCTCCAGGGCCCACAGGGGCTCTCTTGTTCTCTCAGTCCTGGCCCTGAGAGCAGGGCACAGTTGTAGAGGCTCTGCGGCTTTATCTGTCTCCAAAGACACTCAGAAATATTTGAGAGTCATTTCATTTTGCAGAATTTGCTTTAAGTCCCTGTTTATAGTGTAGGTAATTGATTTTGACTATACTTTAACTATAAAGTACACCACGGGGTGGGGGATGGTGGTGGTGGTGGTGGGTGGGGCGTGTCCTACTGGTTCACAGCTCCTTCAGCTAAGGGTAGTGACCCCATAAGGGGTTCCACACTGAATGCCATGAAGATTATGACAATGGTAAAGCAAATAAATGTACACTGACCAAAAATTAATTTAAAATAAAATGTGCAGTGGCGCTGAGGAGTTTCTGGCAGAGGTCGTCCTGGATTCGGAGGCTTCTCTACTGCTCTGGTTCTAAACTCAGCACAAACACTTTCCCTCATACATGCTGCTGCCCCATGTTGCTGAGGGATGTGCTCCAGACACCCAGGCTCATGCAGACTGTTGTATGTTACAGATCACTGCGTTTCTACTGTACATATGGAGGGTTCTGCTCTGCAGAAGCACGGTGGTGTAATTTTGGGAGGGGCATTAGTCATTCCTTGGCGTGTATGAATTTAGTTAGTGTCTCTTTGGGATATAGAGTTAGAATTCTTTGTTTTAAGAATTGCTGTTTGAGTTGCTGACCCAAGTTTCAGAAAAAAAAAAAAAGAAAGAAAGAAAGAAAGAAAGAAAGAAAGAAAGAAAGAAAGAAAAACAAATGAACTTTGCCTTGAAATTGGGACAGAAATTCTAACAACAATTTCTTTTTCTTTCTTTTTTCTCTGACAACTTCTGAAATGACTAAATGTACTATATATTCATGCAAATTGGAATTATCAGTAACAATGATGATGAAAATCAAAGTAGCTAGCAAATTCTGGAAAGTGTTGAAGGTATCCTTTGTCCATCAGATATTCAGCTGAGATTTAATTCTTCATGTAAAAGTAAACTCAGACATTTATCTCATTAGTGTGCAAATTTGCCGCCTTCTTCACTAAATGAAAAGATGGTATGTATCAAAGAATTGTTTTAAAATATGATTTATGTTATAAAGTAGGTGTTTGACTTGCATACTCCTTTTTATATATCTACGTACCTAGGGTATCTCTTCAGAGAGATGACTGACTGGGCATTTCAGTCACTTAACCTATCTAAATAAGTATTCTTGGACACTGTGATTGGAATGTTAGTACTTAGAAAAACCCTGTGTGTGTGGGAGGGGTCTCCTTCCCATTCTCTGGCTGTGCAGGAAACCCACACTTCGGAATGCATCCCAGTGTGGGGTAAACTGGAGATGGTATTGGAACGACTGATAGGCTGCTTCCTCATTGCGGTGATTGGCCACAGCTATGAGACTGGCCCAGGGGTCACTTGTCTGGCGTCTCTGGTTTCTGCTCTCTCCCCCATTATCTATGAAGCCCTCTGGCTCGCCTGATGTCCTCTAGGAATGCCATTTCTGCCCCATTCTGTCTCAGCTTCCCTGACTGGTTGAAAATACAAATATAATTTGGAAACAGACTAGAAAATGGCTTTCGTCATTTGAGGTTGGCTTCCATCATCCCCACCTTCCCCATCTCCACACTGCTTCTTCCTTTTTCCCTTCACATATTTTGTAATCTGCTCAGCAGGCTCTTGGCCAAACACCTGGACACAGAGAGCACTCAGAGTACTGAGAATTAACTAAAGCCGGCCAGGCCTGGGAAGAAAACCCCATACAGTACTGATACAAGCTGGCCTTTGTTGGGCAGTGTTTGTCTTCGGAAGGGGTCACCTTTGCAGTCAGAACCAAGAAGGGCCTAATTGCTCCAGGGAACCACAGATTCCCAAGGTGAGGCTGTGGCTTATTCTTGGAGACCCAGCAAGGCTATGAGGAGCCGAGACTGACTTGAGAGTTGGGAGAATGGAGATTGGTGACAGAGCTGCAGTCTTATATTTGGAAAACTGCTTTGCAGATGGCAAAATGGGTGGCAGTTTTCAAAACACACTCATGGACTGGAGAGATGGCTCAGCGGTTAAGAGCACTGACTGCTCTTCCAGAGGTCCTGAGTTCAATTCCCAGCAACCACATGGTGGCTCACAACCATCTGTAATGAGATCCAATACCCTCTTCTGGTGTGTGTTTGAAGACAGCTACAGTGTACTCATACAAATTAAAATGCACACACACAAACACACACACAAACACACACACACACACACACACACACACACACTTCTGCTGTCCTAATTGTAACCCAAGCTTTGAAAGTTGGAGAGCCTTGTGTGAGGGTAGCTGGAAGCCTGCAGGAACAGGTGAGCTCTGACTGGTTCAGGCCTAGCACTGCCACTTCCTCAGTTGATCTTGGGATCTTCCCTAGCCTTCCTGTGCCTCAGTTTCCCAATCTATAACTTAAGGATCATAACCTTCTGTGTGGTGTTAATAAATCGGGCCTCCTGTGCAGAGGCATTCGGTGCGTAGTATGGTACTGGCTCAGAATTGCCTGACCTTGCAGCGGTAGCTATTTTAGGTAAGAACTGTGGTGAAATAGTCAGGCTTTCTGCACCCCTGTAGGCCTCTCACCCTCAACTGTCCCCTCTCTTGCCTTAGCTTCACTGTCTTTCTCTTTTCATCTCAGTTGCTAGGCATCCTTCTGGGCCTTGCAGCCTACACTGTATACTCTTAGTAGGGCAGAATATTGGATATATATATATATATATATATATATATATATATATATATATGCCTGCATATGTACATACACACATGTATATATGTACGTATATATATGTATGTATGTATATCGCTTACCCCAGCCATATGGTGAGTGCCCTTGTGCATGTTTTTCATGAGCTTCTTCTAGTCCTTAACCCCTCTGCTGAGCCTGCTCTCCCTGCAAATCCCTCTGCCCCACCTCTGTCCCTAGTACATGCTGCTGCTTCTTAAGCAATAGAAAAATAGAGGATGTCGTCCACCTGTTTCCTTGGCTCCGTTCACTGACTTTAGGATGCCTGGGGAAGCAGTAGCTCTTGCAGTTTACGTATTTGATCATGTTCTCCATGTGGAGAGCATCTCGAGCTCAACACTCCGTATTCGTCCCCTTTCCTTTAACATATTAGGAGATGCTGCTGTAGTTTGAGCAGGTCACTAACACTCCTGATTTGCAAGGTGGGCCTCGTGGCGTTGAAGTATATGTGAGTGGGAAGGCTAGCCTGTGCCAGTGAGACCATTGCCGTATGGTAGAGCATTGGTTACTGTTGCCCAGAGGCAAGGCTGCCGTGGTGCGTGTGTTCCTGTACCTGAGCTCCTTTCTGCTTCCCACCAGAGTCTGCCAGCAAAAGTTCTCGGCCTCCTACCTCTAGAACCTTGAGTCAAAGTAAACCTATTTTTTTTCTACAAATAACCCGATTTTAACTATTGTGTGGTAGCGACACATTCGAAGGACTGATACTTTGTTTTTTGTTGTTGTTGTTGAAAGAGAAAAAAAAACTGCAGAGAAAAGTTTCTTCCTTCACCCTCAGTGTGACTCCCCTCCTACTGCGCTTGCCCACACTGCCTTCTGGAAAGAGCAAACCACGCTCTGTCCCTCCGTTCCTTACCCTGGGTGGGGACCTGCTGTCCATGGTCCCTGGGTAACCACTGTCTGCAGCCAGCAGAGTTCTCCTATGCTTTGTTGGTTTTTAATTTTTTTTTTAATTCCATCTTTCCTCAGTTCATTTTAGTTTTATTTTATTTATTTTTATGTTTCTTTATTTTAAGTTTCTCAAGAAGGGGGTTTCTCTGTATAGGCCTGGCTGTCCTGGAACTTGCTCTGTAGACCAGACTGGCCTTGAACTCAGAATTCAGTTGCTCATGCCCCCTCCTATTGGGATCAAAGGTGTGCACCATCATGCCTGACTTAGTCTTAGGTTTTAAAAAGAAAATACCAAGAAATGGAGTAGAATCCAGCAAGAGAGAAGTTAAAAGATTTTTATGCTGATCTCCACATTAGAAATGAAAGGTTTCTCTCGTGTTCAGGGAAGTGTACATGACCTGACCTGCCTGTGGTCCTCATAGATCATCTCCTAACCTTTTCTGTTAGGTCACCTCCCCCCCTCCCCCACATCTGCCCTCCCTCTCCTTCCTTCTCTGTAAGAATGCTTAATGTATTCTTCCTCTCACCAAATTAATTGCATGGTACCCTGTTATCATGATTTATTTATCTCGTATAGTGAGTACTTTGTATTCTCCGTATATCAGCCATTCCCACCTCCCCCACCCGTCTGCTTTCTCTTTCTAGAGCTCTGACCACAGCAGTCCCACGTAGCCACGGTTTTGCTCTTTGTGGTTTTAGTTAGCCGTGATCAGCTGTGGTCCATAAATATTAAATGGAAAGTTACAGAAATGAAACATGCATGCCCATTCAACTGCATCCTTCTGCCTGGTGCCACAAAACCCCGAGCATCCTGTTCCTTCCTGCTGGGGATGTGAATCGTCCCTTTGTCCACAGTGCTTGCTTCCAACCTGCTAGTAGCTACCTTGGCCATCAGACTGACGGTTTGTGTGTCAGTTCTTGTGTGCAGTTGACCTTTATTACTTAGTAATATCCCTAAAGTGCCAGAGGAACACTGGCAAATCTTTATATTACCAAGAGAAATCATAAAACGGCTTCTTTTAGGTGAAAAGTTGAAAATATAATAAAAGATTGGGGGGAGTGTCTTAGTCACTGTTCTGTTGCTGTGAAGAGACACCATGACCAAGGCAACTCCTATAAAAGAAAGTGTTTAATTAGCGCTGGCTTACAGGTTCAGAGGTTAGTCCATTATCATCATGGAGGAGAGCCTGTCAGCATGCATGGTGCTGTAGCAGTAGCTGAGAGCTTTACATCCAGAGAGAGAGAGAGAGAGAGAGAGAGAGAGAGAGAGAGAGAGAGAGAGGCAGAGACAGAGACAGAGACAGAGACAGAGAGAGACTGGGCCAGGTGACCCACAGTAACATGCTTCCTCTAACAAAGCCATACTTTCTAATCCTTCTAAGCTTTTCAGAGGCTTCCACTCCCTAGTGACCAAGCTTTCAAATATATGAGGATATGTGGGGGGCGGGAAGGGAGCACATTCTCATTCAAACACCACCAGCACTTTTGTGGGTTACTTTTGTGCAGCTTTTATTCCCAATTTTAAAGTTACACTGCATCTTCGAAGGAATGTGCATATAATAGATAGGGGGCTGGGTGCTCCTGGTGGCTTTAGGCATCCACTGGGGGGGGGGGGGTCTTAGAGTAAACCCCCTGCAGATAAGTGGGGACTGCACATTTTAGACATTTCATGTAAGTGATGTCATACTTGTCCTTCTGTGTTTGACCGACTTAGTATAACGTCCTCAAGGCTCATCCATGTCATCATATATGGACACTTCCCTTCCTTTATGGAGCCGAACAGTAGCCTGTTATATATGTACACTGCAGTCTCCCTTTCCCTCTGTCTGTCAAGCGGCACTTATGTTAGTTCCTTATCAGGGCTTTTGTGAATACTGCACAGACACAGAGAGCCTCAAAGTCCTTAGTTAATTCTTTGGATATAAACACAGGTATAAGATTTTTGGATCAAGTGACAGTTCTCGTTTATATCTTTTGGGTTTATTTTATTTATCTATTTTGAGGATCTCTGTACTGTTTTCCATATCCCTCCTGCTTTAGTTTGTCTTGCAGCACCTGCCATTCATGTCACCTAGGATGGGACCATGGCTTCTTGTGCCAGGTTCTCTATGGAGCAGGCTCAGTGTTATTCCTTCAGGTTGTGCCCACAACTTCTAGGTCTGTGTTTTTCTTAGCCCATTTTGTGCCAGTATATCATTACTGTAAACTGCATAATCTGCAAATGTGTGCGTTTATTTGGTTTATGGAAATTGCAGAGTGTGGTGTTGACATCTGGTGAGGGCCTTCATGTTGCATCTTAACCTGGTGGAAGGGTGGCGAGGGAAAGAGCGTGCTGGGGACAGAGAAGGAGGTTGGAGGTCAAACTTGTCCTCCCATCAGGAGCACATGATAAACCACCCGTGATAACTAAACCACTCCTGTTGATAACTAACCTACTCCTGTGGTAACTCACTCACTGCTGGGTAATTAACACTCATGATAAGTAACCTACTCCTGGTAACTTGGCTAAGTCTCATGATAACTAATTCACTTCTGTGATAACTAACTCTCATGATAACTAATGCACTCCTGTGATAATAAACCAATCCTAAATAACTAACTCTCATGATAACTAATCTATTCTTAGGGTAAGGGTATTCAGATATCAGACTGGAACATTTTAAACTTATTTTTTTGAAAATTTTGTACATTCATACAGCGTATTTCTGATCATACCCATCTACCACCACCTCTTGAGACAACTGTTTGGAGATAATAGTTTATTAGTTAATTGAAAGGAAATTAACTTTATTCCAATTAAATGCTTCCAGCATTATTCACTCTAATTTACTGTTAATTAATAGTCACTGTACTATTGAAGAGTTATTTTTCTTTTTCTTTTTTTTTTTTTTTGGGGGGGTGGGTTTCAAGACAGGGTTTCTCTGTGTAGCCCTGGCTGTCCTGGAACTCACTTTGTAGACCAGGCTGGCCTCGAACTCAGAAATCCACCTGCCTCTGCCTCCCAAGTGCTGGGATTAAAGGCGTGCACCACCACCGCCCGGCAGAAGAGTTATTTTTCATTGACTTGTTTAGGTAGGCCACAGTGGATTCTCTAGCCAATACTTTTCTTTAAACTCTTGTAATCTGAAATGTTGATGAGCAGACAGAACTTTCTGCATTGATGAGAATGGATGCTCATTATCTGAGCTGTTCAGGAGAATAGCAAACAGCCACGAGACTGGTGCACACCTGAGATGCAACAGAGGAACAGAAATCTTAAGTTCATTTGCGTTAAATTCACAGTCAAGTGGCTTCACCTGACTGGTGGCTCCTTTTCCGGGTGCTGCAGGTCAGTGATGGTCACTGAGCTTCTTTGATAGCGCTTCCTTTCTCTGTGGTGTACGTGCTAATAGAGTTAATCTCTTAGTGACTTCATGGGCTAGAACTTCTGCTTGCTATTGCTACCTAACAGATTACCTCAAAGCTTAGTGTCTTAAAAAACAAGCATTGCTTGGTGTGAGGATCTACACCCTGGGCATCACTCATCTGGACAGCTCATCTTTGCTCCATGCAGCATCCCAGCATCCCCTGGCTATAGGATCCCCTTCCAAGCCAGCTTGTTTACTGGTTGGCAAGTTGATGTGCTGCTGGTCTCTACACAGACAGGTTGGGCTTCCATACAGCGTGTGGCTGGGTGCCAAGAGCAACGGCCTAAAGATGCAGGAAGTAGGAAGTGAGTTGCTTAAGGCCTGGGGACAAGATACCAACTCCCAACGAGTTCCATTGTGCTGACAAATCACAGATGAGATTTTTAAGGAGAGGAGATGATGGCTCTTCATGTTCGTGAGAATGGCATCTGAAATCTAGGGGTTGTTTTCAAACCACCGAGGGTACACTCAGTACTTTGCTTCTTTTAAGACAGCCTCTTTCTGGCCTTGGGCTTAAAGGCTTCTGTCTCAGCTGCAGTCACTCGGAATTTTACGGATGAGGAAACCAAGCATTGAACATTTACATTTTGCTCACTAAAGATGTGAAGTCTCCTAAGTGGCTGAGCTGTTAACATCCAACAGGCAGCCTGAGCTTTTAAGTTCAGTGCTTTAGTACATCTCAAGAATTGCCTGGCTCCCAAATTTAAATTCCTACCATCTGCAGCTTTTCTGTTGCACTGCAGTTGAGATTAAGTGAATGATTCTAATTAATGAATTAAGTGATTCTTGTTTGCAAATCACACAACTCTGTACAGGCAGGCTAGGTGCCAAGTGGACAGTGAAGACACACTCTCAACCATCTTGTTCAGAGCTGCCGTTGATACCAGTTCGGAGCCCACTGCTCATTCCTGCTTCCCATGGCTAATTGATCTTTACCTTCTGCCTGAAACAGGCAATGACTTTGAGGAAAGCTAGTTGGCCTTCAGATGTTCCTGTGACATAAAACGTGGTAGAGGAAGGGAAGGGAAGGGAAGGGAAGGGAAGGGAAGGGAAGGGAAGGGAAGGGAAGGGAAGGGAAGGGAAGGGAAGGGAAGGGAAGGAGGCAGGCAGGTTTACTCAGAACTGTAAAGTTAACTAAATGTTTCAGGCTTTGTATTTATCTATGTGTTATAGACACATGTACTTTTTATGTAGATACCTGCATTATTTAGTGATAGGAATACATTATAAGAAATTCTTCATCAATTAATAGTACACTTATATAAACTTTACTGGTACAGCCTGCTGTCATTTACATGACATAGCCTATTGACCCCAGGTTATAGAACCTATACAACATATTACCCCACCAGATCCTGTACACAGTTGTCACCCAGTGTTGTTTGTGTGGTGTCCAATTATAAAAGAAAACAGTAAAAAAAATGCAGTACGAATTTTTAAATTTCATTATAATCTGTGAGGTCTCTGTTACATATGCAGTACATTGTTTGAAAAGTCACATGCAGGGAGAAGTATGTGTGTATTCTTGAATAAGAAATTAAAAAAATGCTATTTCAAATTCTAGAGGTTGTCTGATAAAGTAATGAATGGAACCTTTTGCAAACTGATGAAACCAGTAGTTTCCTTTACTGCTCAAAGATCATGGGTGTTTCCATGTAAGAAGAGAAGCAGCCCTTTGTCTCATGGGTGCGGTTATGCTTCCCTGTGATACTGTTGGCTGCTGCTATGGCCTGTGCTTATTCCATACTAGGTGTGAGTACAGTCACGCTACATTCATCCTTTCTTAGCAATGTGTTGAGAAATCATAGAGCTAAGCATTGCTGTCGCCGGTTTTCTGATTTCAGGGTTTCTTTTGCAGGGTAGGTGACACTCTACACAAGAAGCTTCATTTTATCAGAGAAATCAGAGCCTAGACATCAAACCCAAACACCGTGTTTTCCTTTACTTTGCACTGCCTGGCCTTCTCCTTGTATTTGCTACTAATTTTTCTGTGGCATTATCGAGTCAGGGACAGCAGGGCCAGAGGCTATGCTCCACTCTGTAACTGGCAACATTCTGAATTCCTGTCATCTTTTAGGCACCCCAACTCAGGTACAATCGATCTTGGCTTTAACGCAGAAAAGAATTTTAAGACAAGTCGGTATGAGGCAGAGCCAGCGTTTTTATTAAGATGAGCGTTTTAACAGATTTTAAAACAGGAGAGTTGCTCAGGGAGAAAGTAACATACAGGAGAGTACAGATGTGGACTTCTCATGGGCTCCATTTGTCTTTCTAATGGACACATAGACCTTTTGTGTGGGTTTTGAAACTACTGAAAGAGTTGCACAGAAGGTTCTTCAGCGGGGGAGTGGGGTATTGACAGGATTATGATTAATAAGGCAAAACTGTAGATCATCAGATACTGGTAAGTAGGAGAGCTCACTGTACAAAGCCTTGTTTGAGATCCCCAGAAAATAGGAGGGGCATGAGTACCTTCAGGCCTCAAGTCTGGTTATTGTTATTTCAAAATAAAATTATCTATTCATCATCCATTTATTCCTTCATCTCTCCACCATCCATCCATCCATTTACCTTTCCGTTCATCCACTTACCCATTCATCTATCTATCCATTCTCTCACCCATCTATCATTCATCTATCTATCCACTCCTCCATCTACTCATCGTTCCATCCATCCATCCATCCATCCATCCATCCATCCATCCATCCATCCATCCATCTGAAGACCCCCATACTCAGGAGACCCTTCCTCAAGTCTCCGGAAATCAAGACCACCCAAAGATCACAAGAAACCATACCTGGATGCAATCAGCAGAAGCTTTATTAGGGAAATTAGCCGGCCGTCAAAACTACAAGCTCTTTAGCTCCAAGAGCAAGGTTTTGGCCCAGAGTGGTGGGTTAAAGGGTCTTTTATAGTGGGGAAAGGAAGGCATTTTCGCGCGCTTACACATGAATGGTTGCATTTTCGAGCGGTTACACATGATTGGTTGTTTTACAAATTTTGAACATAGCACTGGGAAGACCAAGGGAGGGGTAACCAAGAACAGTGGAACATTTCAGAGAATCTACCCCAAATGATCTAGAGTCATGTGAAAATCACTCTGCACACTCATTCTTCTCAAAAATGTGGTTTTTACCATGCTATTGTGTCCTATCCTGCCATTTACCAACTATTTCAGATTAACTATCTTCCGGCTATAGCTCCACCTAGGTGGCAGCATCTTTTATCTGTGGTCAGGAATGTGTCTTCCTGCCTTGGGCCTCTCCCACCCATAGGTGGGAGAGGCTTGAGGAATGTAATCCAGCAAGTGTCCTTCACCTGGAATGTGAAGGCCTGAAATCTTATTTTCAGTTCCGCGTTCTGTAAAGCAAAAAATCTACACATATTTCATAAAATGGCCTTTATAATTTTTCATTCTACACATCTACCCTCTCATCCATCCATCCATCCATCCATCCATCCATCCATCTATCCATCCACCCTCCCATCCATCCATCCACTCCTCCATCTACTCATCTTTCCATCTATCCATCCATCATCCATCCATCCATCCATCCATCCATCCATCCACCCTCCCATCCATCCATCCATCCATCCATCCATCCATCCATCCATCCTCTCATCCATCCATCTACTCATCTAACCACTTATCTGTTCATCCATCATCCATTTATCCATTTCCACCCATCCAATCTGTATGTCAGCAGCCTATAAGGCAATTAGTTGTGCTGCAGTTCTTGCTTCTCCTCTCAGGAGGGACTTCAGTCAGCCTCTGGAGTAAAGGGCTCCTTCTCTCATAGTTCTCATAGTTTTCTCCATCTATCCCACAGGTTTTCTCTGCAGTCTGTTTTCTCTCTTTCCTAACCACTTGTCATGATGGTGTGCCCAGGCTTTCTCTGACTTACTTTCCAGAAGCCGTATGACTGTTACACTATCTTTTCAGGCACCCCCTGGAATAAGTTCATGTGATAATGATTTAAAAGTAAACTTCTTGGTTCTAAACCACACCCTCACCACAGCTTCCCTTTTCTTGTGGACAAGTCCCCAGTGCTATTGTCTCTCAGTGCACGTGAATTCCTTCCATGTGACCTGATCTGGACGCCTGATGCTAGTGTTCTCCCTTCTCCTCCCAGCAGCGGCTCACCACACAGCAGGCACACAGTATCTGGTATTTAGATCAATGAATGAACAAATGCACACAGGCTTCCAGTTTTACATTTGGACCTTGGACCAGAAATCTGAGGCCATCCCTGGTCTTTCTTCTCTTTGTGCTGTCATCATCTTAGTTCGCTCAGTCCTTCTGGAACATAAGCCACACGAGGACAAGATGTTTGTGTCTGGCTTGGTGTGGTGCACGTAGGTCCCTGGCGTTTGCCAGGCAAGATGGTGATCATTTGCTCCTGTAGAAACACTCCTGTGTGTTTGGCCCACAGCAGTTAGTTTCGTCTTCATAAAAGCTGTGCAGATACTGTGTCAGGGTGCTCCTCTCATACACAGAGGCATTTGGTTGTTGGATCATTGTTCCTTGTCAGAGTGCTGCTAAAAGTATAGTTGGACATCCATCCCCACGTCTCCCGAGTCCTCACACACAACTACTAAGTAGTATGCTGCAATGACCCCTTAACACTCACATGCGTATTCTGTGCAGGCTAAATCTAAAACCCTGTGCCTCCTAAATCCTCTGTTAAGAGATTTTATAGTTCAGGAGGTGGTGGTCTTAGATTGTTTCAGCTCAAGGCTATGTTTGTCCCCTTTGTCCCCATCTATCCAGATCCCCAGACCAGTGTATAGCTCATAGCTTTTGGAGCACGAAACTTCAGTGTAATGGGAATGTTCTCAGAGCTTTGTCACAATCATCTGACACAGCCGTCCCACATGTCCCTCTCTGTAGACAACACTGGTAGCCGCACATTACACTCCCGAGCAGAGACAACTCCATCGTCACCCACCAACAACGCTGGGAATGGACACCCGGAATACATCGCGTATGTGCTCGTCCCTGTTTTCTTCGTCATGGGTCTCCTTGGTGTCCTCATCTGCCACTTACTTAAGAAGAAAGGCTATCGGTGTACAACAGAGGCGGAACAGGAAGTTGAAGAGGAAAAGGTGGAAAAGATAGGTAAATAACCTACGCTTTTTAAAAAAAAACTGGTGGAGGAAGGGATTCTAAATTAAAGAAAAACCTTAATATAAATTAATTTCTTTATGAGGAAAACTATTTTCTGCACAGAGTTTGAAACCTTGCCTGCATTTACTGACTACCTGCTGAGTGTTTACGTCAGAGCCTGGTAGCCTCGGGACTGATATTTGTGCGGTGTAGATTTATTTCTAATTTTATTGACGTTTAATTTAATGAGGTTACTCTCTCTCTACCTTGAAGGGTCGGTGTGAGATTTTGACACAAGGTGTTTTAGTGACTGGCACTTGCTCATAAACCTAATCCTTGCTGTTACTACTTATTGAGTAAGATTCTAATAAGAATGGTAGGAACACGAAACGGGTCTCATCAGGTTTGTGGTGTGTGTATTACTGGAGGAATGCTAGCTAAAGTCCACGAGGCCGAACTCTAGGCTGTTAAGTGAATAGACATAGGCATAGGTCAGTAGAGCAAGGGCTGGCGTTTCCATGTGAATGTGTGGGCGCTCATCTTTTCTTTCCTTCTGTCTGCACATGCAGTCCATAGCTAGTGGTGGAGTAAACCCCACCCACAGTGCGTTTTTTCCTCACTGACATTCCTATCCAGTCACGCCTTAGGGAGCTTTCCTGATGGGCCCAGAGGGCTAGCAGCTCACTCTTCATCCCGCTCAGCCCCTCTATGACATCTTTGCAGGGAGGTGACATTTGGAGTAGGTTACCCGTGGAGCCTACCCACAGGGCCGGTGAGGGAAGGTTTCTCAATCCTTGCCAGCTTGCTGGACTGTTGGTTTTTCCACCCCCACTGACCTTTGAGGCTGTGGAACATGGGTGAACATGATGAGTCACGCCCAGCGAATGAGCAAACCAGCCCTGAGTGTTTGTCAACAGAGCAGGGCCTCCCCCTCTCTTCCTTCTAACCGACGCAGGTTGGCTCAGCCATCAGCTTTCACTGTGACTGTCCAGCCATCCATAGGTCATGGGGGAGAAGCCTCTCTTGGGGTGTAGAGGACACTCTTGCAGGTACATGGGCGTGTTGTTGTCCTACCCTGTATGATGTCTCAAGACTTGTCCTGCTAAATAAATAATACAGATCAGTTTCCAAATGGAGGCTTGCTCCTCTTTTTCCGCCTGACTGCTAATGCTGGGTCCCCAAAGTAAACTGAGGCTGTAAACAAATAACCAGTGCCCAAATTTAGCTCCCTTGTTTAAAAGGAAAAGAGAGGTTTATAAACATGAAGGAATACTTACTTGTTCAGTTGAAACCATAAATCAGTAGGCCAACTGGATACCGCAAGTCTGCGATGAGCTAAAACCTAGGGACGATAGCCTTTCTTTTAGTGAACTTTCTTCTTGTTTCCCAGGAGGGTTTAAGGTCATAAGGAGAAGTAAGAGAAAGTGAGGGCAGAGATACATGCATTCCTGTATTGTCATGCCAAGTGAGTGGATATTTGATCTTGAGAGATTGCTGGAATGGTCCTGCGCCTTTTTCTTTTAACTTTTAATTTTAACTTTTAAATTCGTGTTCTGCCCAGGAGCTCAAAATGTGGCCTTGGGAAGGTGTGGCTGAAGGATTAAAGACTCTTAACGCTGTGTGAGGGTGCTTAAACTTTCTGGAAGGTGGTCGGTGAGGTCTTGGGCTCTAAGATAAGTGTCTAATTGACTTGTTGTGGGTGACCAATCGTAATGCCGCCCTGTCCTTTTTCTTTCTTAGAGTTGAATGACAGTATAAATGAGAACAGCGACACCGTTGGGCAGATTGTCCACTACATTATGAAAAATGAAGGTAGGGTATCTTCGTGCTTCGGGGCATTTCGTATTATTAAAAAATCTCTGTAGAGTCAGAATTTGAATGGTTTCAAACTGCTTTATTCTGAGCTCTGTAACACCTCAGCTTTTAGCATTGTCCCAACAGGAGAGTTAGCCTCGGTGCTGTTTGATTACTTCAGCATCGCAGAGGGCCAGGAGAGTTGATAGTTTCTAGGTTGTGTCACATGACTTTATAAAGCCTCCGTTTCCTCCTAGAGAGTGAGAGTTACATTACACAACTGGGTGCAATAGCACACGTGACGTGCTGGATGTCATAAGGACTCACGTTTTACCTGGTTCTTGTTTTTCACACTTAAGGACATGAGTTTGATCCCCAGCATCCTGGTAAGAACTGGGGAGTGGCAGCAAGTGCTGGTAATACCAGCCCTGGGCGGATGGATGTGGTGAGGTCCTGGAGGGCTCTGAGCTGGTCTAGCCAGTTGGTGAGCTTCAGGTTCAGTGAGAGAGCCTATTTCCAAATATGAGGAGAGTGGTTGAGGA
Source organism: Arvicanthis niloticus (assembly GCF_011762505.2). Taxonomy (NCBI): domain Eukaryota; kingdom Metazoa; phylum Chordata; class Mammalia; order Rodentia; family Muridae; genus Arvicanthis; species Arvicanthis niloticus. The sequence goes on along the minus strand of NC_047664.1, from coordinate 65,438,399 downwards.
AGACACCCACATTGAGCTCTGACATTGAGCACATATATGAATATACTCTCACACATGACACATACACATGCACACACAAACACACACTTTTGCCAGTTTAACCATTTGGAAGGGGGGAGTTGAGTAGCATTCATGTCCTTTCTAATAGCTACACAAAAGTGTCAGCATATTCTAGAACTTCCTCAGCACCCCACTCTGAAAGATGTATGCATCTCTTCCTGTTGCTTCCTCTCCACACTACTTGCAAAGCTGCTTTGCTTCCTGCCTCTGTGGTTTGTATCTTCTAGGATATCCAGTATTAAATGTGGACACTCGGAAGAGCTTAAGCATCAGGACATAGGGCTTTTGTTTTTCCATATATTTTTTTGAGATAGATTCAGTCTGGCTTTGAACTCAGTATATAACCAAGGATGGTCCTGAACTCCTGATCAGCCTCCCCCTGCCTCCTAAACGTTGGGATTATAGGCATGTGCCACTATGCTTAGCCTTATGAAATGTATTTTAAGTCAGCTTTTTAAGTGAAGGATCCAATTGTTACTAAATGAATTAGGGTCCTTGTTCTGAATGCTGGGGGTTATCTTCATAGGATAATGTTTTCTGTTGCTATAACTGAGTACCACAAGCGTGATAAGCTATAAAGAACAGAAGTTTATTTAGCTCATGATTCCAGAGGCTAACAAGTCAAAGCATGGGGCTAGAATCTGCTTGGCATCTGGAGAAGATCTTCATTGATACATTCTGACCTGGGACATTCTGAGACATGAGGAGACAGAGCAATCGTGTCAGAAAGAACCTGCTTTTATGGAAAAAAAAAAAATCACTCTCTCAGTAATCCATGAATCCGAGAATCTGTGAGCAGGCCAGTGTCTTCATTAGGGCAGAGCCTTCCTGACCCAGTCACCCTGAAGCCCCTCCTCCAAATGCCATCAGTATGACTTTGGGAGATCATGTTTCTGACACATGAGTGAATTTTAGGACACACCCAAACCTGAACAGATTCTTTGATCTTAGTGGTTTATGTTTGTAGTTCTCCTTACTCCATTTGCTGAAATGCTACAGTGTCTACGTCCATCAGCATGTGACACCTTGTCATCACCTTGTCATGCTCTCTGGGACCTCTGTCCCCACATCACTCAGCAAGAGTGCCCACCTGGTCCAGACTCAGATCTGTGCCTGTGTTCCAGCTGCACTTTGTCTTTAGCCTAGAGCTAGTAGTTTGATACGTGATCTCACCTAGGTTTCAACACATCTATCTAAAGCCAGTGGTATACTCAATTTACAGGTGAAGGAAGGGAGGCTCCAAGGGCTTGAGGTCCCCGAGGTTCGAGCCTTCTCTCTAGTTCTAAACTTTGTGCTGTTTTTCAGCCTATTTTTCTCTTTCAATTTTGATAGTTTGAAAATAAAAAGAATAAATAAACTGAGTAGAATGGTGTTTAGAATAAGAACAAAAAGACAAGAATACTTGGGTGTGGGTCTGTCTCCCAGAGGTTTCCCATCAGGGCATGGGATTTGACAATACTGGATTCCAGCACCCTAGGTTATAACCTGTTTTCAGGTTGACTCTGAGGCTAAAATCTTCCACTGTATGGAACAAGCACCTCGTTCGCCTGCCTTGTGTTCCATAGCTAGCGCAGCTTCAAACTTTATTTCAGTTTAGACTTCACTGTTATCTTCCCAAACAGACACTCTCTATACTTACAAATTATAGGTGCACTCCGAACTTTTTAAAGGAAATTAAAAAGGAATAAGATGAAGCACATGCTCTCTGTTAACATCTTTCTCTGTTTACGCCCAAAACACATAGTTTTTGCCATTTGTATTACTGACATATGAGCAGTTTCCTGTGTTGTATTTTTAACTCGCCAGATGGGTAATTTAATTTGTCAGATGCAGTCATGATGGGGTTTTTTGTTGTTGTTGTTGGTGGTGGTGGTGTGGTTTTGTTGTTGTTGTTGTTGTTTTGTTTTTGTTTGTTTTTTTGAGACAGGGTTTCCCTGTGTAGCCCTGGCTGTCCTGATACTCACTCTGTAGACCAGGCTGGCCTCGAACTCAGAAATCCGCCTGCCTCTGCCTCCCAAGTGCTGGGATTAAAGGCATGTGCCACCACTGCCTGGCAATATTTTTTTTTTAATGAAGTAAAACTGAGGTTTATTAGAATTTTAATATAGATTTAAGCCAGAAGGGGGACGAAAAATCAGGCTGAAGGAGAGGACAGTTGTACACACTTAGAGTGGTCAGCTGGCTTCCCAACGTGGCATTCTTGCTTAGGGTTTAGGCATGTGCCTTTCATTTTAGAAATCAATTTTAGCTTACCTCACTGTCCTTTGAGGTTTGGATATAGTAGCTGATCTGCTGGGCAGGCACATTTTGTTGTGGTGTGTGGTCACACTGCCTGTTTCTTAAAGATTTATTCCCATGGGTGCTGGGAATCAAATGACTTCTGCAAGAGCAGCATTTGTCCTAACCACTGAGCCATCTCTCTAGCCCATACTGTGCTTCCAATACAGGATGTGTGCAGATTTCCAACTCAGCCAGTTCTTTGCCTCCAAATGCCAGCTCCATCTACCATCTAATTAACTTCCGACTCTGCCAGGGAGTCAGTGTGGTCTACCACAGGCACAAGGCTGCCGTGCTTTGCATGCAAGCTCTGTTCCTCTAACGTGCACACTAAGAATCTGAGAATCCCCACAGTCTCTTCTTCAGGTTTGCTGATTTGCTAGAATGGCTCCCAGAAGGCAAGAATATGCTCTTACATTCAGTGGTTTGTTAAAGGGGACCAACTAGGGGCGGGGAGCCAGGCATTGGGAGCAAGGGGCTGGAGCCCAGAGCTGCTATCCTCTGATCTCAGGGCCTTTCTGCCTACTGGCCTCACCCTGACTCACCTCAGTCTGATCAAGTGGCTCATTATGAATGACAAAAGACATTCCTTTTTGACTCAGGAAATTTCACTCAGGAAATTCTCAGGGTTTTAAGAGCTCCCACACCCACACACCTGTCGGTTAGGTTATCTTCCTAATCTGGAGAGAGAACCTGAGTAACCCCAGTGTGCTATCTCTTAATTTTCCTTTCTCTAGAGAGCCAAACTGAGTGTGTGTGTGTGTGGTCAGCAGGGTTTTTCTGGCATTGTGTAGGAGTGAGAAGCATCAAGGACTAGTCAATAATTTCACATCTTATTTACCGGGCACTCGTCATTTATAGGGAAGTTTTTCCTCAGGGAAGTTTAAACAGTTTTCTTTTAAATGCTTATCACTATAGAATCCATTACAGCCAGCATGACACCATTCCCTTTGTTGTTATTTTTTCTGGTCATGTTTGGTAAATTATGGGAATGTACAAACCGGCCGTTTACCATGTACTTTATATAAGTCATGTGTGAGACTATACTTCTTCACCAGTTCATCTGTTATTGATAATGGAATACACGGATCTAGTGCTTTTTAAAAGCAGAGTGGTTTGCTGTAGCTCATGGTCTAGAGGATGGAGAGGATGGAGAGGATGGAGAGGATGGAGGTCCAAGGTCAGGCAGCCTCGTTGATTTGGACTCCGATGAGGGTCCACCTGGCTGGGTTACAACTTAGTGGATAGCAACTTGTTGGGAGCATGGGGGAAAGGAAAAGAACACACGACAACCAGGAAGCCAGAGAGAGGAGAGATGGGGGGAGAGAGCTCTCTCCCTGTAGAGGCTAGGACTCAAATGCAGGGACTCCTGCATGCTAAGCATATGCTCACCGCCGAGCTACAGCCCCAGCCCTTTCATTTTTATAGCAACCTTTTCCTGGGAACTAAGGGTAAGAGGCAGGATCCCAAGAGCTGTCTGAATTCTGAGGGCTGTGTTCCAGTAACCTAATCCCCTTCACTGGATTCAGAAGGTTGGACCATTTCCCACACCACCACATCCACATGGCCATTTTGTTTGCTGCCGTTATGCACCTAACTTGAGGGAGAGCAGCATCAGTGGGTGGCAAGCCAAGGGTAGCAATAACAGCACAGAGAGAAGCTGTAATGGGGACCGAGGTTTCAACACCAGAATCTTTGTGGGACCGAAGCACATGGAAACCAAAGTAACACTCCAACCTATTACCTGAACGAAAAATCTTTTCCTGAATCCCCATTATATGACATATGTCACAAGATTATGAAGTGTGTCAAAGTCAATGTGTCTTTTTTTGTTGTTGTATGGGTGGAAATAGTATAGACCTAATTCAGGGCTTTTTTTTTTTTTTAAATAACAAAAAACTTTTGGTTTTACAATAAAAACTTGTACTTGACAGCTTGTTTGGACACCCTCACAGTTGTTAAGAGCAAAACAGGTACTTTGTTTAGGAAAGGGATGACATGTGTAAATATTTCTTAAAAATACTGCCCCCCCCCCCATGGATTTCTAAAAGTTGCACTGAGGTGTTGTGACTCCCAAGGTAGTAAAAACTGGAGATCATGGGGGAGCCCAAAACAAAATAAAACAAATTAAAATGACAACGAACTCACTCTCTTTTTTATGTAAGGCAACAGATGCACCATAGCTCATAAGTGGATTTAAATCTTTGGTATTGTATTTTCATGGGAGGATGGGTAGGGGAAAAAGTGGGAGGGGCAAAAAGGAAGTCAGGTTGTGAAGCACACAGTGAGGGAACCCTTGCCTCTCAACTCTCCTAGCAGCAGAGTTAGAACTAGCGTTAATTGTCCTCCTCTGGGGATGTCATGTGATGTAAACTGCTACATGCTACCTGTCATTGGCTCACATGGTAAATCGTAATCCTTTTATTCTTTCCTCTCTGGAGAATTTATTGTGCTTAGTCATGAGAACAGCGCTTTAAAAATCAATGGAAAAGGTTAGGAGTTGGTAATAGCATTTGGCCTTGACAATTAAATAACCAAAAGAAGTTTGACATTCACAGCAGCCTTTGATGGGCCACGCTGTAAGAAGTAGGAACATAGGGCGTGGGTCGGGCCTAAGAAGCTTGGGTTCAGTGTGTGGACAGCTCACATCCGTGGGGTTTTAAAGAATGAACACTGTAATTCTAAGTTAAGCCCTCCTATGTCACATAAATTTGAAGTGTTTTTCCTGATTTAGGGGCTTCTGTAGTCCTAGAGCAGAGCAAAGGCAGTTAGCCAACTGGGAAGTAAACCTCCTACCCTCCTCATCCGGGCCTCTGGGAACTGAGAGGACTGAGGTGTTTCTCAGACAGCTTTTCTAACATGACTGATTGCTCGTTTACCTCATTTAGTGCTTCTTCTTTTCTCCTTAGCGAATGCAGATATCTTGAAAGCCATGGTATCTGATAACAGCGTGGGCGAAGTTGAAAGGTGAGTGCCTCTCTTCCAGTGGATAGAGACAGTCTTCATGTGTTTGTTCGGCTTGATGCCCTTGGTATTTTGCTCAGCTGGAGCTGGCCTCTAGCCTTGGTACTACTGGCATTTGGGGTCAGGCGAGTCTTTGCTGAGAGTAATGGCTGGGACAAGGTAGATTGCTGAACACAGCCCCTCATCTCTGCTCACTGGATGACAGACCACTATCCCTCTCCTTCAACGTGTGACAACCTCAAATGTCTCTGCACACTGACAGTATTCCCAGGACCACAGTACTCAGTGACCCGAGCTCACGGGAGTTGGGTCCAGAACCTTCTAGGTGTTGAGAGCAAGGGCTGAGGATTACAAGATAAGGAATACAGAAAGCTGGGGCCAGGAGGAGCTCTGTGTAGGCTGAGAGCTCATGCCAAGCAAGTTTATTAAGCGGCACAACATCTTAGATACAGCTTTTATGGGGAAAATGGGATCCAGTCAGTAGAAAGCTATCCTACAGCCAGCGGGTGAAGTCAACAGGAAGCCAGACACACAGTGTTGCGCAAGGGGAGCACAGGATATCTCAAGTGCTCCACAGACGGAACACAGAGTGGCCATGGAGCTGATACCCATGGGAGAGTCAGGATGAAGTCAGTTCCTCCAAGGCCATTCCTCTAGGCCTTTACTGGCTTTGCCAAGCTTATTCCCTATGTGAGACAGCCTTATATCAGGGCCTGAGTAAGCCTTGGATCATCCTGGCTCTCAGTAACCCTGGTTGAGAACTCTGGTGGTAAACGGTAGTGTTAGAGAAAGGGAGGTTAGTGGCTAAGAGTCAAAGAGCAGGTTCAGAGCCCGCGAGTGGTTGGTTGTGTCCTGCCTCTCAAGTTAAATGATCCTGCTGAGTTTCAGATTCATTGACTATAAACCATTGTGCTAACTTCATTCAATCACTACCAGGAATACAGAGCACTTCGGGTCCTGCGAGACCTTTATGAACAACGGTAACCAAATGATAACCTGGTCAGTTTGGAATACCTGGTATTACTGGTTATAGGTTATAGGTTATGGTTGTTGGGCACCAGATTCTTCTGTAATTAGTTACAGATAACTATATGTCTAGACAATTCTCCATTTCTCTAACAAGGAATGTTGACTGGGTGTATGATACAGTGTTGGCTAGAGCAGGGCAGTCACAGACCTTTGCTCTGAAAGGATTCAGCTGGTGGGGCATAGAGATGGGTGTGGGAGGCCTTCTCAGAGGTACAGGTTGGAGTTTGGGGGGTTCTGGTGACCAGAGGAAGGTCAACAAGAAAGAAGTCTGTTCTGGTGGTGCTGATGTGGACAGGTTCTGTAGACAGGCCACCTGGGAATGGTTCCGTGGCTAGAGAAGATGCAAAATGTGACAGGATGTTGAATTGGGATGGGTGCCATTCGAAGCAGAATCTCCTGCTTTGTATGTGGCCCCTTGCCAGGTGCACCTGACACTCTTTTATCGTGAATGGGTCTGTCAGACGGGCCGTGTTGTCTGTGCACATTAGAGGGGTCATGCCGAACCCTGAGCCACGTGCTCAAGTGCTGGAGATGCCGTTTAGGACATAGACTGATGTTTCTTACCTTTGCCCATAGATATTTGGTGTTGAATACTTATTAGCTTCCAGCAGCTTGAACTCAGTTGACTGTGGGTCTGTCACTGGGCTGTGTAATCACTGATAACTGTTGAGTGAGTGCACTTGATGAGCTCAGTTTTCTAATCCATGGTGTCAAGCTAACATTGTTCTGCCAGGGAGCTCCTACTGTGTGCCTGTATGCGAACAGCTTTAAGGACATTGCTAAAGAGCATGTGAGAACTTCTAGTTACTGTTTTGATTCCTCAGTTCTAGTGTGGCCTGTACTGCTTTTGAAGTGTGCTAGTCCACTGGATGCCAGCAGCCCAGAGGCTGGTTTCTGTGTGACTCTGGGGCTCTTGCTGCACATCTCAGGGGATTAGGGATTGATCTCAGGTGCAGTAGAGGGCTGATTCCTGGTCAGTCCAGACCTGTGCTGTTTGAATCCCTCCTTTTCTAGCGTAAGATTGATATGTGCTTTCTGAAAGTAACTGATATCTTGTAGCTATAATTCTGCTTTATATATTTTAGCTGGTCTGACCAAATGTCTTCTAGGTTACCCAACTGGTCACTACTGTCTCTGAAGCACTGTGTGTGGCTGTGGGTATGAATGTGGGGGAGCGGGGCTACAACTTGACTCTCTAGGTTTGGAGCTCAGAACCACTTAGGTGCTTTGCTTCTTTGTGCCCCAATGCCCTCATTTTTATGGGGAGGAAATGAATGCTTATACTGTAAAGATCCATCAGGATTTATTAACTTAACACTAGGACATTCTCAGGAGACAGTTGGCTACTCTTCTGTTGTCATCCACATCAGCATGCATTTCCTTTACCACTTTCTATGTCTTAACCTGGAAGTTTTTTCTTTGATGTAACAGTCAGATTGGATCTAATATTCTAACCGTTCCGTGGTACATTCAGGGTGCCTTGCTTGGCGTTCTAGGCAGACTCTTGGCTATGTGTGAGAGAAGTCAGTGTGATTCTATGAGAAGGAGAATGGAAGTTTTGGAAAAGAGTAATGTGAAGTCAGATTGCGTGCCCTCCTTGGGAACAGTGGTTCATTCCTCAGCCCAGCTGCTACCATTGTTTGAATGAACAGCTGTTGCATGGTCCTGAGAGCTGAGTGCTGTTACCCAGGGCCAGTTCACAAAGTTCATTTGTACAGTTGAAGGGTTTGCTCCTGCATCTCAGGGAACAACTGCCTTCACTGGGGTCTCTTCTAGGTGGCCATTTTTACCTTGTCTCCCTCTCCTTTTCTTCTCCCCTTCAGCCCTGTCACTCCTAGCACGCCAGGGAGCCCACCTGTGAGTCCTGGGCCTCTGTCACCAGGGGCCACCCCAGGGAAGCATGTCTGCGGTCACCATCTGCACACAGTGGGAGGTGTCGTTGAACGGGACGTGTGCCAGCGCTGCAGGCACAAGCGATGGCACTTCATAAAACCTACCAACAAGACGAAAGAGGGTCGACCACGGCGACAAGGCGAGGTCACAGTCCTCTCTGTGGGCAGGTAAGGGGTCCTGATGCTACTTGTGAGGGACCTGGTTGCTATGGTTACACACACACACACATATATATATATATATATATATATATCTGTGATATATATATATCGAGATATATCTATATCTATATCTATATCTATATCTATATCTATATCTTCTCATGAGTCTGGCTTCTTTGATATGTCCTGGTTTGGATCCTGGATGTTTCTGACAAACCAGACAGCTTTTGATAGCTCATATAGAACAAGTATTAATTAAGATGAGGAATTAATTACTCTGTGTAAATAGATGGAGCCCAGACTGTCAACTGTCCTCAGAACATATGTTTCTATTTCTCTTGTGAGAATCTAAAACAGATGATCAGGTCAGTGCATGGCTTTTCCCACAGCTATCCAGAGCCAGAGGCCCCATCCACTCCTGACTCTGCAGGTTTGTAAACAGAGAGAGTTGTGGCAGATACTGTGAGGGGGGGCTTTTAGTGAAAGCAACCTGGGCTGGTATGTATCATTTGACTCCCATGCCACTGGCTCTGGCTAATCACTTTTCTTCACCAAAGTGCCAGGCAATCAGGAAATGGCATGCTGCCATGCATCAGAAATAGAGAAATACAGATTTGGTCCAGAACTTTCCAGTCTTTGCCACTTAAGATCCACGCCAGATGCAGTGACTGCTCTCTTTGCGGTCACCTCTGCTGTTCCCAGGGTCCCTCAGTCTCAGGGCATCATTTCCTTGTGATCCACATGTGATGTAAAGATCCTGCTGTTGGATGGACAGCTTAGTAAGACTTGACATGAGCAGGTTTGCAGGGGACACTCATGCACTTTGAGAGTTAATACAGGAAGTTGTGCATTGCATTGGTTGTGACACTGGGAAAGGTCACCCATACAGGAGTCAGATTGGGTAAGTGCTGGGGTAGCCAAACCTCTAGGAAATGTTGCCTGGGCCCATTGCTTCTACCTTGATCCAGTTGTGGTACCACTGCATACAGACTGTTCTGTCACTGTACCTCAGTTTCCCCCCACACACACACCCCTGCCCAAGATGAAAAGGCAATCATAGCCTCTTCCCAGGGCTTCTGTGAAAACTAAAAATGGTAACTCAGGTAAAGGTTTTAGAGTAGCTTCAGCCTCATGAGAATCCAAGGAATAGTGTGAATTTTTAAAGTTCTTAGTGTAATTTTAGCTGTTGAGTCTTGTTCTGTGTGCCAGTAGCCATAGCCAAGGCCGAGGGCTGTTTGCCTCTCACGGCAGAGCAGTACAACTCATGACCAGACTTTTATCAAGAGTCAGAGTCATGGGAATGTATGAACGCAGTGAGTGAGACCCCGAGGCCGTGTGGACAAAGCACGCTCTGTTTCTCCTTGAAAAATGTGCTGAGAATTCTCAGTTCAGCTCCAATATGCATTTTTCAGGGCTCAAAGTCCACCCCCCTCTTAGGCGTTGGGGATGATGGGTATTTGATTATTATGGCTGCTTTTCAGAATGTTTGCTTTAAGACTCTTCCAGGTTGACAGGATAGTCTCTGTTTCCTAGACTCCTCCTCTATGTGGCTTGTGATCTCATTTTGGACAAGGCCACCACTATAAAAATGTAGTTACTGGAAGGCTCTACGGGTTTGATGACACTGTTCTGGAAAGACAGAGTGTCAATTACCTGTTCTCACACTTCTTAATGACATTCTCTTCTTTAATTTATTTAATTGTTTTTCCTCAATCTCGAGGGAAAGTTAATCTAAATCTGGCTTTGAAAAGCAGAAACACCTTCCAGTAGTGAAGTCACCCCTTGGCTCCTTTGCCCGGCAGGTGTGTATTTGCTCAAGGTGGTTATGCAGTGGCCATCTTGGTTATGCTCGTCTGAGTTGTAAGTGGCTTTTCCTGTTGCCTAGCGTTCTGTAGTTAATGGCCACGCTACCGTTGGGAACCACAATTCTGAGGCCACAGAGCAATTCAGCCTAAGTGTTTTCTGATCTATTTTGTGTGCTCCATAAACTATTAGAGATGTTGTGCAGGGGCCTGCAGGGAAATGTGCCCTCTTGTCTGGTGGCGATTTTGTTGCTGTTGTCCCTTTAGCCTGAGCTTGTTTGGTTTCCTCCGGGTGAAAAAAAAATTTTTTTTTTAAACTTACAGTTCCTGCTTGGAACGGGAAATTCGAAAGACGGTCACGTCTCTTTTCTGTCCTCAGGTTCAGAGTCACGAAAGTGGAACACAAGTCCAACCAGAAGGAGCGCAGAAGTTTGATGTCTGTCAGTGGGATTGAGAGTGTAAACGGGGATGTGCCTGTGACACCTGTGAAGAGGGAACGAAGTGATACAGAATAGCCGGTGAGCTGTGGGGACATTGGGTTTGGAGTGTGGCCGGGTGGGTTGAGGATGTTGGCCACATAGAAAATGAAGGGCCTCCCTGAGACTGTTGGGATTGTGGGGCACTGAGTCTTCAGGATTTCAGGAATACTTGTCTGCCCAGGGCCTCTTGTGAAGAGGGTTAGAACATTACAGAGTGGTGGAGCCTGTGAGACAGAAATCGGCCTTCTGGGAGATGTATCACCTCAAGTCCCTAGTGTCACTGTAACAGCATTGTACTCAAAAAAGGGTGAAATCCAAAACTTAGGATATACGATAAGTAAGCTTTTAAAGGTTGGAAGCTTATTATATTCTCTATCTAAAAGGAAGAAAAAAATAAACAAAAAGCAGGTTGGGATGAGAGTACAGGACGGTCTCAGGACTTGGGAGGCTGAGGCAGGAGGTTGAAACTCCTTTGAGACTCTGTGGCAAACAAAACAAAAACAATACAAGATATCCCGTGGCAAAGGAGATCCATTCTTACCTTGTTTTAAGTAGACTGTGTTTGAAAAATGCTGGATCAAGCAAGCCGCTGTTTTGAATTGGAAGACAATTCTCCTTCATTTATTGTGCACTAGCAGCTGGACTATTACTCTGCAGTCCTCAGTAGGGACATTACTTTGAGATAGCCCAGGAACAATATTGCTCTTTGCACGAGCTGTCCTGAAGCGCCCGAGACAAGGTGCCGGCTTCTTTGTTTAGACGTTTTAAAAGCTTCAGCTCAGCTACTTCCCTGTAATGACTTCCTATTGGTTTAGCTTTCTTCTGACTCCTTCCCTTCTGGCTTGAGGAACATTTGTTGTCTTTGTGCTTGTTATGTGTAAAAGGGCAAGGCCTGAACTCCAGTGTGGAGGGATTGAAGCATATAAAGGGAGTGAGGTCAGGCATGACCTTGACAGTCCGGTGGATTGGTTGAGTTCAGCCTATGGCCTACGTACGTCCTGGATCTGGCTGCCAGGTGTAATTCTCTGTTTGCCACTCTAACCCTGAGTCTTGGGCCAGGTGTGGCAGCCTTTTATATCTCATTGGCACATGGAGATGACACTACCTGCCTTGGGGTGACAATGAGGTTTCTCTGAAGTTGCAGTGAAGCCCAGGGCCTGGCCTGCTGCACACACCAGACAAGCTGGGCAGTGCTGCTGGTATCCTGAGGTAATTTGTACTCCGTGGGTGAGGCTGAGTTGAGGACACTAAGCGTCCTTGAAGCTTCTCTAGTAGCTTGCAGGTTCAAAGGGCTAAAGACACTCTGGACGACACCTGGAGGAGGTGTGTTCCTTAACCCTCTGCAGCACTGGAGGTACTGGCCCCTGTTTAGAGCTAGTTCCTGGAGGTTTGTGTTGGGGGAGGTCTGGCCCCTTCTAATTTTAGGAGCTAAATAGGGCTTTTTTTGTTTTTGTTTTTGTTTTGTTTTTGTTTGATTGATTATTTTTTGAGACAAGAGTTTCTCAAGTTTCCCATAATTCATGCTGGCCTAGAACTTACCTTGTAGTCTGGGCTGGCCTCGAACTTACAACAGCCCTTTCTCGGCATCCTGAGTACTAGAATTACTGGTGTGGGCTACTTTACTTGGCTTAGGTGATTTCTTTTTTCTTTTCTTTTCTTTTCTGTTTGTTTGTTTGTTTGTTTTGTTTTGTTTTTTGTTTTGTTTTGTTTTTTTGAGACAGGGTTTCTCTGTGTAGTTCTGGCTGTCCTGGAACTCACTCTGTAGACCAGGCTGGCCTCAAACTCAGAAATTCGCCTGCCTCTGCCTCCCAACTGCTGGGATTACAGGCATGCGCCACCACTGCCCGGCCTTAGGTGATTTCTTTAAAGAGAAAAAGCAAGGCAAAAAAGCTTGGCTTCTCAGCTGAGAGGAGCCTAAGGAAAGAGGGCGAACGAGTGGCTCAGGACAGCAGCAGTGTTAATTGGGATTCTAGCTTTCTGGACATAGCGCTGACACTACCATTGTCATGGTTATAAATATTTCCTAACGAGGTTCACACCATCATCCCAGATAAGAAATTTGGTACTTGGGTGGATAGGTTATGTATCACTCAATGGTCACATCACCGGACAGAAGACTCAAGACTTGTACCCACATCTCTGAATTGCAAGATAGAATGCTAGGCCTGACCCAGTCAGCCTATGGTAATTCTTAGGAAGAAGCGTAGGCCTTGGCCGTCAAACGTTTCTACTGATCATTCTAGAACTACAAAGCACTCTGACACCTGCTAGGATTACGTAATTGGGTTCTATCAGAGGCACACCAGTGTGAGCTCATTTGGAAATAAATAGTTCTTAAGTGCCCATACCTCCTTTTTTATATGAAGTAAAGCTGTAAATCCATAGATTCAAGGCAAGTGCCAAGGGTAGCATCTGGGATGAAGTTGCCTTTCAATGGAGGATATAACCATATTGGTGTGTGCTGTCCAGATTAGTAAGAATCACCTCAGGAGTGCCCTCAAGAAGCAAACACATTCTCTGAGACTCCAACTCTCTGTAGTTAATCCTGAAATTTAAAAAAAAAGAATTATTATGGAAATTAAAAAATTCAAAGGCAGACAGAATAATAATTAAGTGTCTATAATCTGTGGAGTAGTTGAGTATCTCACTTTGCAGGCGAAGTTTTTCAGCTCAGTGTTGGAATTATGAGGAAATTGGAGTTTGCAGTGGAACCCAGGTAGCCTGGCTTTAGTTGTCACAGATGTCAACCTGGTTCAAGGACAGGCCTTAGGTTGTGTCTATGCTGAGTTATACAGAGAATGGACCAAGAAAAAGGAAGGAGAACTCGTTGAACTTTAAAATACAACATATTCATTAAGGTTTTCTTCTGTTTCGGAGGAAGTTTGCTTGGGACAGTTGGTTTGACTTGACTTTCAACCAAGAGAACCTGGAAGTTTTCCTCTGGGCTGAAATCTTTGGCCCTGGACTGAATCAGATTTGCCATAAAATATAGCAATAGCTGGGTGTGGTGGCAGGCCTTTATTCCCTGCACTCAGGAGACAGAGGCAGGCAGACCTGTGAGTTGGTGAACAGCCTGCTCTACAGTGTGCTCTGAGCCTGCCAGGGCTACACAGTTGAGACCTTGTCTTAGAGAGAGGGAAGTACATACTTTACATAAAGTAGTAAAAAGGCTGATCTGTTTTTATGTAGTTGAATTAAATCTTTGAATTTATTTATTTTTTTCCCCTTAAAGGTATTTTGTTCAGATTGAGTTTTCCAAGCTGCCTTACTACAGCACCTTAATTTACTCTAGATTCTCTTAGTTATTGGGTTATTTGGTTCTTCTCCCTGCTCCTGATCACTTCCCTCTATTCTTTTTTCCCTCCTTGCGTCCGTGCTTCCTTCCTGCCGGCCTTCCTTCCGTCCTTCCTTCCGTCCTTCCTTCTTTCCTTCCTTCCAACAGAATCTATGCTAAGTCAGTTTGCTCTATCTACAGATTCTGCACTTCTGGATTCATCCACTATCCAACTGAAAACCTTTCCAGAAGTCCTCTGTCTGTCCTGAGTGCATATGTCAACCTGCCTTCCCATGCCAGCATCCCCTAAATGATGCAGCGCAATGACTATTTGCATAACATTTACTTGCATTTGGTATTATAAGTAATCTAGACATGATTTAGAATTTACAGGCGGAAATGTGCACATGATGTGCAAATATTCTGTCTTCTGACACAGGGGACTGGACACCCACAGTTTGTGCTGTGCACAGAGGTCCTTAGCTGACCCTTAGAGCTGCTGAGCGACCATCGGGTGATCTAGATAGAAACATCAGATGGAGCAGGATTTTTCTTTCCCGATTTCCTTCCCTCTTCTAAAAACAAAATGCATTTGTCCTCTCCCTCTCTGGCTCTCCCTCCCTGCCCCTGTGGCTTGAACTCCCTTTGTAGCTCATTCTGACTTACATTCTGCCTGGTTTATTTTGGCAATGCCGTCAAAATGGTTTCTTTTCTTTCTCCCCCAGAAAATGTGTTTTGATTTTCTCTTAGAAGAATAAGCTTTTGTTCTTCAAAGTTAAATAAATGGAATTGCTTTCAGTCTCCAGATGCCACAGCCTTGTCTTCGTTGTCACTGGTCTCTGGCGTTTTTTGTAGAAACCATGCAGCTCGAGTTCTCCCGCGTGTCTCTGAGCTGTATTCTCCTTTTCCCACATTCTGATCGCCTCTGATTGAAAACATGGACTTGAAAAGTTGCTCGACATTTCATACATCTGTAATTTTAACTGTTCAACTTTCATCCCATTAAAAATTGGACTGAGGTGTTTTTGTTTTATTTTGATTTTTTTTTGCTCTTGAGATGTTGCAGTTTTTTAAAATAAATTCTACATATTGCCATATATGTACATATATCTAAGATATATATATATATACATATGCATGCATATATATATATACATATATATACATATGCATACATATATACATATATCTATATCTATATCTATATCTATATATCTATATATCTATATATCTATAGATATAGATATTTGGTAGATTCCAGCTTCACTGTGTGTGTGTCTGTCCTTTCTTCATTCCCTCGACAGCCCTAGGCAGGGTTCTGGGGCCCAAGCTTGTGGGGACATGATAATTTTATTTTAATGTCTATGTACTATTTTCCCTCATTCTGTAAGGTGTGTCCTCCCCCCCGCCCCCAGCCCTGGGCTGTATGGGAGCTTCAGGGGTATGTAAGCTCAGTTGTCTGCTTTTGCTGTTTTGAGTGTGATTCTTGGGGTTCCTGACTAAATTGTGTTATGGAGTTTTGCCCCTATAATTTTTTTCTAGTAGTTTTACAGTCAGAATTTTGAAATGAAAGCAAGTCAATTATTAGGCATTTCTGTTTTAATTTATATTAATTAAGTTTTGTCCTCTGAGATGTCACATGTGTATAATACACTTGGACTCCTCTCGCTCCACTCTCCCCTTTCCTCACATAGAGACTTTTTATTCTAATGTATCCATGTACTTTAAATTGTATCCCTTAACCACCAATGATTGTAAGCAAACTGCTTAACCCAACCCCTTTCTTTTCTCCTCTCCTCTCTCCTCTCCTCTCCTCTCCTCTCCTCTCCTCGCCCCGCCCCTCCCCTCCCCTCCCCTCCCTCCCCCTCCCCTCCCTCCCCCTCCCCTCCCCTCCCCTCTACCCTCCCCTTACCTCTACCCTACCCTCCTCTACCCTCCCCTCCCCCCCCTCCCCTCCCCTCCCCTCTCCCCTCCCCTCCCCCTCCCCTCTCCCCTCTTCTCCTCTCCTCTCCTTTTCTCTTCTCTTGAATTCCCAGTGACCCTCCTGCCTCTGCCTCCCAAGAACTGGGATTTGAGGTGTTCATCACCATACTCACATAGCTGTGTCACTCTCATAGCCTCGAACTTGTTGTGTATCTAAGGCTGGTCTTCTCAATTCAAATCTACTGCTTCTATGTCCAGGGTGCTGGCATTATAGGCATCCCTAACCTTCTTATGAAATTAAGTGGTTGTTAGCTTAGCTGACAGGAATATGTGTAGTTCTTCTTTTTTTTTTTTTTTTTTTAAAGAATTGTTTATTTTATGTATAAAATAAATGACACTGTCATTTATTTATACAACAAAGTACACTGTCATTATGTATAAAATAAAGTACACTGTCACTGTCTTCACCAGAAGAGGGCATTGGATCCCATTATAGATGGTTGTGAGCCACCATGTGGTTGCTGGGAATTGAACTCCGGTCCTTTGGAAGAGCAGTCAGTGCCCTTAACCACTGAGCCATCTCTCCAGCCCCATATGTGTAGTTCTTAAAGCAGTCCTTGGCACAGTTAGTATTGCTAACTATTCACTGCCATCAGAACCAGTCCTGCCGTTCTTGGTGGCCTTTGTTAATTATTAGGCTATTTCTTGAGTGCTGTGACTCACCTCTTCTTTTTTTCTTTTTTCAAGTTAACTTTTTACTCTGTGAATTTCGCATCATGCACCCCAGTTCCACCCCATCTCCCCATCCTTTCCTTTGCCCTTGCAACTTCCTCCTAAAGAAAAATAAAACAAACCAAAAATATCTCGTTGTGGAATAAGTGTGGACAAGAGAGTATATTTCAGGACACAGGACGGCTTCTCCTTAAGAACGAACCGGCTTTGGACTCTCAGGACACCCAGATGGAGACAATCCTTGACAAAGCCCTTAGGAATCTGAGCCAGTTTTGTGTTAAGGAGGCCTTAGAAATTGCCGGGCCTTGTAGGGAATCAAACCAACGGGAAGGCTTTGCTGATTCAAAGCTCTTTTGACTGCAAAGCTCTGGGGTGTGCACTGCAGCCTGTGTGCTTTGGGATGAGAGTCTGCTCCCCGAGCATGCTTAGCCAATCACAAGTCTGCATTTCTGACCTTCAGCTGACCTCTCTCAGTGAGGGAGGCCAGCTCCTCCTTCCCCTTCAGTTTGATTGCCAAGTATCTCATAACATACTTGGGGTCTTCTCCTGAGTTTGCCCTGCCCTTACGTTCTTGGAATTGCTTTCTCCCTCCTTCCTTTCTCCCTCCCTCCCTCCCTCCCTCCCTCCCTCCCTCCCTCCCTCCCTCCCCCTTTCTCTTTCAGAGTGAAAGATGATGGTAGGAAATGCCAGCTGCAACTAGTAGCCCGTCTTTTTGTCCCTAGCTTCTAGAGCTTTTGTGGAAAATACTTTTTCTTTTTTTTTCTTTTCTTTTTTTAGTTTCAGGGAGAATGGAAGACTCTTAATTTGATGAACTGGCCTTAGGCCTTATAGGGGCATTGGATAAACGTTTATAAAAGGAAAGTGCTTGGGTAAAGTCTCCTGTTTGGTTTCAGGAGTGAAGCTGTGCCTTGTGTGTTATCTGGCATGCTGTGTGTGGGAGGATCAGCCATGATCTTGCAAGAGGAGGAGGGAGGCAGTGTCTGTCTAGGCCCCACTCTTTGGAGAATACTCAGGGTCTAGTGAGAAAGGCCAAGGTCCAGTGAAGGTCTGAAACATGCCTATGGCCTCACAGTAGTGAGCATTTCAACTCCCCTGGCTTTCTCTAAAGGGCTGTGAAGGAACACAGTGACCAAGGCAACCCATAGAAGAAACAGTTTATTGGGGCTTACAGTTTCAGAGTGTTTGAATCCGTGACTATCATGGTGTGGAGTATGGCAGCAGGCAGGCAGGCAGGCAGGCAGGCAGGCAGGCAGGTAGGTAGGTGTGGAGCTGGAGCAGCACCTGAGAGTTTACATCTTAATTCACAAGCTGAGAGAGAGAGAGAGAGAGAGAGACAGAGAGAGAGAGAGAGAGAGACAGAGAGAGAGAGAGAGACAGACAGAGACACAGAGACAGACAGAGACACAGAGACAGACAGAGACACAGAGACAGAGACAGAGGGGGGGAGAGAGAAATTGTGAATGGCATAGACTTTTGAAACCTCAAAGCTCCACCCCCAGCAACACACCGAGGCCACACCTCCTGATCCTTCCCAAACAATTCCACCAACTGAGAACCGATTATTCAAACATATGAGTCTATGAGGACAATTCTCATTTAAATCACCACAGGCAGCCTTGTTTGGTCCCCCATGGCTGTTAGCTTTTAAAGCTCTGCCTGGACCAAGGGGGCTCTGCTTTGTGAGCACTGGACTCAGTCTTGTCCCAGGAATTTCAGGTCATAAACCTTTAGATCTAAAAGGATCAGCGATTGTAACATGGTTTAACCCAGACATAGTTTTATATTTCAGATGAGTCTATGAGTGCCTAGCACCCCTTCTTGGTGCCAGGCACTGTGCTAGGCTGGACCATGGGGAGCAGCAGTGTGTAAACTACGCACTTTAGCGGTGACAGCCCTTTGATAAGACATAGGAAAAAGGAGCTGTAATATTTCTGCTCTGTTCATCATTGACTTTGCAGCATTAGAGGCTCAGGGACTTTGGAGACCTAAAGACAGACCTTGGGAAGCCCAAGGGACGAAGAAAACAAAATGCCTTAGGATATATATATATATATATGGCATCGATAGTTGTAACCAGTACTTCATTTCCATAATCTGCACTACGATACGTTGGCATCTATGCACATGAGATAGCCAAAGTAAAATGTGTTGTCTGTTTTCTCTGACAGGATGTGCAGTACTTAAAGGCTCCACAGGAGCTCTGGGATGAATTCTTATCAATTACTCACTAGTTGCTATCTTAGACAAGTGGTATTACTGCTGCTGCCTCGGTCTCTCTGTTTGTCAAGAAGGCACGGCATGGTGTTCCTTGGTACTGAATGGCTGAGTGTTGTTCTAATCTGCAGATCTGAAATCCAAAATGTACCATAGTCAAAGCCTTTTGGGGCACCAATGTAAGACTCAAAATGTTTTTTGTTTGTTTGTTTGTTTGTTTGTTTGTTTAAGAAGAACAGTTTAGGTTTCACGTGTTCACAACATAATACAGAATCTGAAAACTCAGCAGGACTAGTGAGATGGCTCAGCAGGTAAAGGTGCATACTGCCAAACCTGATGGCCTGAGCTTGATTCCCCCTGACCCCACATGGTGGAAGAGAGTACTGATGACTAAAGTTAGCCTCTGACTTCCTCAAGCTCATCCTATCACATGTATACCCTCAAGCCTGCCCACAAGTTCAATTAAAAAAAAAAAAAAGCTCAGAAATCTGAAACATATGGTCCCAACAACTACTTCAGATAAGAAACACTCTGCTTGTCCTATATTAGGTGAGCTCTATTTAAATTGTAATAAAAGATGCATATGAGTTATATATCAATATACATAAATAAATAAAAGAGTTTTGTGTGTGTGTTTTCTTGTTTCCCCTGAGGCTCAGAAAGTCTAGGTTGATAGAACCTCATCCCATCCTTAGGTAGGTGCTGACTGAAGGCAATCAGCTGCCCCGCAGCTCATAAGACAAATGGCAGCCATGGCTAAGCTGCTTCACATCACCAGAAGAAGGTGATGCTATCCAGTCACATTATTCTGCATTACCTCAGTGGAGACTGAAGTCCGAGGGGAGCTGAGACTCAGGACTGTTCAGTCCTCATTTCTTCAGGTCCAGAGCCACACTAAACGTCAATGGCAGAAATTCTTCCCTAGTCTCCCTTTCCCAAGGGCTGGAGAATTTGAAGTGTCCAGTTCTCAGCACTTGGGTAACCAGTGTTGCTGAGAATGTGCGTTGCTACTAGTGCATAATCCAGTTCAGGGGCAGCCTGTAGACTCCCAGAGCAAGCAAAGCATCAGGAACTCCATCTCTGTTAAGCCTTGATTTCTCTGGACATTATTGGGGAAAAAAGTGAATAGAATTTACAAGAATATTCACTAATGTCTATGTTAGGTTTTTGTTTGTTTCTTTGTTTTTAAGTATTTCGATTTTGAGTGAAAACATCTATAAGGGTTTTAACTCTCACACCCCCAAATGATCCGTATATAAATACTTGCTTGTGATTGGTATTTAAAAGCTAAGGTTTTAATTATTTAAACCCCTCAACAAAATATGAGAGCTGTGTGTTACTGAAAATGCAGTGACCAGTAAACATGAAAAATGCCCAATTTAGACTGGGAATGGGGGTGCATGGCAGCACACAGGAGGCAGGCTCAGTCAAGGCCAGCTTCGTTTGCATTGTGAGTTCTAGGCCAGCCAAGGCTGAAACCCTGTCTGTGTGTGTATTGGGGTGGGAGGGGAGGGCGGGAGTAAGAGCAGAATCAGAGAGAGAGACAGAGATAAACAGAGACAGAGAGGCAGCCCAACTTTATTAATAATGAAACTTAGAGGTCTTCAGTCTTGTCTGTTTTTTAACAAAAGTGGATATGAACGTGAGCCTGACAGCGTAAGCTCACCTCCTCACAGAGCCTTCTGAGGTTAAAGAGGATACTGGATTCATAACTAATGTGGGCGAACACAGCAGAGTGAGACCCCGGATAAACAAGTGTTTGGGTTTTTGTTTCATTTTGTGGTTTTGTATAGACTTTTTGTTTGTTTCATTTTGTGATTTTGGTTTTTTGTTTGTTTGTTTTGTTGTTGTTTGTTTTGTTTTTGTATAGACTCTTATTCTACAGCCCAGATTGGCCTTGAACTTGAAGCAATCCTCCTGCTTCTGTGTCCCTAGTGCTGGGATTATCAGCATGTGTCCCCATGTCTGTCTGTAAGCCAGTTGACATGGCCACTGGTTCAGAGGGTGGAGGGAGGTGGAGGCTGTCACCCAGGGAGTCTCACTGATAGAGATCTTTGTGATGATACTCTAGAAATGGCGGGAACTTAAAGTCAGATTCTGACCCAAGAGTCTCAGTTACAGATAACACGAGGGAGTGTAGAGACAGTGTTGGAACCTGTTCCTTTTAGCTTCCTTAACGTCCAGCCACTGGAGAGAGTGTCAAGTTTTCTTCAATGGGGGTTTAATTCACTGAGCTCCACCGTATTCTTTGACAATGGCATTATGCTGTCTTTACAGTTAAGATGATAACATATAAGTTACACATCTCAGAGAAGCACTGGTGACCTTTTCTTTTGCTTCTGCTGAATCTTTAGTGACTTAAGGTCTTCATTCATCCCACCAGTCTTGTTTGATGAGGGAAGTAGTTAAATTTGGGAGCCTGTGCACCAAAGTCTTGCTTAATCTCTCCCAGTGTGGGCATCCATTTGTCTAAAGCTGCATTTCATTTCCCCCACAGAGAGAGGCAGCTTCTGAAGCACAGGGGGTTTTCTGCAGATGGACACTGGAGGTGAGGGGAGGCCACCCTCTACCCTCTGCCTGTTCTTGTTGGGCTTTTGTGGCTTCTGTGCCAGCCACACGAAGCTCTGATCTTTTTTGACCGGTGTGGAAGGCATCTTTTAACACTGAATTGGTAAAAAAGTACCAATTCAGAGTATGTTTATTCGTCAATAATGATCCATTCCCTTTCCCATAAAATAAGGGATGAAATTTAGTATTGTTAAAACATACTGAACACACTCTTGGGGGCTCCCAGAGACTGAACCACCAACCAAAGAGCAAGCACAGGCTACACCTAGGCCCCAACACATATGTGGCAGATGCGCGCAGGTCCCCTGACAACTGGAGCGGAGGCTGTTCCTGACTGTTCCCGCCTGTGGATCCCGGTCCCCTAACTGGGTTGCCTTGTCTGGCCTCAGTGGGAAAGGGTGTGCCTAGCCTTGTAGTGACTTGATGTGCCAGGGTGGGTTGATACCAAGGTTGACTTCCCCTTTCTCAGAGGAGGGGACGGGGGAGGGACCCAGAGGAAATGGGGGTTTTAATTGGGATGTGAAGACATATATAAATTAATGGGAGAAAATCATACCAAATGCACTGCACACTTTTTAGGTACAACTCATAATTGAGAACAGCACAACTGAGTTGCCCAAACCAAGACAAAGCATACTATCTTGATGTCTAAGGAAGTTTACGGTTTTCTGGTGGACCATCTAGAGCTGTGTGGTGTCACTCCTCCTCTCTATGACGTTATGATGAGTGTCATGGTGTTTACCCAGAAACTTAGCTGCCTTGCAGAGAGCAAGGACCAGATGGGAGGGGCGTCTGTGTGGGTGTCTTCTCTTTCCTGCATAGTTCCTGAGGCCCCGAAGCAGCGGTTTGGACTTTTCATATCCTTGGGCAGAGATAACAGCGCACAGGGCAGTTTTTAAAATCAGCTTTAAAGGTGGCTGTTTAGAGCCGAGAACTGGATGCTGGAACTGGATAACCTGATGCTCCTCTTCCTGCTGTTGGCTGTTGGCTGCTGGGTACCATGATAAACACTGAGTATCAGTTGGTTTACGGCAAACCTCGTTACCCTGCCGGGGACGCCAGGGGACGGCCACCTTCAGCAGCTATGACTAAGGATCTAGGTTCGAATCTAGGCCTCTGATGTTATCCTTTCATTGGTCCAACCTGGGTCTTTAGTTCCTATCCCTAGAGGTCAGCAGAATCTACTGTTAAGATTCTTTTAAGTGACAAATTCTGAGTTGGAATGATTTTTTTTTCTTTCCTTCTTTGTTTGTTTGTTTGTTTGTTTGTTCTGAGACAATGTCTTTGTGACAGTCCTCCTGCCTCAGCTTCTTGACTCCTGGAATTACAAGCATGGATTACCATACCTTTTCACTCTGATGAAATGTTGCATTCCAGGCCTGACCTCATTGTCCTAGACTTTGTGACTTTCCAGATACAAAAAGTCACTTAAAATGCAGCCACAAAACAGCCCAATACATACTTTCTAGGTAATGTCCTAAAACTCATAACATAATTTTTAACTCTTTTTTTTTTTGGGGGGGGAGGGCGGGGAGTGGCATTTTTACATTTCTCTACCAGGCCTCTTTGTAACCTTTTCTGTGCTAGGATGTTATCTGTTTACTGAGTCCTTTCCCAAAGTGACCTCAGACTGTACACTCACTGGCCCTCCCCACACACAAACTCTTGTGTCAGCTCCACAGAGACACTTGTTTCAAAAAACTTGACTTGTGCTGTCTCAGGGGACAGTATTTCATTTCCATTGGTCGGTCCTTCATCCAATACATCCTCTGTGGAAAATCAGTCTTCCTCCCTCTCCATCATAAGTCACCATGAATAGCAGGAATGGCGAGAAATATGACGAAATGCTAACCTTGGAGCCTGGAGAGACTGCTCAGTGGTGAGGAACACTGACTGGCTGCTCTCGGAGAAGACCTGGGTTCAGTTCTCAGCGTGACTCCTGTCCATCCTTAACTTCAGTATCAGCATATCTAATGCCCACTCTGGCCTCCATGGGGACCAGCTATGCGTTGTGTACACAAACATATATTTAGGCAAACACTCATATGTATAAAATGGAACTATCTTTAAAATAGTGGCTAATCTTAGAGTGTATATCTTGAAGGGTAAATTTTTGTTCTTTCCTCCCTTTTCCCCTCGCTCTTCTTCCTCTTTTCCTCCCTTCTTCTCTCCCCAACCATATATGCTAGTTACTGGGGATTGAACCCAGGGCCTTGTGCATGCTAGGCAAATGCTCTCTCCCTGTGAGCACGCGCTTTTTTTTTTTTTTTCCTTTTATTAGGTCTCATTAAGCTTCCCACTTTGGTCTTGAACTCACTATGCAGCCCACACTGGCTTGAGCTTGTGATCCCCTTCCTCATCCTCCAGCTAAGATTGTAAGTCTGTGTCCCCAGACCCGGCTTGTAAATAGTATGTTCTTAAACTAAGACATTGTGGCTTATCGTTTGTTAGTCGTATTTCTGCAAACTGGCCTCTTGTCTTTTTATGTTCAGCATGTGTAGGCAAGCATGCATGGCAGATGAGAATGCTTTGCTCCTTTATGTAGGTTTGCTCTTTGGGTTTCTTGCATAGCATGTATGTTTCAGCACACAATGGCATCTTTAGAGTTTCAGGAGCACAAAAGGGTATAAAGCTATGAATGACCGGAGATATTTAGGACAGAGAAGGCTATTTTATAAGTATGGCTGAGGTCATCACTCTGCAGCGGGTGGCATGACGGCACAGAAGCAGGGGTTAAGATCCTTTTTCCCTGGAGAAGCGAACCAGGGATCACAGGCAGAGTGACTAACTGCTGTCGTGGGAGCTCCTGTGAAAACCTGCGCCCCTTTAATACAGTTCCTGGCGCTGAGTGACCCCTCCAACCGTAAAATGATTTTGTTGCTTCTTCATAACTGTAATTTTGATGCTATTATGAATCATAACGTAAATATCTGTGTTTTCCAAAGGTCTTCCCAGAGGTTGGGAACTGCTGCTCTAGTGTCTCAGTGATCCTTAATGGCTTTAGACTAAATTCTAGAAGGAAGGTGTAATGGGGGCTGGGGAGAGAGGATGGGTCAGCTCGGCTCAGGAGGGATCTCGGCTCCCCTGTGGTGCAGTGGTTAAGGTAGCCACCTGCAGAGGGCAGTGACAGATCAGCATGAGGTGTTTCCCGGTTCTCACAGCTTTTCCTATTTTCTCTTGCAGCAGCTGCTTGCTGTCTTGAAGAGTTCCAAGAGACTCCGAACTTTCGAGATATGAATTTGCCTGGGGAATATTTTTATATATTTTATACAGTTTCTATCATGAAGTCAATGGGCATGTGGATCAAACCCAAAAGGGAATATTTTTGCTATGCAGGACACAGAATCCAGTTTGCTTTGAAACAAGTTTTGGGGCTTAAAAGGTGTGATGAAAATTTACACTTGTGGACCGTCCCGGCCATCACGGTTCCTGGTTGCACATTCCTGGCTGTTCTGTATACAGGAGGCTCCTCCCTTGGAATCACGGCATCAGGAACAGTGGAGCCATTTACAGCCTGAGCTTGTGTCTGTGTGCCCACGTCTGTTACCGAGCCCCAGATTTCATTTTGACGTGAGATCTTCATACACACAGTTGGGTTGTTACAGAAGACTCTTGCCTGCAAAAGGTCCTTGGAAACGTGGAGTGCTCAGAAGCTGGTTCCCCAGGACGTCGTGGGATCAGATGGAACCACAGGTACCCTGCACTTCAGATTCCTGGACCAAGAATTCAGCACTGACTCCTGCTTCCGTCAGCCTGCTCCTGTCAGTCTCTGGTCACTTAGAAGATACAGAGACTATTGCTGTTTTTATTTAACTTAATCTACACAGTTGTCCTGTAGTCTAATTGAGTAAAAGGGAAAATGGCTTAAAGTCACTCTAAAAAAAACTGTTTTGACAACCAAAGGCTAAAACAAAACACTCCTCTCCTATGCAGACAAGCCCTTGCTAGACCTGGGCTGTTTTACTCAGGATCCTGCTGTAACTGATGCTTAGTAATGGCTTCCTAGGAAGATCCCAAGTTCAAGGCTTCGTGGGCTACTGAGAGTTCAGGGGATAGCCTGGGTGACTGAGCCAGACCCTGTCTTCCAACAAAAAAATGAAAAGAGAGCTGGGGTATCACTCAGCAGTGGAGGGCTTTCGGGCAGGTTCCACTACTCCTAGAGGCTTCCTGCCCTTAGGGCTCCCTCTTGGCTTTATTTTATGGAACACCTGAAAGTGAGGCAGATTTTATGCCCTACTTCCATTGGTGATGCATTAAGTACTGGGTGTGGTTTTGTTTCTGTTTTTAATTTGGCTGTACAAAAATAAAATAGAAACAAAATTTAAAAAGGGTTTAAAAAAAATATAAACCCCAGGGCATTTTCTGTAAAAAAGGAAAAAAGATTCTGTTTCTGGACACAAAGTAACTTTTTTTTTTTTTTCAAACATTTTATGTGAGTGGTAGATGCAGTTTGATGTGAACCTACACTGGCAGCTAGTCACTGGTATGTGTGTTGTGTCTACAAAGCTGAGAAGCCAGTGTGGATGTCAGGTTCTCTGTGGTCCAGGAAGTAGAGTCTGTATTCATGGGAGTAATGTTTGAGCAGCTAAGCCAATATTTTTACTTAAACAAACAAACGAACGAACAAACAAACTCTATACATTTTGCAAAAGAATATACATTTTGCAAAAACGAAATGATGTACTTTAAATGGTGATGGGCTAATATGTAAGATATTCTTCAGCTTTAATTATTTTTAAATTTTATTCAGTGTGTAGCACTTTCTATAGCAATAAAAAACAAAAAAAAATAAATAAACAAAGATATTTAAGATTGTATTTATATACCAAGAGTACATTTTAAACATTTTCTAATACTTGAGCAGATGGGTGACTGGCTTCCAGGGATGCCAAAAATTAAGCATTCAATATGTTCAACACATAAGCTTTGTCCTGGTTTGCACAGTCTGATGGAATCCTGAGTGTTCCCAGCACAGTTGATATTTACCGTCCCTCCTCCTTGCTCCTCTGTCAGAAGTACTGAGGATTCTAGATAAGTTGACTGTCCACAGCACTAATGATGGATCACTTCTTGGGGTAACAAATGAATTGGTTGCCACCACGATGTAAAAATTTTGTAAAGGAAAAATTTCGGTTTCCAGTGTCAAATGTATTTTTAACTGTCTGGTTTGTACTTTTTATGAATTTTGTACTACCAAAGCAGAGTTAAAAATAAAAGCATTAAACCAGCGTGTTTGAATGAGCTACATCTTACAGGACCGGCTTCTTAAGTCTTGGCTTGTTGAGTGATCGTTGGACTGGTTTCATTGGATTTCCCCTTTCATAGCTCCTCTCGCCTGCCCACCCAACTTTGGACCTAGAGAAATAAAGATAGTGTGGCGTTTATATGTACCCCTCAGTCTGCTAATCTTAATGCTCAACATCTTACATCACTGGAGGAACATGATCATGACTAAGAAATCACCACTGGCCCAAGACTGATAAACAAATTAGAACCGGGGGGATTCCCACTTTGCCCTGAGTTATTGCATCTCTGCGGACTGTTCAGTAGTCTGGTCTCTTCTGCTCAGCTCCACACGGTGTCTTTTGGTTTGGACTGGAGAGCTGTTTCTCATGGATAGACTGAGGTTTTGCATTGGTAAGGGTGTTGTATGGGTGATGTGTTTTTCCAAGTGCTTCATGTCAGGGAACATGGAGTTGACGTGTGTCGCCTTGTGACTTCCAGTCGGTTATTTGGTTGTCGTGTCTAACAGGTTTCACTATGTTTAAGTTACTGTTTGTACCTCTGTAATGAAGAGGAACGGCACTTGGGGAGGAGGCCTGTGCTGAAATCTTGATCTGCTAGCTTTGTCGTCCATTGGAGTTGGCTTCCCCAGGACTCCAGTCAGCAAGTTACCAAGAACTTGGTAACTAAGGCGATACAGAAAGCTATTTCAGGCCAGAGTGAGAAACCAAGTTTTCTCCAGGGTTAGGTCCATCCTCTGCTCCATGGGAGGCGTTTGTTAGAAAGTTCTCAGCATTTCCTGGTTTGAGGTTCCTTCTCTGTGTGTGTGTCCTATCCCTCCTTTTAAGGCTCTCTGCACTTTGGCTTGGGACTTCCATCAAAAGACCTCATTCTAACTCCGTTACATTTGCAAAGATCCTAGCTCCCGGTAGGGTCACAAGAGTCCTGTTGGGATTTCAGTATCAATGTGGGTCTTTGGGGGGGGGGGGGTTGGCACAGAAGTATAACTCTATTCCCTAGGGGATGGTGCCTGTAACAAAAGTTCTTTCAGATTGTTGTCTTGACTTTGACAGGGCTCTCTCCTTCCCCCACACTCCTCTGTCTCCTTTTCTAACCCCTCATCACTTTCTGGCCCCAGAAGATGCTCCAGGCTCTTCTTCTTTTCATGATCCTTGCCTCAGTGTTGTAGAACATATTTAATCTCTCTCTCTCTCTGTCTCTCTCTCTCTCTCTCTCTCTTTCTTTCCTTTTTTTTGTTTGTTTTTTTTTGTTTGTTTGTTTTTTTTGTTTGTTTGTTTTTGTTTTGTTTTCTGAGACAGGGTTTCTCTGTGTAGCCCTGGCTGTCCTGGAATTCACTCTGTAGACCAGGCTGGTCTCGAACTCAGAAATCCGCCTGCCTCTGCCTCCCAAGTGCTGGGGTTAAAGGCGTGCGCCACCACCGCCCAGCGAAAATATTGAATCTGTCTGGGGTTTCTACCCCGACTTGACCATTTCATTCCCAGATAACACACACACAACCTTTGTATTTACAATAAGCCTTGATCAGCACTAGAGCAGATGATATCTGCCCTCTATGCTATTAAAATCCATTTCCTATCGCTAACCCTGAGTTATTACTTTGTTTCATGGGGCTGCTCTGAACTCCCAGTTGGTCAGCCCTCAGGGCCAGGCTTTCTTGACTCCCAGCCCGTGGTGTCTTCCTCCGCTCTCCACCCTTTTCTTCCCTTCGTGGTTGTCTCCAACTCGAACACTGCCAGGAACACCAAGCTGATCTCAATTCTGCCCAGCGATAGACTGTAGACATCTTTATTCACCAATCAGAAATAACTTGAATTTATGTGGGGAATCTCTGGGACGGCCATGTCTCCTCCCACTCCAAACATTACAATACATAGATAGCAACGGACAGAACCTCAATGTCCCAGTCTTAGGACCAACTACGTATCTAAATCATTTTACTGGGGAATGATATTTTTGAAAATAAGGACACAGGCTGTGTTCATTGATTCTGGGTGTCACAGCCTCTGCCCTCTGTATAGTAACCCATATCTAAGGACACATCTTTGTGTTTCTGTGTGTTAAGAGTCCAAGTCCACATGGTACCTCTGGCTCTGTATTTCTCCGTGGCATTCATTTTACCCTTATGTTCTTTTCAACTTTTTAGGAAACGCCACTCCTTTTGTTCAATGCAGGCACACACATGGTTGAAAACTACCCCAGGAGAGCCAGCTTTACTAACAGAATATGGTGCTGCACTCAGCTTTTTGCTTTTGGACTTCGGGTGTCCACAAAACTGGTTCCTTGGGTCACACTTTGGAGTGTGCACAGATATACTATGGCGTAGGTCGAGGAAATGGAAAAGCTGACATAATTTTTACCCCAGGAAAAGTAGAAACCTGGAATGTGTGCACTAGCAAAGATCCTGGAAATCCCCTGGATTCCTCATTTCATAGCCAAAAGAGGTTCGCTTGGCGTGGCATACTTGTTTTGAATCAGACTCTTGGGATATACATGTGATGCAGATTGGGGTGCCAAGACCTTGTTTAGTTTTGACATTTGTCAGGGTTGGGGATGTGGGCTAATCAGGGCCAGTCTGGATGCCCCTGGTCAGTGCTCACTGTACCTGGGCTCCTGGAGGATCTATGGTTTTGGGGGTGGAGGCACTGTTCACGGTTTTGCACACTTCTGCATTTCCTTCTCAAGTCTGTCTTGCTGGCCAGCTGTGTGCCATCCAAAACTTACAGTGGAAACGTGAAAGAGTTGGGGAATTTACAGCTGGGGTCCCCACAACTTGGAGCTATGTAGCCAAGTGTTTGCCGCGGGAACATCCACCTTGCACCGAGATAGCACTTTGTCTCCCTCTGCTGGTTGAATGTAGAAACTGCAGGGGGTATGGTCCCACCATTTGTTGATGCAATACCTTTCAGGCATCGGTGTGCAGAGCCCCCATGATGTGTTGGCAGACGAATAAACCTTTAAAAATTCAGGCTATCACTAGCTAGCTAATGAGAGTAAAGGGGCAAGTTTCATTATTTTCCTGATCTTTTTTTTTCCTGGCCCTGTCAGTCTATCTTGTTTTTCCCATCAAATGCTTCCTTACTGTCTGAGGCCACCTGTGTGCCTGGTGAACACGAATGAAGGCAGGAATGACTGTGGAGGAAACCTCAGGCCCTAAGTGCTGTCATAGAAATGGTGTGACTGTTGTAAGCAGTTGGGACTCAGAGAGATAGCTTGACCATCCATGTAGATAGTTGAGCCTTAGCTCTGCCACCCATGCTGTCTGTTGGAAACCAGGCTCTTGGCTTCTTTGAGGCTTAGCGTTTTTCTGAGCCACTGTTCAAAGGGTGGATTTACTTGTTTGTTTACTTTTGCATGTAAATGTGTTTTCTTTCTCTCTCTCTCTCTCTCTCTCTCTCTCTCTCTCTCTCTCTCTCTCTCTCGTGTGTGTGTGTGTGTGTGTGTGTGTGTGTGTGTGTGTGTGTGAGATGCCTGTCTGTTATACGTTCTCACGTGTGTGGGCCCTTGTAGGTGTGTGTGTGTGTGTGCATATGTTAATACTGAGAGTCTCTAATTTCTCTTTACTTCATTGAGGCCTCTTACTAAACCTACACACTACTGATTTGATTAGTCTATCCATCCAGCTTGCTGTAGGGATCCCCTTGTGCATTTTTTTTTTTTAAGGAGTAGAAAATGCATGCAAAATCATGATGCCTGCCCACAACTCCCATAAACTCCCAGAAGGCACTTCCCGTTTAGTGGCTAATTGGTGCCACTGTTTTGTATGGCTATAAATAAAATAACCTGGGGTTGAATAGTTTAAAAGGATAAAAGGCTTGATTAGTACCAAGTTTGGGAGGTTGAAAAGTCTACGCTTAGCAGCCACATTTAATAAAGCCCTTAGTGTTCACTGTCCCATGGCAGATGCGCCCTGACTGTAGCGGGAAGGATTGTGAGGGATTCGGAGAAGAGGAAGAACTCCAGGGAGACCCGCTCTCGGGGTAAGTAAGCAACTCCACAAGACACAATTCACTCCTTAATTCCATCTCGAGACCTGATACCATCATCACTTGAGAAATAAACAGTCTGTCCATGGGGGTGGGGCCTCCACAACTCAATGATCTTTTAAGGTCCCACCAGCCCTCAACATGATTACATTGCGAATAAAGAACGCTAAAAGAAAGATTCATCTTAACGAGCTACTCACTTCAAGGGCAATGTGACCTAAACGTGTAAGTGGACATGAACCCCTGTGTGTGTGTGTCAGTCAGCAAGGGATGAAATAAAGGGGGATAAAATATGTTCAAGATAAGTGCCTCTATTGTACTTGTAATGTTGGGTGATAATTGCTGATGTAGGTGGGAAAGGGTTTATCACTTTAGAGATGAATATCATCAGAAGTCGTTCGGAGAGCTCTGGGGCATAGCAGCAAAGTTACTAAGAAGATGTTGACCCGTGAAAGTGACCCTTAGCCAAGTGACCAGAAGACAGCTAATAGTGATGGTTTGCCAGGAGCTAAAAGGTGAGAAGCACTTTATGTCTCAGTGTGGTCTCGTGGTGCAGAGGGAGGCCTGGCCATCGCCCCTGCTTTATCTGTGATGTGACTGGAGAAACGGGTCTCTGTACGCACCGGCAGGATTTGCTCACAGACACAATTGATGAAGATTTCAGTCGATAATTCAATCAATAGCCATCTATCTCAGCAAATTATTTTAAAGTCATGTCTATATAGTTATTTCATCTTACTATAAATAAATAAGCGATAAATAAAGAGCTTACATATGACATCCATTTTTGCTAGATTGTCACCTGGCTTATGGCTGATGTCATGGAAACCTGTATGAGTCTGGGACTCATGGATTTGCAAATTCATAGTTTAAACCTTTGGTTGCTCTTCAGTTATCAACGTTTTAGACAGGGAAAGCATCTCAGCTGGCCCCAGATCAGAGACCAACTTTCACGAACCTAAGAAATCTTCCTTACATATATGTCTGAGGGCCACATGCATCCTTTTCTACAGCTTTAGGAATATTATAGCCTCAGTCCAGGTTACCTTACATGGATAGTTGGTTTTCAAAATGTCAGAAGTCCATAGAATTGACACTACAAATATTTATATATTAATGTCCATTCTGATTAGAGACCTGTCTGTTCCTGACAGCTTCCTGTTGTGGATTCTAAGAAGAAATTGAGCATCCTTGGAGTTATGCCAGTTGTGTGGTGACAGCCACTAGGCAAGAATTGCCTCTTTCCATCTACAGACAAATTACTGTCCAGAAGAGGACACACATGCAGAATAGTCGACTGATTATATCTGCCTAGACAGAATAATCAGCCCTTAATAATCCTGCATCACTAAGGTCTGTCAGATGACTCTGGGCCAGAAGGCTGAAGATTTGATGCTCGAATGTTCGGTAGTATAGGGGCTTCTCAGGTGTTCAGCGGTCTCTATAAATTGGCTAAGTTTTAGAAGCTACGTTTAGTGCTTCCCATAACTTCAGTTAACTCAGTCATTCCGGATTTCTGACGGGGTTGAAGACCCATAGTCTCATAGCCAATCCTGGCTATTTACTTTGAGAGAAAAGATCTGAGTAGATGGTTTTCAGCTGACATTCATTCTAAAGCCAAAAAAAAAAAAAAAAAAAAAAAAAAAAAAAAGCAAGCCAGGATCAAAAGTAAGTGTTTTAGTTAGAAGAGATGACAGAGGTTCTGGTTAGTCAACAAAATGATGGACTGGGTATTAGGACTATCTTGTACCTCACTGGTACAATTAGGAATAAGTATGCTCTAATTGTATTTTGAGAGAAAAGTTTTACTTTAACAGGAAGAGTGATATGTAGGAGGAGCTAAGTGGGAAGGAGTACTGAGAGGAAGAGATGGAGTAAGGAGAGAAGATGAAGAAGAGGAGAAGCTAGGTGATGAGAGAGAGAAAGGGGGGGGGGTGCATGGAGGCAGATGTTCACATGTCTCCACCAGTCAAAGATAGTTTTTATATCTAGGTTGGGTATTGGGTTACACTTCTGATTGAGCATTACCAAACTTATAAATCCTTTGATTAACATTTTAAAAAAATTGTATAAAAGCAAAAAGGAAAGGGGGGTCATGGGACAGGGGTTTTCTAGGGAGGAGAAATAGGGAAAGTGGATGGCATCTTAAATGTAAATAAAATATTAAATAAAAAAAGGAAAAAAAAAGGAATATTATATCCTGAATATAACCTGGAGATCAAGTTTATCTTTCTGGAGTTTTCTCTCTCCTCTTCATCTCTCTTCAAGACAGGATGTCATATAAGCTCAGGCTGGCCCCAAGCTAGCTATGTAGTTGAGGATGACATTGAAATTTTGTAATATTTATTTTTAAATTATTTGCATGTGTGTGCATCTGTATGTGATTATGTGCACGTGAGTGCACTCTCCTGTGGAGGCATCAGATCTAGTAGGCCTGCAGTTACAGACGGTTGTGAGCTGCCAGATGGGTGTGCTGTGACCCAAACTTGGTACCTATGGAAGACCAGTACGTGTTGTAACCACTAAGCCACCTCTACAGGCTTGAGCTTGAAATTTGGACCTTTTCTGCCTCGTACCACTTGGTTTTATTTGGTTCTTGGAATGGAACCTAGGGCTTTGCACATGCAAGGAAAGTACTTGACCAATCAAGCGACATCTCCAGACTTCTTTTTCCCTTCCTCCTGTCCATCTGCCTTTCTTTCTTGTTTGCTTCCTTGCATTTAAGACAATGAATTATTATATAACCCAGGCTGGCCTCGAACTCACAACCTTCCCGCCTCATTCTCTTGAGAGCTAGGATTATGGATGTGCACCAACATGCCCAGCTGTTAGGTTGTTATTTTATAATGATACATTCCTTGTATCATTTTGCTTTCAAAGCATCAGGATTCTCCTTTGTTTTAGATTTATTTTAATTTATGCTTATGTACGTGTCTCTGTGTCCGCCATGTATATGTGTCTGTGCGTCTGCCATGTATGTGTGCGTGTGCCTGGGAAAGCTGGAAGCCAGAAAATGGAGGCAGATCCCCTGGAGCTGGAGTTACATTGATCATGAGTGGCCCAATGTGGGTCCTGGGATGTGGGTATTCTTCCTCTGGAAGAGTCACAAGCACAAAGTAGCAAGGTTCTAAGTAAGCACTCTAATTAGCAGTCTGGAACGTGCAGTTTTGATAAGGGAAATGAGTGAAATTCTTTACCTGTTTTCTGGCCTTTGGGTCACATTTCAATCTAGTTTCCTATTAACTATTCCCAAATGCCGGAACGTGGCTCCCCAGCAGCCCCAGTGAAGGAAGAGTGGCAGGTGGCTGGCATTAGATGTGCGTTTTCAAGTGTGCTTGTGTCGAAGCTGTGTTGTGTTGTTGTGCACGCACAGATGCTGCATATTCTGTCAATATGAACCCCATTTTATTTATTTACAGGGTGCTTCTCGAAATGCGAGTTCATTTGCTTTTCTAAACCAGTGGTTTCCTATGTAGGTCTCATTAGGCCCCAGTGGTGTGGGAGGAAACAGTCAACCCTGATACTTTCATTATTGCCTCCTCTTACTGTTGCTCTATGAAGTAGAAGCCACACCAGAACAACACAGTGCGTTTATTTATAACATGTCGGTGTAGGGGTGAGTGTGCAGTATTTGTTCTTGATGACCAGTGTGAAGTCAGCAAGGTGGCTACCACTGTCACCAACCCAGTGTTGATAGGCAAGGCTAGGGACCTGCCCACATTGCAGTGTGGATGCCAGGGACCCACCCACTCAAGGTCCAGCAAGTCTAAAAGGTCTGAGGTCTAAAAGTCTGTGTTCTTTCCTTCTCTCTACTTTTTAAAGGCAAGTGTAGTGCAAGCTTCCAGGGCACACTAAAGCTGGAGAGGGTCTCTTTTTAAGCTAGAAAATGGGAATGGTCTCCATTTTAGAGACAAGAAAACAGAGACTCACTAAAAGGAAGGCATTCAAACCTATAGTTTATAGCAAGAGACACTGGCAGACTCTAGGAGCAATGTGACCAAATCTCATGTGTGTGTGAGGTTCTGGGTAAGGGCCCTGGGATCAGGACTTCTGGACACCCAAACACCACGACTCTTGGCTGCATTGTTAGGTACGGAGGTACTTTCTCCACATCTGGAATCAAGAGAAAGGGGACCGAGAGTCTCTTCAAAGGATATGTCCTTTGTTCTTCCTTCCTTAGGATTTTAAAGATTAAATTCAAGATGGCTGAAAACTAAGGTCACCAGACCCCCAATAGCTTGGCCTAAACTTTGGCTCTCAAGGATTGGTTTGTTTGTTTGTTTGTTTGAACTACGTTTAGGATCCCTACTCTCAAGTGAATAAGAACTCTGGTTGTTCTACTCTGTGTCCACCCTTTCCCAGCTCACCAGAGAGCCTGGTTCAAACAGAGCAGAACAGTGGGGTGGGGTGGGGTGGGGTGGGGAGCTGCCTTCAGGAAACCCGATTCTGACTCACGTGGGCCCATGCTCCTCCAGGCAGTAGACACACATATGTCACCGGGACCTGACACACAGTCATCATTCAGCAATCTTGACTGACGCCTCTTCAAGCCACATGCAGAGCATTTATTCTTTCCTTCAGCAAAGGTTGGACTTAGTCACCACTTACTGCCTGAGCCTGGCCGTTGTCACCTGTTTGGTAGTTCCTTTAGTGGGTAGGATAGCAGATAGGTGACTTCAAGGGGCTTACTTTAATAGGCAAGTGAGTCTGACTTCAGTCAGCATCCTGGCTGCAACCAGTGTTTTTGTTTGTTTGTTTTGTTTTGTTTTGTTTTTACAGCCTGGTGGGCTTCAGCAGACTGCTCCCTGCTGGGACTTTTCCCATGGGAGAAACTAACACACTCAGTACATAAATACACACGTAACACACAACACATGAGTCTTTGCACACAAGAGGTTGGGACTGAAAGATCAGCAGTTCACAGACAGCCTTAGTTACACAGTCAATCTGAGGTCAGCCTGGGCTACATGAGACCCTGTCTCAAAAAGCCCAAAATAAAGGCTTATTTCTCCATAATCAGGGAAGGCACTTACCGTAAGCAAATGTCAGCTTTTGCGTGTTTGTTGCTATAATAGAATACACTTAAGTGGATGCATATAATCTAGAGAAAAAGTAAAATAAAGCCACAGAGAGAGAGAGAGAGAGAGAGAGAGAGAGAGAGAGAGAGAGAGAGAGAAAGCGCATTCTCTTTTCCATCATGAAGATGCATGCAAGATAAAGCATGGACAAGAGAGGGTTTGTGAAGACTCTCCCTAGCTGAGGAGCTACTGGCAATTGATAGCTGCTGGTGCAGTCATTTTTCTTTTGGGGGGTGGCCATTTAAAAGTTGCTCAGTCTCCAATGGATGTCTCTCCACACATGCATTTGCAGGCAGCACTAATTGGATTCAGTGGGTTGTTTAAAAGGAAGAAAAGGATGTGAAGGTGGGATGGGTGTATTGAGGGGTTTGAGCGAGACAGAGGCTTGGTTGGATATGTTTAAGGTATATTACAAACAAGCTGGGGCTGGTGGCGCACAATTTTAATCCCAGCACTTGGAAGGCAGAGGCAGGTGGGTCTGTGAGTTCAAGGCCAGCCCTGTCCACAGGTGAGATCATGAAACTCTGTCTTAAAAAATAAACAAGGAAAACATAAGCATTTCAAACATGTATGAATTCAAAGAAATAAATAAATAATTAAAAATAATTTTTTAAAAAATGTGTGCAAACAGGATTGGCTATGGTAGAGCCTTCCTGCTATGGGGTTGCCAACAGTGACTAAGCCAAGCAAGTCATGAGCTCTTTGCTCATCCTCCTGCATCTGGTGCTTCCTTGTGCATATAATGTTACCTATTAGAATTGTTGCTCAGTTCCCCAGGACTGACAGCTCCCTCATGCTGAAAGGATGAAGATGGGAAGATGGCAGCTGGCACCATTCACTGAGTGTGGACAAGGTGTGTGCCATGCAAGACACCTACATTCCCTTCACTGTTTTGAGGACCTTCCTTGTCAGTTATAACAACCTGAAACTATTTGCCTTGGCAACCAAGAAGTGACACTTAATTTCCTATATAGGATAGTTCAGTTTCTACTAGTGGAAAGTTAAATGCCAGTCTTAGTTCAAGAAAGTAGTAGATGATAAATAAATAATCAATCAATCAATCAATCAATCAGTCTTGGGCTAGTGAGTTGGTTCGGCCAGTAAAGGTGCTTGCTGCCAAGCCTGATGATCTGACTTCCATTCCTGGGCTCCATTTAGTAGAAGGAGAGAACTGATTCCCAGAAGCCACAAGTTGTCCTCTATATGCATGCAACACACACACACACACACACACACACACACACACACACACACACGTAAAAAAAAACCCAACAACTTAAAACTGAGACTTAACATGGTAAATTCCATGTGCTACAACTAGCTGAGGATCATAGAGACCTGTGATGTCTGGGCCTGATCTCCGTTGGTGCCTCACACCGAGTATGCTGCCAGAATGTTCAGAATGTTTGAAGGAGCTCCCTGTCTGCAGCATCACTTGTCTGGTTCAGTGCCACCAAGAACACAACACACACAGCAAGATGCGGGTGGCTGAGGGACCACCTCATAGAAGGAGCCAGAATGGGGATTTTTTTTTTCAGTCTCAAAATTCTGAGTCCCGTCTGAGGCCCTCTGGTGAGGCCTGAATGAGGGCGGGGAAGACTGTGTTATGAAAAAGGTTTGTAATCCTTGGCTATCTGTTCACCTTCTCAATGCAGCTTTTTGCAAAAGTGAATCCTTATAGCATGAGAGAGCGTGCTGTCAGTGCTGGGGAATGTAGTAGCTATTTCTAATGAACTTATGAGGTAAAGGTGTTGCTTCTGGGACACAGAGAAAGCCTTGTCTGCACCAAGCCCTTCTTTCCCTGGGGGCCCTGTCTGAAGTCCCTTTTTGTGATCATTTTGGAGATGTGACAGAAGTTGGGATGGTGGTAGCTGTTGAGACTTCCTTCTCCTGGACCAAAAGTTTAAGAATTGTCCATGCCACATTTAATATGAGTACTGTCCTCGGGCCTCTCAAAACCTGTTAGTTGTAGCATAGGCTTTGGGGTTTGGGAGTTCAGATGTGGCAGAGACTGTAGGCTCAAAAATCAATATGCATTCTCTCTCATCTTCATGAATTCTATCCCAAGTTGATTTGGAAGACTCAAGCACACAGCTTGATTGATGTTTTCTGTTCTCTTTTCTATCCAGCTAGATCTGGCTATGTGATCAGATACTAACCAACCTGGTATAAGTAGAAAGTTGGACTATACCACCTTACCACAGAGGGAGTGCCATCTCTGGCCCTTCCTTTTTCGTTTAAGGCAAATGGATGTCTACGTGTATAAACTGAAGGGAACACCAACAGTCACTAATTCTGTCTGAGACTATTATATCCAGCTTTTCGGCAAGACAGGGAGACACATATGCTGTGGTGCTTTAATGAGAACCAGACATTTAATGACATAAATCCCTCCATAAATGGCTATGGTGTTCCAAAACACTCAGGAACTCAAACCTAAAACATGATGCTAGTTTTAAGAAGTATTCTGGCCAGCCTCCCGTATCCCGAAGGAGATTAAAAGGTAATAGTGTAAAAAAAGTTAAGGTCAAGGTGTTCTCATAGCACAGCTGAGGACTAACCATTTGTTCACTGGTCGAGTCTGCTCTACCCTGAAGGGCACTGAGCTTAACCTGATGTTCAACAAGTGGTTAGTTAGTAGTTCCCTGGGTGACTGTCCCTGAAGTTAAGCTCTGGCACACAGTAGGCACTTTAAGTGGATAGTTACCCTTTCTAGGTTGGGTGAAGTATTTGGCTCTCAAAAACAAGGTAAAGAAATACATTCAAACAGAATGGCCATGTTTGTGTGCCCCTGGGATCAAGTGTGGGGATATCATGGCATTCTCATGCACATCTGGACAGATGTTCTGGGGGTGCTTTCAGGGCCAGCATGCAAGCTGCTTCACTTCTGCACTTGTGGAGGACATGGACATGGAGGTCCACTCTTATTTTGATGGTAGCATTCTGAATGCATTCGGAGTAGAGGGATGCCACATACAGCAAGCAGCATGGCACAGGTACTGGCAATGGGAAGATAACAGATGTAAACAAGTGGTGCAGCTGGTAAGGCTGCCGTGGCATGCTGGCAGAGTGGGCACATGCTTCTCTCTATCTGCTCCCTGTGACTGCAGCTCACTCGCCTCACCTCACCCCTCCCCTAATCAGCATCATCTGCATCTTCTCCTGCAGTAGCAGCTTCTAATGCTGCGAGGGCTTCTGCCACCTCAGCATCCTCATCTGCCACAACACCCTCCCTGTCCCCATTGTAGGTGTGGGGGTCTTCCCGCTCATTTCCAGAATCAGCCACTGGTGTAGGGTGAGTGGGATCCTCCTTTTTAAGGTAGACACTCAGAGCTTCTGTTGTCCCTGCCTCATTCAGTGAGTCCCAGCTTCTCTTCAGGGAGAAGGGCATGCTCAAACCCTGCTGGCTCACCCTGGGGTGAATTTCCGGAAGGGGCTCCACCTCAGAGTGGTTTTCAAAAAGATAATCCTTTTCTTCAGGGTCTGCATTGTCTACCGAGGGGCTCCAGAGCTGGGGGTAATCTGGGGCTGGTATGTATGGTATGTGATCTGCCACTGCCAAGGCCTCGGCAGGGGCTCTGCAGTCTCCATGTCCCACCATCTGGGTCCCTTCCAAGGTGGGCAGTATACAGCTTTGCTTCCTGTAGTCTTCTCCTTCAAGGAAGGGTTGAGCTGAGTGAGCACTGTCTATGGTGGCTACCCAGGGGCTGCTGGCCCAGGAGCCATTGTCAACCTGGTGGGGCCTGGGACTCCTGACAGACTGCAGAGTAGCAGTGGGGCTGATGCCATTGAAAACACCATGCTTCTCCACACAGGGTCTCTCTTCTGAGTCCTCCTGGGGGAGCGGTCTTTGGCGAGGTAGACCAGTTGTACTGCCTCTGCTCTCTGACTTGCTCAGGCTCCCCCCGTGTAGGGCATTCCTGGCCACCTCAGCATTACTGTTCTGGGTGCCTTTTAGTCTGACAGTGTCGTCTTCCTCCAACTTGCAGTTGTTTACTTCATTGACAAAACCAGGGGAGGGCACTTGAACTGGATCAAAGAGATAGCTAGGGGAG
This sequence comes from Arvicanthis niloticus, assembly GCF_011762505.2. Classification (NCBI taxonomy): domain Eukaryota; kingdom Metazoa; phylum Chordata; class Mammalia; order Rodentia; family Muridae; genus Arvicanthis; species Arvicanthis niloticus. The sequence continues at coordinate 65,398,663 of NC_047664.1, read as the reverse complement.
AGAGGAGTAGACATCAATTAATTGACATGGGGACAGAGGAGCTGGTGAAGAAACTGGCTCCTGCAGTTGTGTCTAAAAGAATAAGTCCATTTGGCCTAAAAATCTTTGGCTAAAGAAAAAGAGCTGAAGAGACTTAGAAAGTCAGGTCGCTTCAGTCACTCGGTCAATCTGTTTTGCTTATGATTCACCTCACTCAAATTTTTATGAACTGTCACAAGACAGGTGACAGTGAGGTCACTAGGTCACTTCAGGAGTCCTCTATAACCTGAGCTTGCCTTTTAGATATCTAGACCACATGTTTTCTAAAGGGTGCCACAAGGAGCCCAGTCTTCACGTCTCGGCATTGTGGGTCTAGCCTGAGCTGGCTAAATGCACTGGCTGCATGAACATTTGAGCGTGCTACCTTTTAAGCAGCTGTCACATGTCCTGTCTTTACACACTTATTTATTTCTATCACGTTTGCTGTTGCTTTAGCATCTGCCATTGGTCAAAACAATGGGCTTCGTTATGATGTTTCATACCTCTACATAATGGACTTCGATCATACCCATCCCTCCATCTTCTAGTGTCCCCCACCTCAACCCTCCTACTCGTCTCTTCCTAGAGCTCTCTTCTACTTATGTGCCTTGTTTTATAGGCATGGTCTTTACAGGACTCCACAGTGACTACAAATGCCCCTTGCAATATGTTCACTTTACCTTTGTATCATCTTACAACACCTGCACCCCATCTGGATTATTTTTTGTTACCATCTGGAAAAGAAAGAGTAAGAATTAGCCATATTTGTGAGAAGGAAGTTTGCTTTCTTTTCTTAGACACTCAAAGTTAAGCGTACATTCTGGTCAAAGGATAGCACATGAATCATGAAGACATGACCCCCCCCCCCCATGTCTCTAAAGCCAGGCATGAATTCTGAGCTCTCAAACATTGTTTATACTTTATTCATGTAAACCACCTTCCAGCCATCTAAGCTTTATATTCCAGCCCCATCTGCAGATGGGAAAATCATGGTGGAATAATACTAGGGGGCAAAGCGACCCATGATGTTTAGTGACCCATGATGTTTCTCAGAGGACCCAGGAACCCTGCTCAGCAGCAGGAGGCATAAGCATTCCTAGAGGACTCTTGTTACCTTCTTGGGTATTAAGACAGTGTGGTGGTTTGAAAATGCTTGGCCCAGGGAATGGCACTATTTGGAAGTGTGGCCTTGTTGGAGTAGGTGTGGCCTTATTGAAGGAGGTGTGTCACTGTGGGCATGGACTTTAAGACCCTCATCCTACCTGCCTGGAAGCCAGTCTTCTCTTAGCTGTCTTCAGAAGAAGAGGTAGAACTCTTAGCTCCTCTAGCACATGCCTGCCTGGATGCTGCGATGCTTCCCGCCATAATGATAATAGACTGAACCTCCGAACCTGGAAGCCAGCCCCAATGAAATGTGGTCCTTTATAAGAGTTGCCTCGGTTGTGGTGTCTCTTCACAGCAGTAAACCCTAACTAAGACAGACAGAAATAGTCTGGATCTAAATGTCCATCAAAAGCTTATGTGTTGAAGATTTTGTCACCAGCCTGTGGTATTACTGGGAGGTAGTGAGCCTTTAGAAGGTGGAGCTTTATGGACAGAAATTAGATCATTAAGGGCTGTGCCTTTAAAGAAAATATTGGACCCAGTACCCTTTTTTTTTTTTTTTCCTTTTCTGATTTCTCAGTTACCCTTAAGTGACCAAGTATCTTCTGTCACATGACTCTACTATGATGCACTATACTGACATAGCCTCAAATAACAGGTCCAGGTGACCCAGGGCTGAAACTTCCAGATCTGCAAATCAAAATGAACCACCTCTTCTGAGAACCGAAGTAAACTCTCCCTTCTTATATGCTGATTTGGCTCTTGTATTTTGTCAATATACGGGAAAGCTTGCTGGGATAGACATAAAGTATTAAAGATGGCTGACTATGTGTTTCCTGATTCAGCCCTTTGGAGTGGTACAGCCTGAGGTGGACACCAGTGTTAGCTTAGCCAGAAGCAGTATACTCCTGACTTGCTATCTCCACAGCCAGGACAACCACACTCAGGATTCATGAGCTCTGTTCTTTCACAGGTTAGTACCATGCCCCTGAGGCTTCCTAGTGAAGATGGTAGAGGCATTTCCCACCTGCTCACTGTGCCTATCCCTTTCACAGGTTGGGTCTTCTCCATTGCTTCCCTTTCAACAAAATCTTTTCCATGTTAAGCTGGTCACTCTGGCCTGCTGGATTCCTGAGTGAATTCCAAACACCAATACCAGAGGACCTCTGGGTGGTTTTCTGCTTCTTGTGTACAAAGGCTTTCAGACGACAAATGGACACCCGGACCTTTAGCCTAGTGCCTTTGTTTGTAAAGTTCATTTGGAGGAGAGATGATTTACCTGTGGCTGCCTGCTTCCCTCCTTCTCTCCCTCCCTTTTCCCTTCGTTCAATCATAGACTCCCCAGGACGATACTCTATAAGACTCAGCCAATAGGGAAAACAGCTGCATCTGCTATAAACGACAGGTAGGTAGGTAGGTAGGTAGGTTACAGGGGATTTGATTTATTATGGTGATAAAATAAAATCTCAAGCAGTAAGTACAAAAGTTGTTTCTAAAAGGTATGCCCACCTGAATGCATGGAATGGCCAAAGCAAACCATGAAACAAATATGGAGGTGGTTAAGTTAAGAACCTCAATAAGGGAGGTTCCGAAGTCCAGTTACATTTGTGCTCCTATGCCAAAGGCAGAAGGAGATGTGGTCCCAGATATAAAGGGGAGACCATGTGACAAAAGATGCAGGAGCTGGAGTGAGGGGGTGCATATATCCCCCTGGGGAACACGGACCATATTGACTCCTGGGAGCTCGTCAGGAATAGGGTCCTTTAGTGTTCTTCTTTTCTCTCTCTCTCTCTCTCTCTCTCTCTCTCTCTCTCTCTCTCTCTCTCTCTCTCTCTGTCTCTCTCTCTCTCTCTCTTTTGAGACAGGGTTTCTCTGTGTAGCCCTGGCTGTCCTGGAACTCACTCTGTAGACCAGGCTGGCCTCGAACTCAGAAATCCACCTGCCTCTGCCTCCCAAGTGCTGGGATTAAAGGCGTGCGCCACCACCGCCCGGCCTTTTTAGTGTTCTTTAGTGCAACCTGTTGTCCAATTCTAGGAGCCCTGGCAGTTGTCTGGAAACCCCAAGTTGGTAGCAACTTTTCCAGCAGCACAGGAAGTGGTTCTGCAACCCCCTTTCCCCCAAGCACCAAATCCCTGGGACAGCAAACTTGCAGGTTCCACTTGGCCACACAGCCATCTCTCTGCCTCTTCCCTCTTGATGACCTTTCATTTGTCTCCCTGGCAGGTGCTACTAACAGACATGTTGTCACAGATTTGTTTCTGATCCATCTTCGGTTGGAATAGATGGACTCCGTTCTCCGAGCCTTCTTTGTCTTTTAAAAAGATGCACATCTTAGACCCGCAAAACATATAATAGAGTTGCCATGACATGGGCGTTTAGCAACACCAAGAAGTAACTGGTTCTAGAATAAGGACCAAATGGTACAGGTCTGTCAATCATGACATCAACTGCAAAACATATAGAGACCCAAGTACAACAGCACTGCAGAGAAAGAAGGAATGGGAGGCTTAAATAGCAGCACACACACACACACACACACACACACACACACACGCACACGCACACGCACACGCACACACACACACACACACACACACACACACACTCAGTGGCTATTAGGATTATGCGCCTAGTTCCAGCTCCCCTTTCTGCCTTACTTTCTGCTCATAACTCATAGATGAAGTGGAGAAATAATTTAGATTAAGAAGAACCATGCCCATTCTTTTCTCCCTTCAGCTCCTCTTTTCCTCCCCTCCTTTCCTTCCCCACTTCAGGACTGGCTCTGCAATAAATACCTTTGTTTACTTTAAAATATTAAAATATTAAAAAAAAACAAAACAAAACAAAACAAAAAAAAAACAGGCCAGAGGGTAAGGGGGACTCAGAAGTATTTAATAGACTGCAGACAGTCCTATAACTGAAGCACTGTGAAACGTTGTCAGTGAGTAGGTAGGTCAGCTTTTGGAGCTCCAATTTAGCAGGTGGAAGGGAGGGAAAAGGAGCCAAGGCGGGCAGGAGGGGCAGCTGGTCAACAACTTCCATGATCCCTCCCAGTGTCCTAGAGGCTGCTGGCGTCCTGGGGACCCATTACCTGATGAAGCTTGAAACCTTCTGCTGGGCTCAGACCACAGAGCAAATTGCTTAGAAATGCAAGGATGGAAGGCAGGCAGCAGATAGACAGAGGCTGGGATTGCATCCAAGGCCTTCATCTGCTTATGTGTTTTCTGTAGTCTTGAGCCCCTCCCCCCCTTCTCTCCCAGGGAAAGATAGGATCCACATTGCTCTCCTAAACCCTTCAACTGCAGGCTATGTGAGTAGCTTTTCCCTCTTTAGGGTCAGTTTCCTGGCTTCCCTTTAGGCCCAGTCCCATACCCGAGAGCCATGCTTTCTGAGTCAGGTACCAGCCTTCGTGGTGGGACATTCTTCCTGGTTCAGGTCCTGCCCTTTGTTTTCCCCGCTCTGTGATTTCCTTTCCTAGTGACATTCCTTTCTCAACTGGCTCTAATGTCTAAGGTTGTGTGACCCCACAGGTGAAAAGGGTAGGGACACACCCATCTTTGCAGTTATTCTCCCTTATACATATCAAATCAGGTTCAGTTCATTTCCCATGCCTACATCAATATCCCGTCCATATCTTGCCTGGAGCAAGCAAAAGGGAAATATCCTTCCTCTGGCATGATACACAGAAGTAGAAAAATGCTAGCCCTTGAAGGAACACTGAGTTCCGGAGGAGCAGGCTACCTGCCTTCCCTCTGCTTGTCTTTTTGGAAGTAGCTGCCTGATGTACAGTGGGAGCCCTTGATGGCTAAGGGGAATCAAAATGTGCTTTGTCTTTGAAGCGGTATACACGACAACAGGGAAGCAAAGGGCACATCTTTTGCAGCCAGGGTTTGGTTTACACAGGGAAAAGCAAACACCATTAGGATGGCTGAGTCTACCCACCGCTGGCGCCACCTGCTCCTGGACTCCCACGTACTGCTTGACTCTGCCCCGGTTTCGTGTTGAAGTTAAACAGTCCTGTGTTTGAAGATGGTCATGGCCACATTAGTTAGTGGTGAAGTCTCCAGGCAGGAAAAGCCTGTTTTACAATGGGGATGGGGGGAGGGTGCAGGGAGAACTTTAGAGTTTTTTCATAGAGAAATTGACAGCATTCACCATGGTGCCGAAGGGTAAAGTGATTGCTTGGAGCCAGCTTATAGGGGTTTGATTGGCCAAGTCCAGAGCCATCAGACCATCAAAATAACAGGACTAGCAAGGATTTTAGCTTACTGAGGAAAACATGAGTGACAAGACACAGTGAGAGGAGCACAGAAGGGAAAGGGTCAGTGCTGTCACCATGGAGGAAACCAGCCAACGAATATACACGGAACATAGAAAGACTACCATTTGCCACCCCTCATAGTAATGATAATGGATCCAGATAAGACTCGCTGACAAAGGCCCGGGGAACAAGAAAAGCTAGAGAGTGAAAGGACCAGATGACTGTGAAGCACCACTTTCTGCACATGTGATAGCCACAGTATTCATGAGCTTAGAGCAGCACGGTTGCCTGCATAGGGTCTACACAAGACAAAGGCCCCAAACAGTCCCAGATGGGGCCCTGTCCTCAGGCTGAGCCTCCTCTCAGAGGGAAGCCCCTCCTACTTTTGTGTCAGTCATCTACCTCACATACTGGGTTCAATTACACAGACCACTTCATCCTCACTAGTCAAAGGTAGGAATGATGGGTGAGTGACAGGTGGGAAAAAGGGACTGGGTCCTTGTGTGTTTTTGTTTTGTTTTTAAAGTCTTGCTAAGTAGTCCAGTCTAGTCTGGAACTCTCTGTCCTCTCTCCTCAGCATCCAGAATGCTGGGATTACCACCTTAAGATATCAGATTGGATAAGCCATTTCAATTGAGGGTCTTTTCATTTCTGTGCTCAGATCATACATGCTCACCACCCAGTGGTCAATTTCAAGACAAGTCACTTACTGAGGGGGACGAAAAGACCGGGTTCTCTTCCTTCAGCCTGGAAAACAGTCTGCTTCCTCCTCTGTGGTACACTTCCAAGCACTGAGGACATGCCTTTTCAAGGGTCCTGTGGCATGAGACTTTAAAGTCACTCCCAGGAAATAGTTTGAGTTTTTCGAGGGCTAATGGGATAGTTACAAGAGGGCTGTAGTAAAATGAAACACTTAACATTTTAACACTGTTTTGAAAACTTGCTAATATTTAGAAAACAGAATCTCTTTTCTAAATCTGATTTCCCAGAACCTGGCCAGAGAGCAAAGTGACCGAATATTTAGGGTGCCGCTACTGGGTACTGAGCTCCTGGCTCAAGAGGAATGGATGCAAAATGCCACCATTTGACATCACCATTTGGCCCTCTGCCTACAAAGGCATTAGAGAAGAGGGCCCAACCAGAGATTATGCTGACTCCAAAGCTGCAGACGGATTAGAATATAAGCTGTGGACTACGAAATCTTATGTGGATGACTCTTTTCCTACCTAAAGGCATCGAGCTACTGTTATTTTTGAGATGCTTTAAGTTGTTCTATAACTTTCTATTATCCACACCCTTAAATATTCCACTTCACACCTCAGTCGACAATGTACCTTAGACACAAGTAAGCACTGCCAGGATTGGGCTGGATTGGACAGAAGTATGTATCTAGAGACACACTTACAGGTTTTCTCCATTGTGGTGGTTCAAGAGAAATGCCTCCCCCCACCCTATACTCATTCGTGCAAATGCTTGGCCCATAGGGAAGGGAACTATTAGGGGGTGTGCCCTTGTTGGAGGAAGTGTGTCACTGTAGGGTGGGGTTTGAGGTCTCCTATGCTCAAGTTACGCCCAGTGTGGTACACAGTCTCCTACTGCCTGCAGCTCAAGATGTAGAACTCTCAGCTCCTTCTCCAGCACCATGTCTGCCTGCATTCCGCCATGCTTCCCACCATAATGGTAATGGACTGAACCTCTGAAATTGTAAGCCAGTCTCAATTAAATGTTTTCCTTTATAAGAGTTGCCATGGTCATAGTGTCTCTTCACAATGAAAACCCTAATTAAGACATCCCCCAAAGAGGTTTCCTGGTCAAAGAGGTTTGGGAGAGCAGAGATTAAAGGCAAACACATTCAGAGTTATAACAAAGGATGGTTTCTCTTAGAAAACCCAGTATTTCCCTAAAATACTACATCACATAACTTCTTTTCCTATTAAATTAGCAAGTGATAGAACCCTTGCTGTGGGATGCTTTTGAAAAACTATTATGGAGAAGAGAGGCCTTATCATTGGGAGTCTTATGCATCAGTGGTATAATGTGAGGCTTCAGTACAGTTAGCCACACGTCGTTCATGCCTGAGTGTCAGAAGCTGGGGTCCCAGCCACAACTCCATGCCCAGCTTCTTCTCGCATCCTTGTCTGCCAACAGGAATCTATGGCAGCAAAGCTCTCTTCCAGATCTCAGATGCGACAGTGGGAAAGGAGAACTGCCCTGTGCCACCATCTGCACATGGCTTGCTTTGGCTTAAATGTCATCTCCTTGAAGCTGAAGAGGCGTCCTGATGGCATCTATTCTACCCTGCACTGGGGACCTTGCTCAAGCTTGCAAAAGAGCTCACAAGCTCATGGAGAGACTACTGAGGTCCACTGGGTCCCAAGTCATGGTCCTGACCCAGTGAAGAGAAGTTTTACTCCAGCATTCTCTCCTTCACGCCCAGTTCTTCATGTCACGCCCTAAAGCTCTGGTACTTTGCTTGACTCGGGTTTCTACCACCAGGGCCGCAGAACATGAAGATAAGGACAGAGGTGCAACCAGCAGAGTCATTGGAAAGAGAGAGAAAAAAATCTTAAGTCTCTCAGCCTCTCCCTTTCTGTCCCTCCCTGTCCCCTATGCTGTGTGTTGGGTGTGTGTGTATTAGTCAGGGTTCTCCAGAGCCACAGAACTTATAGAGTATCTCATAAATTAAGAGAATGTATTGTAATGACTTCCAGGCTGAAGTCGAACTAATCCAACAACAATGGACAAGCTGTGAATGGGAAGTCCAAAACTCTAGTAGTCTCCTCTTCTGTAGTAGTAGCTGCTCTTCTGTATAAACTGGAATCCTGAAGAAGTAGGTTCCAACAGATGTGTTGGCAGGTAAGTGCGAGCTGGTGAAGAAGAGTGAATCTTCCTTCTTCCAATGTCCTTATCTAGGTCTCCATCAGAAGGTGTGGCCCAGATTAAAGGTGTGTACCACTACACCTGGATTTGGAATTTGCTGTCCCAGGTTGGTTTTGAACTCAGGGGTCTGCTTGCCTCAGTCTCCTGGGATTAAAGGTGGGTACTACCTTGCCTGGGCCTAAGCTTTTCATGGCCACCATGCCTCAGAGAGGTGTGTATGTAAGGTAGGATTGGGTAAAAAGCATGGAGTGGTGTGAGATTTCTATAGCCACGGAGAACACTCATCCCACCACACTAGTAGTTTAATAAGTGAACGGTTTTAGGTCAGAGACGAGCTGCACTTACATCTGCTCTACTTAGGAGTGCTGCAACTCCCAGCAACTTCATCCCTGACTGTGACTTGTCTAATCAGTAAGCCAGGGAGAGGGGTAGTTCTCACTTATCAGGGTTGCTATGAAAGTCCAATGAGATGAAACCATGTAGACCATTTCCTGAGTACCTACTGTCAGTACTTATTCAAACACTGCAAAGGATGGAGAGGTTTCAGGTGGTCAAGACAAGCTGCTGTACCTGAGTTTAGGAGCTTCACAGCTACCTGTAACTCTAGCTTGGGGGGATTTTGTGCTCTCTTCTGGCCTCTGCAGGTTCCTAAATCCATGTATACATGTCCAGACACAGACATGCAATTAAAAATAAAATAACATGTAATAAACACTGCAGTTGACAGGTGAGTGCTTACTATCTGTCTGGTGCTGGTTCAGGGACTTTCTTGTTTTGATTCTTTTCCGTGTTATGATAAGCCATTCAAGGGGCAACAAATGCTATAAAAGTTGGTGAGATAGTATAGCCATTATCAATAAAGTGGTTATTGCTTTAGTCATAACCACTGTTAACTATTTTGGAAGGTTGTAGCCTTCCTACACCTTTTCTCCAGATTGTGTTCAGTAGCGTTTGCAAAATGTAATTTGCTTTTCTCTTGACTTGAAATTTCCAGCTGTTATTTCATCAAACTACCATCAGATGGCAGTATATAGTGGTTATTAATAGTTTAGTTTCAAGAGAAGAGCACAGAAGAATCAAGCAAGCACAAGAATCAGGAGCAAGTATGAGATTTTGGGCTTATGTCCACTTACCAGTGAGTACATACCATGTGTGTTCTTTTGTGATTGGGTTACCTCACTCAGGCTGATACTTTCTAGTTCCATCCATTTGCCTAAGAATTTCATGATGTCATTGTTTTTAATAGCCGAGTAGTACTCCATTGTGTAAATGTACCAAATTTTCTGTATCCATTCCTCTGTTGAATGACATCTGGGTTCTTTCCAGCTTCTGGCTATTATAAATAAGGCTTCTATGAACATAGTGGCGCATGTGTCCTTGTTATATGTTGGAGCACCTTTTGGGTATATGCCCAGGAGGGGAGAAGAGGCCCTTGGTCCTATGAAGGCTGGATGTACCAGTGTAGGGGAGTGCCAGGGCAGGGAGGTGGGAGTGGGTGGGTGGGTGGGGGAGCACCCTCATAGAATCAGGGGGAGGAGGGTGGGATAGGAGGTCTCTGGAGTAGAAACTGGGAAAGGGGTTAACATTCGAAAAGTAAATAAATAAAGTATCCAATAAAAAAAAATCAAGTGCAAGTCAGGCACGTGCTAGCCATGGTAAGGTTTGCCAGCAAGGAACGTGGTGAATAATCTGGAAACATCTGTTGCATTAGCTCTAGTGGCCACGGTACCATAGCTCTTTGCAGCTCTTGCCAGGCAAGGGTTTATTTACTTCTCTATGGAGACCTTGGTTGGGGTGGAAAAGGCCTTTACAACTCTGCATAGGTCCTCATTTCACACAAAACTGCGCATGAAACCCTGAAGTGCTAGAGTTTGGGTTTTTCTCTGCTGTCCTCTTCTGTGGCAGAGGCTGAGGCAAGAAGGTTCTTGTAAAGTGTGGAGGGTTCTAGGCCCTCTGGGGTTCTGCATCACCATCAGTCTGGCTCATATCCAGCACCTCCTCTGAAGCTGCGTGTGAGCTGGCTTGGACTCTCATCATCCGGTTAAGGGTCCACAGCTCTAGCCTGGGAGGTAAAGATCTACCCTAAACCTAATAAGAGCCAACTGGAAGGGTTTGGAGGGGAAGAACGTTATGGGGAAAGATGCAATGCACGTGGAATAAGATAGCACAGAAGACACACAGAACTGCCCAGCTCTGCCAGGCAGTGGTGGTGCACACCTTTAATCCCAGCACTTGGGAGGCAGAGGCAGGCGGATTTCTGAGTTCGAGGACAGCCTGGTCTACAGAGTGAGTTCCAGGACAGCCTGGGCTATACAGAGAAACCCTGTCTCAAAAAACAAACAAACAAACAAGCAAGCAAACAAACAAAAGAACTGCCCAGCTCTGAGAGGGTCTGACAACCTCCCAGTGCTCTGTGAGGATTGCTTTAGGTGAAGCCTTTGAAAGGCTGTGCTCTGTTCTCTGGGTTGTAAATGTCTGAGAGTTGGTATTGCCTGGAGTAGATGAGACACATTTCTCATGGATTCTCTCCCTCTCTCCCTCCCTCTCTGTCTCTCTGTTTCTGTCTCTGTCTCTCTCCCTCCCCTTTCTATCTCCCACCGTGTGTGTGTGTGTGTGTGTGTGTGTGTGTGTGTGTGTGTGTGTACATAGAGAATGAAGGCTCTTGGTAGACACAGCAGCAGAGGGCACTGGTTTCTGTTGATCCACCTGAGTCTGAGTGAGCCCCAGGACTAGTGTTTGTCCTAGCTCCTACGTGACGCTGTCTAGAGTATACAAGTTGGTGATAATACCCCCAACTGCTTCAAAGCAGATGATACAGTTTTAGTTCCCTGGGTTGCTCTATCTCTGGTTGGCTCAGGCCAGCTTTATTTAAAAGGGGAAGGTCAGTATCTTCAGGACACTGTAGCATGGTGAGTTCCTAGCAAACAGTGAGGTTACCACGTGGTACCAAATGATGTGACCCAAACCAAGTTGCCAACATGATCACTTGGATGAAAACTAATATATCATCACCATCGCAGTCCCAACACAAAGGCAGGCAGTTCATAAGTATCTTAAGGCTTCAAAATTTTTGTTCATTTTTTATTTTTTTATTTTTATTTTTTATTTTTTATTTTTTTTGGTTTTTCGAGACAGGGTTTCTCTGTGTAGCCCTGGCTATCCTGGAACTCACTCTGTAGACCAGGCTGGCCTTGAACTCAGAAATCCACCTGCCTCTGCCTCCCAAGTGCTGGGATTAAAGGCGTGCGCCACCACTGCCCGGCATTTGTTCATTTTTTAAAAGTGTTTCATAACACTGTCTTTTACCCCTCCTTTCTTTTTGACATAGTCTTACTCTGTAGCTATCTTGCTCCGAGATTCCACCAATGGCAGTGCTGGACTGGACCAGAGGGCAAAGAACAGAGATGTCAGGGCTCTATCTCTTCCTCTCTCTGCCTTAGACAGACTCCTATCCATCCTGGAAGCAATTCTGCCCTCTGCAGCTTTTGATGGCCAACAGAAGCCCCTCATGTCTACTTCCATCTCTTATCATAGAGTAGTATCTTCACACACGGTTTGTTACTATAGCCTAATACCACAGACTGAGTAATTTGCAAACAAAAGGAATTATTTTTCAGAATTTGGAGGCTGCAAAGTCTAAGGTCTAATGGTTTCGTCTGGCAGGGGCCTTCTTGCTTCATCAGCACACAGATGAAGGTTTTACATGGTGCACTTTAGAGAGAAAATAGGGATGGGACACAGATGAGTGTCCTTAAGAGGTGAGCAGGAGGGGACATTCCTTCTCATCAGCAACCCGCTCCTGTGATATTCATATCACACCACTAGTCCTAACAGCACCTTTCTAGAACCCACAACCTTCAGCACTGTTGCTCTGTGTGTGTGTTGGGAGGGGTGGGGGCAGTAAAGTTCAACACAAGTTGGACACGGGACGAATATTCAAATCACAGCAGGTGGACACATCTACCTGCTTTGACAGTCTCTGTCACCTCATCATCTCATTTGGCTCTCGGATTTTCCCATATCTGTATAACCAAATGACCACAAAGCACATATGACTTCCTTGGTTTGAAGGGAGTTATTGCTGTTCTCTTCAGGACCTTGCCTATTACAGATAGCATCGTTGTCATTTGACAAATGCTGGTCTTGGGTTCTTCTGAAAGAACCAGTGTCATGTAGTGCGCATGGCATGCTTGCTGTGTGCCTTGTGTAGGGCAGGTCACAGAGGCGGCACTAAGGGTAGTTATGGAGGACTTTAGTCTTGTACTTATCTCTACTGAGTTCTCCTTCCTTCTGCAGCCTGCTTGCCCTGCAATGTCACTTCAGGACAAGTTCACTTTTTTCCTTCCAACCTCCTATGCCCTCCTTTAGGAGATAGCCTAAATTTCCCCCCAGAGAACATATAAGGAACATGGGACCTTCATACTATGTTCAATGATCTTAGGAAATCCAAAATTCAACCAACATGTGTGAGTGACATTAGAGAATAAGTTTAGATGCCCCTCATATCTGTTGAGATGTGGACAGCACTCTGCTATTGGGCCCTGTAATGTCTATTCCTGGTTGTCAACTTGACTACATCTGGAATGAACTACAATCCAGAAATGGAGGGCACATCTGTGATCCAGATCTTGAGTCTGAAAGACACAGGTTTCTGACCTGGATCTTAACATGAGAATGTTGAGGCATAGTAGCCATGAAAAGCTTAGGCCCAGGCAAGGGTAGTGCACACCTTTAATCCCAGGGCACTAAGGCAAGCAGATCTCTGAGCTCAAGGCCAGTCTTGGATAAAGCAAGTTCCAGATCCAGGTGTGATGGTACTCATCTAAAGATTAAAATTTGGCCCACGCCCGTTGGAGGCCTACACAAGGACATTGGAGGAAGGAAGATTCCCTATTCTTGGACTGTTTGCACTTACTTTGGAACCTACTTCTACAGAAGACCAGCTGAAGCAACTAGCCTTGTGGGACTGAGCAAATACTAGATTTTTGGACTTTCTATTCTTATTCATTGTTGGTCTACAGACTATAAATCATTACAATAAATTCCCTTAATATATAGAGATATTCCATAAGCTCTGTGACTCTATACAGGCCCCATTATTAACAAGGCTGGTTTTCACTATGCGCAGGAAGGCCTGTGTGGGACTCCAACTCAATTCCTTAAGAAAAATACCTACAAATTTCCCCCTGGACTTGATGGACAGCTGTCCCTTGGTATCTATGGGGCATGGTTCTCAGACCCCTACATGCTCCAGTCCTTTCCATAAAATGTAGTATTTACATATAATTACATATATGTAGTATCTACATATAATCCACATACACAAATACTCTCCCATATTCTTTATCCTTTAGGTGGTGGCCATGATTCTAGCACTTTCAGACATCTCTAGACGATTTATAATGCATAGAGCAATGTGAATGCTACGTATAGCTATTATTCTGTAGTGTTCAGGGAAGAATGAACAAGCTGCCACACACTGCAGATGCAACCATCAAAGGCGTAGCTAGACAGCATGTGCCAACGGCCTTGTAACAGCTTTTCCTAAGCACTTTCCATCATCAGTGGGTGGCAGAATCTATAGCTGCAGCAGAACCCACAGACAAAGGGCCAAGTGTGTTTGTTGAGGAAGTCACATAGATAGCTCTGAAGAAAGTGGCTGAGCTCAGATAGAGAGCTCAGATAATCACGTAGCCTCATGGCCTTTCATCAGTGACATTAGATGCTTTCGGAAATTCTGCTACTTGCATAGAACCCTATTGCTTAGATTAACTACATGACATTCAAACTACGTTTAGAAAGAACCAGTGAACTATAGTGATGGATGCCCAGCTCTGGGTAGGTCCAGGCCATGACCTCCTAGATGACATTTTATCTTTGGGACTATAGACTCATGTACCTTGAAGAGTTTTCACAGAATAGTTTTCTTGAGATAATTTTTAAAATCTGAAAGATGACTCCTCCACCTTAACATGTATAGTTCAAATAGGATTCTTGGTCATATTTTAAATTTTTCATTTTTATTTTTTGTTTTTAGAGACGGTCCCACTATGTAGCCAAGACTAGCCTTGAACTCGGAACACTCCTGTTTCTGTCTCCCAAGTGCTAGTTTATAAGCAACTGCCACATGCCTAGCTTCTGGTTTAAATGACAAAGCAAGCTGAGCATGACCCATCTTTGGCTTTGTCTGACTCATCAGAGAACCTCTTCTTTACTTTTTGTGATCAGTTTTACCTCTAAGGCTCTATCACCAGGTCTGGTCAAAGTGCAGGTAGAATCTGTAGGGAGCTGTGGTAAAACACATAGATACGACCATATTCTCTGGCTCCTGACACAGAGCTTCTAAAACTTGGGTAGTTTCCCAAGTCCCAGTGGCCTCTGGATTCAGAAGGAACCCTGCCGACTGCACTTTGGTTTGTGCTACTAAGGTGACTTAGGTGGGGTTCCCCGAATAGCCTCAGAGTGTTACCATCACCTCAGACACCAAGTAGAGGTTTTGGTTGGTTTCAATATCATCCACTAATCTCTCTGTCTCTATCTATCTTTCTGTGTCTGTCTGTCTGTCTGTCTGTTTGTCTGTCTCTCTGTGTATATGTGTGTGTATATGCTCACACTGTGTGTTAGGTGATGATAAATACTGGAAACTAAATAGAGATTGAACTTTGCGATTCCCACAGGCAGTAGGAGTTATGGAAAACTGTACAAATGCCCCTGTGCAGTAAATGCCCGTGTGTGCTGGGAGGGTGGGTGGTGCTCCCCAACTCCATGGGGCAGAAGTATCTGCTCCCGTGGCCCTCTCAGGCCTTGTCTTTGTTTAGCATCATCTGGCTGCTCATCTAATTCTTCAAACTATACTTCGGAACAAACCAGTAAATGTAACCCAATAATTTCTCTCAGTTCTGCAAGCCAGGGCACCTTTCAATTTTGATTTATGGCTGCTTGGCCACATGTTCAGGGTCCAGGTTTGTAACCAGCGTATGAAATGGGGGCAGTCTTGTGACTTTGGCACTTAACCTGTGGCATCTGGTGCTACCTGTGGACAGCTAAAGCAGGGAGTTGGTTGGATTGTGTTACACCCAGCTGGTGTGCAGAGGTGGAGAACTGCCCCATGTGCAAAATCTATGCAACTACCTCAGCAGTGAAGACCTCTGGGAGAGATCACAGAGGACAGAAAGCAGTGTGTTGTTTCTTAGTGGGGCTTAGAAGAGGAGGACGGGCTCTTAAAGCAATGCACAGAAGATGGTTTGCTGTTAGAATCCAGGCAGTGGGCTCTGGCGTAGGTTGTTAGAAACTAGGTGGCCTGGGATTCATCACAAATCCTCCCTCAATCTCAGCTTTGCCAACATCAAAGTGGGAGAAAGAAAGAGTAATATCCAACCTTTTGGGTCTGTTGTGAGGACGACCCCATACAAACACATGATAAGCCTGGTGCGGTGATTTGAGAATGAGAATGGCCCCGATAGATTCAAACATTTAAATGCATGGCTATAAAGAAGTGGCACTACTTGAGAGGGGTCAGGAGGTGTGGCCTTGTTGTTGGAAATTACGACACTTAGAGTGGGCTTTGGGGTTTCAAAAGCTCAAGCCAGGCCCAATGTCTCACTCTTCCTGCTGCCCATGGGTGTGGAAGTAGAACTCTCAGCTCCTTCTCCAGCACCATGTCTGCCTGCATTCTGCCATGCTTCCCACCATAATGATAATGGACTGAACCCCTGAAACTGTAAGCCCCAATTAGTTTCTTTCATAAGCGTTTTCATAGTCACGGTGTCTCTTTACAGCAATAGGACACTGACTAAGACACCTGGCAAAGACACCTGTGCTTGGCACGTGAGTTCTTGATATATGCTTGCTCTTGCCATGCTTGTTGTCATTGTGAGGACACCCTCAGGAGCTGGGTGCTCAGACACTGAAGAGAAACAGGTGATGCTCCCACTGTACCCACCCGGAAACCACAAGGGGAATTGGCATATATCTCCAACACAGGAGCTGTCTCATTTTGATAACCAGCTTTATCTGAGAGATGACAGGAACCCTGGAGGAGTCCTGGAACATCTGGGAAAAGCCAGCTCCTGCAAATAGTGCGGATGTTTTTTTAGAGAAAACCACGTGGAGAGAAGCTTAGGTAACGTCTTAAAGGCTACAAAAATACAATGATAGATATATGGCCATTGCTTAGGATAAATGAAGGGTCATCTCCAGATGTGTATCCCTGAAGTGAGCTTGCCGAAGCCCTCATCCACTGTGATTGTACTGGGAGATCCGACTTCTAGAGTTCAGTGAAGTCTTAAGAACAGTGATCTAATCTGATAGAACTGGAGAGTTAGGGGGGGAGTGGGGGGAGAGAAAGTGAGCCCCCATGCATCATGGGCAGCTGTGTGAGGTCACACAAGACTGCCAGCCACAAGCCTGACCTCCGCATCGCCGTCGGAAGCTGTGGGAGAAAGCATTTCTGATGTCTAAGCTACCCACTTGATGACATTTTGTTCCGTCAGGTGGAGATGATTAATACAGCACTCAAGCCAAAAAGACTCTTCGAGATGAGACATTCCACCTGCCCCCTGATGTTATAAGTGTGTTTATGGACCCAAGACAGAAGCATGGCAAAAGGTCAAGAAAAGAATTGTACTTCGAGGATGTCCCTGTGTGTTCAGTGTTTCTAAATTAAAATAAAAATCATTTTCAACTGTAAATAATGAATGTGGCTCAGGGGCCTGAGTGTCTTCCAGATGGAGGATACTCTTATCAATGACTAGGCCACGGGGGAGGCCTCTGGTGCCTGTTGAAGAATTCACAGCCCATCCATGCAATACTGTATTTCCTGAGCACCTGAGCCCTGAACTTGATACAAGGTATGTGTAAAAATAGATGACCAGCTAGGAGGATCAACCTATGAATTTGAGGCTAACCTGGGCTACATAGTAAGTACATAGTAAGTGTCTACAGAGGCTAACCTGGAATGAGGCCCTGTCTTTCACAAACAAGAACAAGAACAAAACCAACAATAACAACAACAACAACAACAACAACAAAAAACCCAAACTAAAACAAAAGACAAAAAAAAATCAACACCCCCAAGCTGAAAAACCATGAAGAACTTTAGATGACCACTAACGTGTTAGAAGCACTAGACTGAAATAGGCAAGGAACTCCTTAGATACGTCATGAAGATTCGGAAGGCTTTTTCGTGGAGATCTGGCAGCAGGCGGTACTGGTGATTTGTTAGAGCACACCTCATGGGGAATGCAGTAGAAATGTAGCAACCCACTTATCCTCCCTTCCCTTTCCCATCTTCTCTTCCCTGGCTCTTTTCCTTTCTCCTTTCCTCTAACCCTCTGAGACAGAGTCTTGTTGTCTATCCCTGTCTAGCCTCGAGCTCATGCCAATCATCCCATTGAAGCCTCTCAAGAGCCAGGATTACAAACCTGCCACCAGGCCCGGCTCTCTCTTAGACACATTCTTTCCTACCATGGCCATTTCGTTTGCTAGGTCCTAAGGCACGATGATCTCTTTGTTACTGCATTATTACACTATTTTTGAGTCTGTTTTCTCATCCGTTCGTGTCCCTTTCCTGCCTTGTTAGCCACACAGAAGCCATAGGTCCTTTCAGAGCACAACCGTGAACAGTCATTATCACCGCTCCACCTAAATCCTTCCCAGAGCCTTGGGATATTTAATATCATGCAATACTAAATACACCAAGTTTACATAGAGCTTATTATATACCAGTGGCTAACTGAAATTTTACAGCTATACTTGATTCTCATATCTTGTGGGCCACATTTTTTGAATGTTGCTGACTTGTTAAAATTTATTATTAACTCTGTTAACACTAGTCCTTATCTGGTGCTTTATGGCATTTGGGCACACGCAGAGTAGCAAAAATAAGAACCATCTGATATTGATGTTTCTAGCTGAGCTCACACGAGGTAGTTTTCTGTTTCCTTGGCTGGATTATTGTTCTCTATAAGTGCGTTCTCTACCATTCATTTTATGTTCTTTTTTGTTTGTTTGTTTCACTGTTTAAACCCACCAGGCACAGCATGGAGGTACTCTCCTGGGGTTCTCAGGTAAAAAAACAAAAAACAAAAAACAAAAAAAACTGAGCTATGCCTCACAGAGGAAACAGGTGCAACAGGTAAGTTTCATCCTGGAGTGGGCTGCAGCGCTGCTAGCTTCAAACTAGCTTAAGTGATGAATTAGCCACATTTTCAAGTGAGGTGCTTTGAAAGAGAAACATAAAACAAGGCATGTGTACCGATGGGCTGCTGAAAATGTGGTAGGAGACCGACAACAGGGACGTGGACCTGTGGTTTGGAATCCACGAAGTCCTCATTTACAGTAATGAGCTGTAAGCTCTGACTGCCATGACTCACTTCAAGCTAAGAGCGCCTTGCAGAGTTAAGAACACACAGAGCCTTGTAGAATTAAGGATGCCTGCCCCCAGATGCTTACAACCCTCTAGGGCACCATTGCTTTTCTCTTTTCCTGGCCATACAGCTTTCTTTAAATCTTTCCCGATCTCGTCATTGGGCTATTTTCTTTGCTTTTTCATCTCTATCCAGTTTAGATACCTATTGTCACATCTGTATAGGAGCTTTCCTCGTCATTCTTTTTAGCATAAAGTTAAACTGATTTACTTTATTAGTTATTAGATGAGAGCCCTCGGGGGCTGGAGAGTCTAACACTATGAGGGAGAAGCAACCAGAACCAGTTACATGACACCTTTGAGCATGAGAAACCGGGTGGACTTAGAGATGGTGGCCCAAGCTCAAAACTTAAAGCTCACAACTGATGGAATGGTCCAGGAGGAAGCCATGAGCAGAGATTGAAATGTAAATGAATTGAGGTGTCCAGAGTGCAGAAAGGAAGGCATTGGGCCCACAGTATTGAACAATGCCGAGCGACTAGGAGGCCAGGTCCTCACCCTGCCACACTGGGTGGCAGGAACGGTAGGCAGGCAGATGACATGGATCTGAAAGAACCAAAAAGCTCTGCAGAGATGGGGGAAGACTGTGATGGTCTAGAACTTGCCAGAAGCAACAAGGATAAAGGATGTCCCACAGGACGGCTGAGATACATGGAGTAGGGAAGTAGCAGGCTGCGTGCCCTGGAGCTGAAGTGGAGAGGATGGTCCCGCAAGTTGGTTGGTTAGGGAGCCGGGGAGGAGAGTCAGAAACAAATGGAAGAAAAGCAGGATGGGTTGCTTGGGTTTTCTTCTCTGCGGCAAATAACCCACAGATTATTCCAAAGAAGGGAAGACTTATTGTGGGTTAGCCTGGTCTCAGTCCAAGGCTAGCTGATTCACTGTTCTGGGCCAGAGGTGAGGCAGAATAGCATGGCTATGGAATCATGTACCAAAGAGCAGCCAGAAAGCAGGGGGCAGGGCGGAGAGGACACGCCCTAGTGACCTACTTCCTCCTGCTAGGAGTTTCCTACCAAACTATTTAGGACCTCCCCAGATACCTCCATTCCAGTGGTCCCAAGCCTTCAACACAGAAGGGACATATTTCATACTCAAATTATAACAGAAGGTATAACCCGGAACCTGGTCTCTCAACTGTCTGATACACTGGAGTCACCTGGGGGCTGGACATTATGGGTAATTTCTGATATAGGGGTCTGGGGTGAGACATAAATAAAATGCATTCCTGACAAATTCCTAAAAGTTTGAGGCTACAGTCATGGGATGACACCTTAGAGCCTGCGTGCTGGGAATGTGTGAACACCACTGATGTCCCAAGGTCCTTGGGAAACTGGAAATCTTTCAGTGTGAAGATTTGGTTGGTTTGTTGTCTCATCATACACATTTTTAATTCTCTTCCCAACAACAAAATGAAAAGGCAATCACAAGGAGTTGGAGAAGTGAGACAGTAAGAAGACTGAGCAGGTAAGTGTGCTGTTGCCAAGACCGGGGATCTGAGTTCAAGCCTCAAGTGGTGGAAGAAGAATACCACAAGTTGTCTTTTGATTTCCACACAGGCACACGTGCCCAGCACACACACACACACACACACACACACACACAGACAGACAGACACACACACAGACACACAAACACACATGCACACACACAGACACACACAGACATACACACAAACACACACAAAATATTAAAAACTTTAAAATAACAACAACAAACCCCACAAAAACCTTAAAATATGTAAGTCACATAATTGAACTGAAATCTGAATGAGCCAGAAAAAAAAAACGGATTTTGGGACTTGCTCTGTCCTACCCAAGTGATATAAAATGTAGCCAAAAGTGAGAAGAACAGACCATCCCACAAAGCAGAAAGCTGAAAACTGCTGGCTTACCTGCTGGGGAGCTTCTCCATTAGGCTTCTCTGGGTGTTAAACTGCATTTCCTGAAACAACAACAAAGTGGAAAACTGAGGGACAGTTGCCTCATTTTCACAGCAGACTGAGAAATACCCAAGGAGGCATTTCCCGAGGGGCGCAGGGCAGTGATGTTGCTGTGGGGGTTTTGGCCTGGAGCAGTGGGCCCAGGCAGGCAAGAGGCCTGAGGTTTGTTAGGCCTGACTTGGCAGCCCAGCTCCAGGCACTTAGCAATCAATTAACAATTAACCAACATCTCAGCGTTCCCATTTATGAAATGAGATTGTAATGAGATTGAAATGGTATAACATGTAAACTGTTCATTACACACTGGGCATGCTGGACTTGTTAACACTATCTACTACATCTGAGTTCTGAACGCTTGGGTTCCCTTCAGAATTTAGATGTTGAAAACAATCCCCAGTGTTGTGGTGTAAGGGCGAGGCCTTTGGGATGTGAGTGGATCATGGGGGCAGGGTCCTTACAAAGATGCCCTTGGGCTCTTGGCCTTTCACCAAGCAGGATCACAATGCAAAGACGGTCATCTAGGAACTTAGCAGAAAGCAGTCTGTTAGGGCCTTGATCTTGGACTTCTCCGTCTCCAGACCATGAGACTGGGTTTCTGTTGTTTATAAACCATCCAGTCTGGAGTGTTTCGCTGTAGTAGGTTGAACATTTAACATACTCGTGGGTAGTGTTAATTACTGAACACTGCATGGCAATACGTCTTCACACTAATGGATATAGGGGCGGGCAGGAGGGAGGAATTAAACAAATTTGCTCTTTAGGGATGTAATCAAGCAATGCTTCAACTAGTAAAAAGTATAACCATTCAATGAAATACATAATTTAGAAAATATCTTTGCTTATGATGGAAATGATGTACAGAATTTAGAAGGCAAGGAAGTGTTCAGATGTGCACCCCTCTGTTTAGTACTTCACTATATACACAGACACATGTTTAAGACATGCTTTAAATTCTACTCCCAAGTAACTAATGAGATCAAGAACTCTGACATACCATACAATACTGGATGACTCCATACATCCAGTGATTCAGTTTCATATTCTGTTAGCTGTGTATTTTCACCCAGTATTCGTTTCTATTATTCAATATTTCTCTAAAGATAGAAAACATCAATTGAATATCCCTCATCCTACTGTTTTTTTTATTAATTTTAACCACACTGTTAATTATTTATCGTCAGTATCATGAGTACATAAGGACAATATGAGCCAGGTGAAACTCACGCATTCAGGGAGCAAGCCAGCTATATGGGGAGAGCAAGGAGACCAGAGAGCTTACACATAACTCAGACAGTCTGTAGTGCACAAAGAACCCCGGACATAACCTGGGGAGGCGATACCCTGAGACCTGCGCAGCTCTGAGATGTGGGTAGTACCTGAGTCAGGCAGGTGGGAAACCAGTGTGGGCCAGTTATGACAGGAAGGCCTACAGGCAGAGGAGCCTGACAAAAAGGAAGCCAGTGGCGCTGTTTACTAAGCCAACAAAGAATCCTGAAACTCCAGCTTTGTGTCAAGGTACCAGGAAGCTGTGGCTTACCCAGTAGAGTGACAACCTCCGGGGAGGGGAGGTGGGATGAATATTCTGCATTCCTGATGTTTAAAGAACAAGTCAGTGAGGAGCCTGAGGGGCCAAGGGTTTTCTTGGAAGTCTGCTACACTCCAAGAAGAAAGACTGGAGGAGGGAAGACATCTGCATGGGTGTGTGTGTGTGTGAAAGGTTTGGGGCAAAAGAAGTAAAATGAACATTGCAAATATTTGAGAGAGGAGGCCACTGCAAGAGTTCCGTGCTGGGGACGTGCCCTTATTCCCTGGTGTTGGTAACTCAGAAGAATTGATGATGTCTTATTTTTGCTTTGAAAACTGTTACTGAACTATCCATTGGAGGCTGCTCTTCAATGCCCACACACAGACAATGAGACCTGAGACCGGCAGGTGCTAAGGACTGAAGGCACGAAAGGTCAATAGGTCACTCTCCTTGACCCACCATAGAGCGAGCGCATCACATGATGGGTAGAGGGATATTAGAAGCAGAGACAGAGCTTTGTGGGAAATAGCTGGATGCAGGAGAATACAGTGGCAGGTGTGCTTCCATCTGAGTGAAGAGTGGACCCTTTGAGAGAGCAGTAGTTGAACTACAAGG
Organism: Arvicanthis niloticus; assembly: GCF_011762505.2. Classification (NCBI taxonomy): domain Eukaryota; kingdom Metazoa; phylum Chordata; class Mammalia; order Rodentia; family Muridae; genus Arvicanthis; species Arvicanthis niloticus. The sequence continues at coordinate 65,375,898 of NC_047664.1, read as the reverse complement.
TTTGGTAGTTAAGAGTGCTTACTGCTCTTCCGGAAGACCCGGGTTGGGTTCCCAGCACCCACCATGGGTGTCTCACTATTGCCTGTAACTTCAGCTTTAGGCGACTTATCTTCTGGCTTCCATGGGCCATCCTACACACATGGAAATGCTGTGCACACAATTCACATGAATAAGAAATTATAAAAAATGATTTTAAGCCAGGATCCAATACATGGATGGTACCAGTCTTATAAAGCCTAACTCTCATCAGGCCCCTCAGGGGCAGGGAGCCTTGAGTGGCTCTGTGGTGGTGCCTGTCAAGGCATTATGACCCTCAACTTTGACTTTAAGCCTTGCATTATGCAACATTCATGGTTTCCCCCCAATTATCTCGGAAACTCTAATTCTATTTCCAGTCAGCCTGGTATTTTTTGCTGTTTCAACCGCGTTCATGATATCCTGCCTCCAAGCCTTTATGCATATTATTTCCTTCCGGGCCTCCTTGTCCATCAATACTTTGAAATTTTTCCTTTACATTTCAATGCATAAAGCTTAAAGTTAAAATGTAAATCAGTAAGCTGAGACCTAGTCACGTAGGCTATCAGCAAAGCGCTGTCAACTCTTCAGAACGTTCTATAGCTACACAGTCCAATACAGCAACTGCGGGCCACACAATTATTTTAATTTAAATGACTGAGAATTAAATACAGTTAGGTGCTTGGTTCCCCAACGGCTTGGTTTCCTCCCAGATCATTTGAGGACATTAAACCCTACTAGGCATCATGTCCTTTGTCCATTGGTAACAGTGTCATATTGCTTGGCGTACCCCGGTTACTGCCCACAGGATAGAATCTGTACTCTGCTGTTTAGTTCTGAGGTGGAGGCTCCCCTACTTCCACCTCTGAAGGGGTATTTCTCCCCCCCCCCCCCACACTCCCAGACCACTGGATCCCTATGGGTGTGTTGGGGGAGGCAGCTAGCAGCTCAAAGTTAGCACATCTTTGAAACAGCATTTTCATTTGGAAAGACTGATCTAGGCCTACATCCAGAAAGTTGCCTGGAGCATCTCTCAACATCTCAGTGCCTTTGCCCCTTCAGCTGAGGTGTACGATCACGGGCGACTCAGGATTGCCAGGTGATCAGGTACAAATACTGCAGCTGTCATTCTTCTTGCTGCTCCTTGTTGGCCTGCGGTGAGGAGACGGGTCATTTGGAAAGGAATTGGTTTCCTTCTCATGAAAAGAACAGAAGGTTATAGAAAGAAGATTGTCCACTTTGTCATACAGATACTACGGGAGCCCCTCTTACGGAAGAGCGGTGGCACTTCTTTCCTCTCCTGCTCATCACTACCCAGTTTTCTGGCTTTTTGGTTTGTTTGTTTGTTTGTTATTACCAGAGAGCTCAAGTACCTGTAACAGGAAGGGACATTTCTGCTTAAACAAAAGTGAAGGGAAAGGTCGGAACGTTTATAAAGTCGTCCCCCCCCCCATGCCAGGCGCATGCGTAGGTAGTTTCCAGTCAGTCCATAAACCCTCCCCATGAGGCCTGGGGGGCGTGGCAGGATGTGAGATTGGTGTCTGGAGAAGGGTTCTAGGTGGTGAAAAGGAGGCTGGGTAGGATACAAATTTAGAAATTGAATTCAGGTTTAGGTGAGAGGAGGGGTACCTGAATATTACGCTAAAGCCAGGCCATGAGATCGGCTGGGTGGCACCGCGCTGGCTCTGGTGTGCATGACTGAGGTGAACTGAGCCAGCCGTGACTTAATTGTAGATTGGTTTTTGCCTCAGTCTGTATGACAAAGTGGACAGTCTTCTTTCTATAACCTTCTGTTCTTTTCATGAGAAGGAAACCAATTCCTTTCCAAAAGGCATTACATTCTGAACATGATAAGCCCGAGTTGGCACCAGCGCTTTTCCTTGTAATTGGCAAACACATTCAGATGGGGCTTCTGTTTCCCTTTGATGGCCTCCCGCCCCCAACCCTAAGCAAGGCCAACATCTGACCAGCAAGAAAAGATCTCACGCAGGGCTTTTTTTCTCCCAACAAGCTTTGCAAGCTTTGCAACATCTTCCTTGGATACGGTTCAGCTGGGGGCCTTCCCTGTATTCCAAGAGGAATTCCGCATCCTCACAGAGAGCCTTTGTTGTCCGGGGTTATGCGAAGCTAACCGCTTGCTTGCTTTGCACAAGGAAGTATCTTTTCATTGTGTGAAGTCACGATCAAAGAGGACTGTGAGAGCAAGCAGGAGAACAAAGTGGCGATTTACATCTAGAATTGCTGCAGAGAAAAGAAGGGCCCTGTTCCTAGAGAAAAACTCAGTTATCTCAACATGGAGTGCGATTTTTACTCATCTACGAATGGATTTCATTTTTAAGATGTACTTATTTTTTAATTTGGGTTTGCCTGCAGGCTAGAGGAGGGAGTCAGATACTCCGGAACTGGAGTTACAGATGGCTTTGAGCTACCAGGTGTGTGGGGACCAAATCTGGGCCCTCTGCAAGGGCAGCAGGTACTCTTAGTTGCTCAGCAATTTCAGATGGGTTTGTACAGTTTAGTCCTTCGTATTTGTGTAATTGGATTTTCTTTTTTCCTCTGTCCATGTGTGTGGTGTGAGTGTATGTTTGTGTATGCATGTGTGTGGATGTGCGTATGTGTGCGTGTGCATGTGTGTGTGCATGAATGTGGAGGCTACAGGCTTATGTCAATTCCTCTTCTACTCTATCCTTCACTTCTCTTTGGAACAAGGTCTCTTGTTGATGGGCTTCCTGATTGGCTAGGCTGGCCAGTCTCAGCGCACCAGGATTTCTACCTCCTCACTCCTTTGGCTTCCTCCAGTGACACACACACACACACACACACACACACACACATATTGCAATACATATGTGTAAATACATGTACATAACTATGTACATATGTAAATATATATATATATATATATATATATATATATATATGCATGTACAAAATTCTCTGTCTTGTTCATAAACATCTTAAATCTTGTTACAGGTCTTAAAAAACTCATTAACTTACATGACAATATCTTGCTTCAAAAAACAAAAACAGAATATCATATATTTATATACTTACAGATATATTATAACCAATATACATATAAAACAGACACACATACAAATATGTGTACACACACACACACACACACACACACACACATACACACAAATATCCATCATAAGCACACAAAGATTTGGGAAAAGCAGAAAAACTCGGCTTTGGTCCCAGCAAGCTAACCTTGTATTATGATTTTCTCCCTATGATGTATTAGGTAATTTTTGTGAAGCTATGACCAAAACACTTGAGAGAACAAGTATAGAGAAGAGGGCTTTATTTTGGCTTGTCGTTTCAGGGGCTCAGTCTCTGGATGCCTTGTTGTAGCATCACAATGGCAGATGTATATGAAAAGCTGATCTACTCAGAACGGACAGAGAGTGAGGATGGGACTGAGGACTTGAGACTTGAGGACTTCAAAGTCACTCTCTTGTGACCTACTTCCAACTAGACCTTACCTCCTGAAATTTCCAGAATATGTCAAAATTAGAGCCACCAGCTTGGGAACCAAGCATTTGGCACATGAGTCTCTGTGTGTGGGATTTCATATTCAAATCATAACCTATGGTATGTTTTATGTCCAATTTCTGGTCAATTTTATACAATACATAAGTAACTTCATGTCCTACCTCTCTCCCCCCTCCCTAGTCAACACGATACATTTGTCCTTTCCCATAACAACATATGACGGCTCTAGTGAATATTCTAAGCAGCTACAAACAAGTCCATGAGTGACCCTCAGCTGGTTTATTAACTATTTTTCTCTAGGCTGTGAAGTTTTTTGAAACTTTCTATTTTTTTGGCAAAGTTCTTCCAGCTTTCAAGGTCAAGTCTACGGTACATATGTAAATACTATTTGTGTTTGATGTTTTCCCAGCCCCTCCCCCCAACCCAGGACATGAAAGTAGAAGAACACTTTAGAAAAAAAAAAAGATTCCTGGGAATGGGGAGAGACAAGGAAGGGGAGGGGTGTATGTATGCAAATATGATCAAAGTACGTTAGGTACATGTATGAAAATGTCCTACTAAAACCCACCATACATACCTAATGCATGCTAATAAAACACACAAAATTCTATTTCTGTGTGGATCAACTGTTTCATCTTAGATGCGATGGTCGGGGAGCACAGAAACAGACAAACAAAAAGCCCACATTGTCCCTCCCCACTGCAGCAAAATCCCAAGAGATGAAAACTTCGGCCAAGTTGACTTTAGCATCCTTTGTGATGCGTTACATAAACATGGCTATCCTAATAAAGAGCCCCACATAATGTGAATACTTAACCACCACCCCACCCCCCCACCCCCCCACCCCCGACCCAACCAAAGGAAAACCCTTCTGCCTGATGGCTTGGAGGAAATTGTGCACTGTAAGTACTTTCTGCTCGGTCTGGCAAGCTAGCTACTTTTCTAAGGGAACCAAGAGCTTTGCATGCAAGCTTTGTCTCCATTAGTAGTAGCCAGTTCATCCTTGAATCGAATAAGACTTGTCCAGGTATTATTTTTATCCCTTCCCCTTAAGAATTCAACTCCCATGAAAGGAAAGCAAGTTCCCAGAAAATATTGCACAATTTCCCTTCCTCCCTCTCTCTTCCCCCCTCCTCTCTTCTTTTCTCTTCTCCATCCCTCTCTTTCATTTAATAACAAATACTACATTTTCATAAGTTAAAATTAGGCAGGAGGAAAATTCTCCAAATTCTACAGGTCAAAGAATTTATTTCTGTGGAAGAAACAACCAAACAGCTCCATCTTCTGCAGTGTGGAATGTGATGCGGAAATGGAGTTTGTGGGAACCGTCCTAAGGGAATCAAAGTAGACAAGTAACTCAGCGTAGCAAAATAAGCATAGCAAGCCACAGATCACAAGGGCACCTCCAGAGAGTGGCTTAGGGTGGAGGCCAACCAAGTCTAGAAACTGATAAGCTCTTATTTTTAGTTCTCTCTAAATAAACAGATGAACAGCTAAAATGACTACATTTTAAGCCTTAGCGTTTCCTTAGCTGGATACACTAATTTGTGAAGTGTATCAGCTTACTGCTCTTCATGGAAAATCCCATTTCTTAAGCCAGAGGCTGCTGGATAGGAATTCTCTAATCTTCATCTTAGGTGTGCCTGTGCACACTGCAGCAAAGCAGGAGCCTTCTCTACAACCTGCTTTAGAGTGTTCATAGATTTTTTGACAGTATTTGCTTTTTTTTTCCCCTTAGCTTTTATGTATGCAATGTTCTGCCTGCATATATGCCTGCACACCAGAAGAGGGCACCAGATCTCATTATAGATGACTGTGAGCCACCACGTGGTTGCTGGGAATTGAACTCAGGACCTCTGGAAGAGCAGCCAGTGCTCTTAACCACTGAGCCATCTCTCCAGCCCCAGACAGTGTTTGCTCTTAATAGAGAAAACATATAGAAAGTTCTATATCAGACACAGCCAACATAATTTTTTCTTATCTCCTCCCCCCACCCCTCTAAAGTAGGATCAAAGGGTTTCACGCTGGGGTTCAGGCAGGTGCAAAGTTTGCAAAGCAATTATACCCTACAGGCAGTGCTGTGCTGGCCAGTGTTTAACAACTGGTTTGACAGAAAAACAAAGGTATTTACTATAAATAAGAAGCACAAAGCATATGCTATACAAATATTAATAAACACACTTCTACAAAGGAAACCTAGGCTGGGGAGACGCTCAGGGCAAGAGCACCTGCTATGCAAATATGAGGACCTGAGTCTAGATCCTCAGCACATGCATACAAACCCAGGCGTGGCCATGTATGTAACCCCACATATGTATGTACATGTACACACACACACACACACACACACACACACACACACACAACTGATGTATTCTTCCTAGAATGATCGGAAGGGGTTTTGTCACGCAGTCAACCTATGACCTCAACTGACAGAATAGGTGTAGTTCTGATATGATATGAATGCAGCTTGGTGTTTCCATTTAATAGGATAGAATAAAGAAAGAAAGAAAAAAAAGGCCACACCTGGAAACTTCACTTATTCATTGATAACATGAGCAAATCTTTGCTAAGTCAGATCATTTTTGGAAATTAGAAGAAAAATTTCCTCATGCAATTTTTGTGTGTGTGTGTGTGTGTTTTCCCCCATGCAATGGCAATAGATTTAACCTACTTTTTTTTTTTGTTTTGTTTTTTTTTTTGTTTTTTTTTTTTGTTTTTTTGAGACAGGGTTTCTCTGTGTAGCCCTGGCTGTCCTGGAATTCACTCTGTAGACCAGGCTGGCCTCGAACTCAGAAATCCGCCTGCCTCTGCCTCCCAAGTGCTGGGATTAAAGGCGTGCGGCCACCACCGCCCGGCAATTTAACCTACTTTTAAGTTTGATTTAAAATAATATTTTTGTCATTACCTTCCTAATCACAGACAGGCAACAACAACAACAAAAATAAATAAATAAATAAATAAATAAATAAATAATATCAAGTCCTGATTCACAGTTATGGTGTAATTGCTCCCAAGATGGCTGGTTTGAAGCTTGTCATCCCAGGACCCTGAACATAAAGTTTAAAGGCCACACAGAGCACCCTACCCTGGAGGACTGCCCCCTACCGGCCCAAACACACACAAATCCCCTTAAGAGAAATGGTAAAACATTTCAGGTATATTTTTGGTATTTACCAACTTTTCTTCTAATGTATTTAATTCTACTTTAAAATAATTCAGTTGTGAGTGTTATTAAAATCTCAGTAAATTGTTGACATTCCAGACCCCCCCACAGCCAGTCCTGGCCAGCTGTGGCACAAGCTGTCTGGATTTTGTGCTTGAAGGGCAAAAGCACTTCCCAGGCAATTTTCCCCCAGCCACAGGCTGCTAACCTCCCATTAACAGTCACCTTAAGGGCTGACTACCCCTGCTGTGAGTTAATCAGTCTCCAGAGGGTAGGATGTTCCCAGGAGAATTTTAGCACCCAGGGAAACCAACTCTAGATCAAGTTACCACAGCTAGTGAAGTGCAAGTGTGTGTGTTTGTGTGTTGGGGGAGGGGAAAGGGGGGGCAGGGAGACACCAACTCTAGGTCACGTGACCTCTCGGAGGCGCTCAGCTGCCTTTTCTGGAGAATGAGGAGAATATAGTTTCTGAGGCAGCCATAGGCTAGAAGTGACGTAAGCAAAGATGCTGGATTAGTTCCTCAGATGTAGCCCATGCTCAGAAACTAAACACTCAGTATTGCGACCACACAAAAACAATCCAAACCAAAATCAAAACCACCCCCCCCCCCAAAAACAAACAAACAAACAAACAAGAAAACAAGATTCCAATGCTGGTTGCATGGTCAGTTGGTGATCCACGTCCGTCCTCTCTTACAGCCCAGACCTGCTTCACTGATGGATGAGTGGGAGGAAAGCCCCGAACATGGAATTTCACACCTGGCTCACAGGGTCATTGTTTTCATCTCTTTCTCTCTCCAGGAGTGACCATGTATAGGTGAGCTTCAGCACGAACCCAAAGGCTAACTTCCCAGTCAGTACTTTACATAGGAATCAAGGGATGTCCGTCGGATGCTGGAAGCGGAGAAGACTCAGTTGAAGAACTGGAGAGGTGGCTCAGAGGTTAATAAGCAGAAATCTCTGTAACTTCAGGTCTAGGATATCTGACGCCGTCGTCCGACCACGAGGTGAATATACATACACCCAGGCACACAGGAATGTACACAGTTTTATTTTTTTAATCTTAGAAAAAGGATTCAGCCTCTTCCTGTGTATTCATCACAGACAATAGGATCCAAATTAGATAACACACACACACACACACACACACACACACACACACACACACACAACAACTAAAAAGGTCTGATCCTTTCAATAGTATCATGTGCTACACATATCATTAATGTAGGGATTGCAGACTTTTTTTTTGGATCCTTTCTTATTTCAATTTTAGTGGGGATAGTGCATGTTTAAAGAACAAGGAAAAACGATGGAAAACTAGAAAAAGGCTTATTAGATTTTAATACGTGAAGTCAGGGTAACACCTTTCTCATAGGTTTGCTGTGTCATGGAACGTGTCAGGGCCTGTTGTAGGCAATCCATTCGTCCTTTCTCCTTTAAACCAACTCAAGTTAATTGGAGTTATAGATGAACACAGATGAGAAGGCCGGAGGCCAGCTTTTCCTGTCATCTCAGGCACCTGAAGCAATGCGTTGATTTCATTTCTCTTTTCTAGAACACACTCTGCTCTTCTAAGAATAAACAATAAACATAACAGCCCAGCTACAGTTGTTACTGACCAATCAGGAATTCGGTTTAGGAAGTACATACTACTGGTGGGATTCAGGGATGTGGGTGGCTTTTTGGCCTTCTAAGAAAATGGATTAAGAATCTAGTGGAATTATACCTAGACTAGTAGGTGTGTGGCTGGAGGCTGAATTTCTGATCCTGTGACCTGTCAGTAGATGACAGGGTCTGCTACCAGATGCTATCAGAGAATAATAGAATCCTCTGTCTGGAATAGTGTCAGGCTGACTTAAATACAGAAAGTGATCCATACCCACATCTGTGGATTCAACTAACCGGAAACCAAAGTCCCTATGCTCTCGCTGTGTCTATACTAAACACAGTATAGTGTTTCTTTCTTGGCACCTTCTAAACGACACGTTCTAGCAATTACTCACGTTGCCCTTACAGTGGATTAGGTATCACAAGGAATCTAGAGATGATGACAGTATATAGGAAGATGCTCACAGATTACATGTAAATGCCATTTTATATGAGGGACTTAGCCACCCTTTTGGGGCCGTTATTTACAGGGCTTCTAACACCAATCCTGTGCACGTACTAAGGATGACTGCGTCTTCTCTGCCAGATAATGGTCTGAGAACTTAGAACAATAAAGACATCTGGTTTACTCAACTAAGTCAAGTGTCAACAGCTACATAGCTATTCGATCAAGGCCAAGATTGTACTACACATTACACTAGGTCTTTAGCATCGTAAACTCAAAGGAAGCTGTATAAAGCCCAGATTGCTGCAGCCATGAGGAAGCTGAGGGAAGGGAGAGGCAATCACACTCCAACAGGGCTCCAGCTGGGGTGTGGTAAAAGCTAACCTTGTTCCACTTTTTCCTCACACGTATTTTCAATCTATGTTATCAGCAAGCAAACCGAGCACTTCACTTCATTTTGTAAACTAGAAGTCGGAAATCTTCTTTTCTCAGTTGTTTCTGAACTCAAATGAGAGTGTTGAATTAGACTCATCTGGAAGTCATTTCTGATTAAAACGAACCTTCAATACATAGTTATTATAAAACCTCTGTTTCTGGTATAAAATACATTATTGTGTTTTTTATGACCATAATTTCCTATTTGACACTTATTCCCACGGAAGCCTGGATGTTTTGAAGAACGCACTGAGGCATCTTATTAAAATGTAGATGTGTCAGCTTTAGAGGTGGCATCAGCTTCTGCTTTTCAACAAACTCTCAAGAGACTCCCATGGTCCAGAAGAGTAAGGATTTAGAGCAGTGGTCCTCAACCTTTCTAATGCTGTGACCCGAGACCCTTCATGTTGGAGTGATGTCCCAAGCATAACATTATTTCACTGCTACTTCTTAGCTGTAATTTTGCTACTGTTATGAACAGTAATGTAAATATCTGATATGCAAGACATCTGATATGTGGCTCCTGTGAAGAGCTTGTCTGACCCCCAAAGGGGCCATGACTCTCAGGTTGAGAACTGTTGGCTTAGAAGCTGTTTTAGCAATAGGTACTTGCTTAGTGCTCCGCTCAAAAGGAACTGTCTATAAGCAAAGACTTTCTCCACAGGAATAAGTACAAAATGAATAAAATTTCATTGTTTTTTCTATTTCTTGGTTATGCACATAGATATTAGTAACTTGATAAAACAATCCCCTCCCCTCCCTCCCTCCCTTCCTCCTCCCCTTCCTCCCTTTCTCCCTTCCTTCCTCCCTCCCTCCCTTCCTCCTTCCTTCCTTTTTGTTTTTTAGGACAGGTTTCTCTGTGTAGCTCTGGCTATCCTGGAACTAGCTTTGTAGACAAAACTGGCCTTGAACTCAGAGATCGGCCTACCTCCCGAGTGCTCCTGAGTGCTGTGATTAAAGGTGTACATCACCATACCTAGCAAAAAGACATATTTTTCTTTCTGATAAAAAATGATGTGGAATCATAGTTTATATTAATGGTTTCATTTTGATCTTAGCCACCAAGTTAAGATTTTGACACAGTTGAAAATGAATTCAGCAGAGATTGCCAGACCTTGCTCGGAAGAACACTTAAGAAAAATTCGCAATTCATTTTCATGAATATTTTTATTTTAATCTTGTGTTATAGTAAGACCCATGATTATTATTAAATTACTTTATAAATGTACAAGATATTCTTTTGACCACCATCGTTTTTTAACTGAACAGAACTATTTTTTAAACTGAGACTAGGGAGGCAAAGATATATTTCCTCACAATTTTAGTTAGTAACAATCAGCAGTTAAAATATATAGATACAAAGTAAATGAAGATGTATGGGAACCTTGGTGTAGTGTTGTAGTATGCTGTTGGTGGTAGTACAGTCTTGTTCAGTACAAGGTAGGCTAGTGTGGCAACCTACACTTCCAATGGATGTCCCTGTGATGGTTTGTATATGCTCTGCCCAGGGAGTGACACTATTAGGTGTGGCCTTGCTGGAGTAGGTGTGCTACTGTGGATGAGGGCTTTAAGACCCTCATCCTAGCTGCCTGGAAGTTTTGTATTCTGTTAGCAGCCTTCAGATGAAGATGTAGAACTCTCAGCTTCTCCTGCACCACGGCTGTCTGGATGCTGCCATACTCCTGCCTTGATGATAATAGACTGAACCTCTGAACCTGTAAGCCAGCCCCAATTAAATTCTGTCCTTATAAGAGTTGCCTTGGTCATTGTGTCTGTCACAGCAGTAAAACCCTAAGACAGTCCCCAAATGATTTCTATTCCATGGATTCTTCTCACAACTGATGTTTTACCTACTGAAGGGTGGGGTCTTTGTCTCCTTCCATGAACTTGGGTGGAACTTTGAGAGTGCTTTAGCCAATAAGATGATGGTCTCTATGTGAGGCTCTTGCTGACTGGTTGGCTCCAAAGCAATGGAGAATTATCTCTCCATTAGGTTAGGAGATAGGCGTATTATAAGAGTCCAGTTCTGATTAAGGGACATTTCTAAGATATCAGATGTCTGTGTTCTCTTTCCGGTGTTGGGAAGAGGGGGGGAAAAAAAGGAGAGGGTATTGAAAACCTGCATGTGCTCTCTCTGAAATCATGGTTGGTAAGGGCACAAGAGCATCTGAGTGGGTTCCACACTCACCTAATCACCTCTCAAAGGGCCCGCTTTCCAGTATCTAATCACAAAGAGTTAGGAGTTCAGACATTTTGGAAGGGAAACCACAGCACTGGCGGCAGGTCATAAAAATGCCTCGTATTTCTACTTTCCTTCTTAGAAACTAAGGAGTGCCTGGAAAGCATGTGACTCGCGTGCAGCCCCGACAGACACCACTGCTGGCCGTCACAAGAACACCATCAGAGCGATGCAACATCAAAGTTCTCCAGTCCCATCCAAAGGCTCACCAGTCCTACCTGGACGATAGACACTGGAGCGATTTTTGTTCTAAAGCAAACAACTCTTAAAGTAGTAGTTTATGGTAGAGCAGTTGGACTCAAAACAGATAATTAAAATAACTTTTTAAATTATATAAATTAAAAGTACATTTATCTGGTGTGTGTGTGTGTGTGTGTGCACACGCAGACATGCAGAAGCTATAGCTTGCATGTGGAGGTCAGAGGATACCCAGAGGGAGTCATGTCCACCATGTAGCTCCCAGATACGGAACTCAGGCCATTAATTGTGTCGTCAAGTCCCTTAATCTGTTGAGCCATCTTGCCAGTCCATAGAATGTACAACTAATATGAATCTGTTTTAGGTTTAGGCATGGTGTGTACCTATAGTATTGGTGTGTGTTTTCTACCTTGGTGGTGCTGGGGAGGGGGGTTCTCAGTCAGAGCCACAGGATTATTGGATCACAGGGTGAGATTCAAAAGCCCCTCCTCCATCTATATACAATGGATACAACAGTAAAATAAAATCCGACATCTTGAGTCTGCAAATTTTGTGATTGTTCTATCCACAAGGCTCTGTTAGATGCTACTCTCTTGATCTTGAACTTTTCCGTTTCAAGAACAGTGTGTGAGTAACGTTCTTCTTCATTATAAATCATCCACTCTGTGGTATTCTGCTTTAGCAGCACAAAATAGACTAAGCCCAAAAACGGAAGCAGAGTGATGCTCATATCGTAGACCTGTGAAAGTGGCAAAAGATGCTTTGGAAGAGGGTGATGATAGAGGCTGGAAGAAGTTGGAGGATCTGTCCTGAAAAAGCCTAGATTGCTCTAAACGGAGTGCGAGGGTGATGCTCGCCAGGGCTTGGGAAAGAACAGCCGGGAGAGCCTGAGTAGAGATGGCTTAAGGGACTGTGTTAGAATGCTTGCAGAAATGTGAATGGGAAAGGCCACCCTGATGAGATCTCAGATGGAAATGAGGAAGGCTCTGGAAACTGGAGCACCCTTGTTATATTGTGGCAAAGAAACCGACTGAATTGTGTCATGCCCCAGGGCTCCGCGGAAGCAGAACACAGCGTGACAGTGGCACATGCCAGCAGGAAAGCATTCAAGGTTCTGTGTGGCTTCTTTTAACTGCACACAGTAAACTGTGAGACGAAACTGCTTCGAGATGGAATTTATCATTAGAAGGAAACCAGAAGGTTGAGATTTGAGGGATTTTTGGGCTGGTTCTGTGGAGAAGATGAAAACACGTCATTCCTCTACATTCCTCTAGAGCTGCATGAATGACCGTGAAGGGACATTAGAGTCCTGTGCTACCCTCCCCATCACAGGCCTAGAGGGAGGAAACAGGAAGAGAGGCCTTAAACACCCTGGGTACAAGGCCTCACGTCTCTGTATCTCTGCTCTCTGTGTTCAGATGCAAAACTCTGCAGTCGCCCTAGCAGTGGCTCAAGCCAGCCCATGGAAAGCCTCGCCCTGCTTTGGAAGGCACAGGGCTGTGACCTCTGGCGGCATCCACGTGGTGCACAGGAGAGACCATCCTTGTTATTAAAGGGTGTCCGGGACAGCCCAAGGACCCTGGCAGAGACTTATTAAAGGAATGGAGATGCTTCACCAGCGCTCTGCCTCTTGGGGTGACACTGGCCCAGGTACTACTGGCCCAGGTAACTATGGAGCTACCTGAATACAACAGCTATAGGAAGTAACCTCCAAACCAGAAAGGGGCTGTGTGGGTGGAGGCCAACAAAGCCATAGGCGGTGGGGGTGGAGCCTCAGGCCCTGGGGAGGGGCAGCCTCTGCCCTCTGAGTCTGGCAGGTGAGACGTGGAATTAAGGGTTATTCTCACACTTTAAGATTCAGTATTGTTTCCTGTCCCTTCCTCCTCCTATCTGTTCCTTTGACTCAGATCTCTTACTCCATTATTCGTCAAGATTTCTCCCTTCTGAAACGGCGAAGTCTAAGCTTCATTTGTGCGACCTAAGTAGTTTGAAAGCCCAGACCCGTTTTCACTCCACAGACTCAAGATTTGCCTCAAAATGAATTATACCATTCGATTTGCCCACATCTGATTCTGAGAAGACTCTGGACTTTTGAGTTGATGCTGGAGCCAGTTAAGTCTTACAACCGTAAGAGATGGATGAAGATATTTTGCATGTGAGATGGATACACATTTTAGGGTCAGAGGCAGAAGCCCATGGCCTGAATCTGTCCCCTTGAAAATTCATGTTGAAACTTCGCTGTCATTCTAACACTTCGGAGTTGCAGCCTTAAAGATGTGAGTGAATGAGCGCTCTGTCCTTATGAACTGGATTTCAGAGTTAAAAGGGTGACTGCCCTGCACAGTCCCATGTCTTCTTTGTCTTTCTGCCTTCCGTCAACAGATGGAAAGGAAAGATCTCTTTCTTGTAAATGCTAGCTATAAGCTTCTTGACTTCCCGCATTGCAAAACTGTAAGTCAGTAAGTTTAAATAAATTCTAAGTTACCCAGTCTTGGGTGCTCTCTCAGCATGGAACAAAGAGAAACGTCACATTTAACAGGATACTGACTACTGTCTGCTCTAACGCCATCATTTCATCAGTAGGTTCTTAGCTCTGATGGGACGTCCAGTGGACCTGCATCTTTCTAGCCTTCACTGTCAGTAGATATGGGTCAACACCATATTTACCTCAAGATTCTATTCTTCTACTGTCTCCATGTCTTCTGGCCCTACCACTATACTAAGACTGAGTAAAGTCAAGCTATGCACTCAGTATCTAAATTTAACAACCTGTTCTTAATCCTTTTTATGCACTGCATATTTGGGACCCCCTTCATGCATATACTTCAATATGAACACTCAGTGTGGCTGTACTTAGAGATGTACCTTTAATTTCGGTAACTAAGGTTCAATGAGGTCATAAGGATGAGGCCCTGACCTCATTAGTGTCGTACAAACACAGAATGCTTATACCAAGGAGAGGCCATATGAAGACAACAAGGATGGGCCATCTGAAGGCTAGGAAAAAAGGCTTCCTCAGAGACTAAAACATACCAGAACTGTGATCTTGAACTTCCTGAAGCTCCTGGAAATATAAGAAAGTATTTTCTGTACTTTAAGTTGTGCAGTCCTTGGTATTTGGTTACGGCAGCCTGATCAGACTCCTTGGTATCTTTTAACAACTGTGAGCAGCCAAGCAGAGGTAGACTGAAAGTTCTGCTCAGTTTTGAGGTCTGGTGTTATCACTGACAAGTCCACTGTAGCCCCAAAGGATTTTAATCTCATAGCATCTCTGTGTGACAATCAAAAGGTCTCCACTAAATATTCTGCACTCGTCAACATATCTAAGACCATACTAGAGCCCCCCCCCCATCAGGGTTGTCCTTCCGGAAGTTGCCCACACTGCTTCCTGACATGCATGTTTTCACTTCCTCCTCTGCTTCCTCCTCTAAATAAAACTCTGGCTTGCTGACCTGAAGCCTGTGTCTATCAGAACTTTTACTAATGAGACCAAGGACATGGGTAGAGAAGGGTCTGACTTCCTTGGTCAACTTCTGCAAAAGGAGGGAACTTGAATTTTAGTGTCTTAATAACAGGAAAACAGGAGGGGCATTCAATGCTATGTCCCAATCAAACTATAATGTCTGGGTTCACCTCACACCACAGAGAAGTCTCTTCCTCAAAATGCTGTTGCACCCTATGAGAAAACAGCAGTAAAAAAGTGTCTAGGAGATAACGAATGTACTATGCACTTTATTCATGCCCACAGGTGAATTATTATTTTATGACAATATTTTCAAAGTAACATCGGAAGCTTGAAAGGTACTACTAACTAGAATAAGAGGTTATATATTCTTGGACCCCTGCATGTGTGTATATTGACAAATATCATCCTTATTTGCTTATCTATTTTTCTTATTTTTGTATGTACTGGTAGAAAACTAAGTAAATGCAGTGGACTGAACATGTTAATCGAGTTTAGTCTTCTACTAAATCTTAGTCAAGTTAGTATGAGATGTGTGTGTGTGTGTGTGTGTATACAATCTGTTGGACATTTTTTTTCCTTTTACAATAAGTAGCTTAGGGAACCCATTAAAAGAAGGAACGACTCTTTCACTAATGGTTTCAGAGGTTTCCAGTCAGGGCTGCTTGGCTCTGTTGTTCTGTACTTGTAGAGAGGCAGACATCATGGAGGACAAAGCTGCTCCTCAGATGACAGACAAGAAGCAAAAGAAATAAGAAGGGATGGGGACAGGTAGGTTTCCAGGATGAGACAGAGACTTCCTTCCTTCTACTGTGCCCTCAATTTTCAAGGTTTCCACTCACTCCCAATATACTATCATATAAGGAATCCATCACTTCATTCATTCATTCATTCATTCATTCCTTAGGTTCCCTCACTATGCAGACAGGTTTTTATGATCTGATCCAGTAGCTGGGGCCAAACCTTTTGAGGTATGCTTCATATCTAAATGATAACTTTCTCTCAGTCAGTCTGTCTGTCTGTCTGTCTGTCTGTCTATCTCTTTCTTGGTAAAACAGAGGAAGGTAACAGCAGTACTTTGGAAGTCAGAGGCAAGTAGGTGAGTGGTACTCACTCAGTGGACCTTAGAAGAGTGAACTAGATCAAGGAGGGGGTACCACAGAGATCCTCAAATGCTCTGCAATTGCTTGGGGGGGGGGAGAATGCAGAGGGTTGAACGCTGTTTCCCTTCCTATAAGCTGTTTGCCTGGAAGATTATTTTAAAGAAAGAGCTAATCCAGAAGGCCTCTGACGTGGGGTCTCTACCAGCAGTATTGAAGGTAGGATACTGTTTTCTGTTACCAGTAAAAAACTTAATTTTATTTTTTTTTTTTTTTTTTTTTTTTTTTTTGTGGGGATTGAGGATTGAACCTAGGGCCTAGTACATGGCAGATAATGTCTACACTGGGACTTTAATCTTAGATTCCCATTCACTTAAAAAAATTCTTTTTAAAAGCTAGGGTGTCATTAAGTTGCCTGAGACTATGAACTCACTCTATAACCTAGACCACCTCTGAGCGCACCATTCTGCTGCCTCAGCATTGGGAGGGAAACAATCTGAAAACAGAAAAGGTTTATTTTGGCTCTTGCTTTAGGCCCATAGCTTCCATTGCTTTGTGCTTAAGATGAGGCTGAATCCAACAGCACCAGGAATGTGTGACTGAGAGGAAGGCTGCTCATCTTGTGACAGCCAGGAAGTCAAGAAATTGATGGGGAGACAGGGTCTGGAGACGAGACAGAGTCTCTGAAGGTATCTGAACTGTGTCTTCTAATTAGCTCCACCCTCCAACAGCCCATTCAGAATCAAGTCCCTTAATGAACTCATGTGAGGAAATTGAATTCAATTGAATTGAGTGATGAGCCCATCCATCTCAACAGTGCCACCTGCAGGAGACCCAGTCTCTACACAAAAGCCCTGGAGTATCTACTATATACAACCTATAACGGGAGGATTCTGCCAATACGCAGCCTGCAGCACACTGTGGTCCTCTCCTTTTCCTCCACGTAGACCTTCCGGACATGACATTCAGACCTTCATCCTCCAGGCAAAAGTGTGGAAGAGCTTTTGTAAGGATCTGACTGACCCAGGACGAAAGCTTTAAAAAGGCGAATACTTTATGTACCCAACAACTAGGCTACAATAGCAAAAGTTACCTTGGTTAAAGCACAATGGCACCCTGAACAGACAACACTCTCCGAGTTCCTAAAACATACAAATCTCATAGCTCGCTACTCATGGTTGCTCCATCAACGAAGTGGAAAGGCAGGGTGAGCTCATTTTAGATGCCTGTTTTATTTTTTTTATTAAAAATGTTTTTTAAAAAATTTATATTTGTTTTATGTGAATGAGTGTTTTGCATACATATATGTCTGTATACCATGTATATGTCTGAATCTTGCAAATGCCAGAAAAAGTCAATGGAACTAGAGTTATGTTGCGGACTGCACTGCCCCACGCTTTGGGGCTAAGTACTCTGGTCAAGAGAGAAAGTGGGGATGGAGGGGCAAGAGACACGAAGAATAGAGACAAGCCAGAGGATCTGTAGTCAACTCTCCTTTACTGTCTCCCACAGACTATATTCACACCTCCTACTGACCACCACCTATACGACTCTTATTGACCTCCAATTGACACTATTACAAGGAAATCCTGGGTATTTATAAGCACAAGCAGGAGAACACAGGTGAAAACTTTTTGCCATGTGCACCATGCAGCTGAGGTCACTAAACAGCAAAACAAGCTATGTGGGATAAACAAGATATTTATCAGAGTGTGCTTCAGCTGTTGTAGGCTATTGAAAAACAAGTCTCTATCAGGGTATATGGTTCCAGATGGCTGCAAAGTTGATAGCTGCTTTCTAGCCGCTTTCTGATTAAAGTCGGCTCCCAACAGAGTTAGACATGATTGGGAGACACTTTGGGTGCTGAGAATTGGACCCAGGTCTTCTGGTAGAGCTACAAGTGCTCTAAACCACTGATTCATCTCTCCAGTCCCTGGCGTCTCAATTTTTACCTCCACATAATTTTTCTTAGGAAGCTACTACCAGATGTAGTTTATGAACAAAAGGGAGGGAAAGCCAAGGATACTGTGACATTTCAGTGTGGATGCCTCTTCTACAACTCCTGTGAAATGGAATTCTCACTGTAAAGGAAGAGGAAGAAGAACTGATCAGAGTCTCTGTCCTTTTGAATGATTGAGAATGGGTTTCTTATGAGAGTGGATTTATTGCAAGAGCAGTTTGAGTTTCTGTCTTGTCTGTGCTTGCTCATTGCCTGCCTTTGTTTTGATGCAGCTGAGATACTGTCATCAGATGATGGTGCCACACTCTTGGACTTCTAAGGCCCAAGAGCCATGGCATCTGGCAAACACACTTCTGGTGTTCATAAATTTCTAACCATGTAGTCTGTTATTGCTGCAGAAAATGTCCTAATACACATGTGGTCCAGAAATAGGAACTGTAACAGAGATACAGGTGACAGGAGATCTCAGAGACAAATAGGACAGACCCACAGAACAGACAGGAAACAAAGGGACTCTCTGAACATCTTGAACAACACCTCTTATTTAGACAACAGACAGAATAAACATTCCAGTATTCAATGAAAATGATCCATATTTTAAAACACATACAAGAAAACAGACAGCAGCTTTACAAGCAAGGTGTCAAAAGTATTACTTCAGGCTTTGAAGGGAAGCAAAGAAGAAAAAATAATTTACAATATGGCCCAATCTTACAATCTCACCTACAGTCATAAATGCCCACAGTGTGAACGGAAACCAAGTTATACCTGCATGGTGTGGATAAGAGTAAATTTCACATGGCATAGACAGAGGGCTTAAAGAAAGACACCTTTATCTCCCACAAGGGACAGTGAGAAGACAGTGTCCCCAAGCCAAACAACCAGGAGGCAGCATCTATACTTCATAGCAAAGCACTAGAGGTAAGTGCCAAGCAACTTTAGGGCTAGTGAAATGGCTCAGGAGGTAACAGCACTTGCCACCAAGCCTGATGACTTGAATTCAATCAGGCCCAACACAGAGTGGAAAGACAGAACTTATTCCCTCAAGTTGATCTACACAGGCCCAGTGCAACACACAACACACTTACCCTCACACAAAAACATACATAAATGTAATAAATTTTCTTTTAAAGAAACACTGTATAATTTAGAGATTGTTTTGATCCTAAGATGTAGAGTGTACAGCTATAGAATATACAGTGTATTTTAGTATATATTCTAGTATGTTACCGACTAAATTTATTAGAAATTATTTTAAATGCAACAATATAGAGATGGGTAAAATAATGAAGGCCTTGGGGGACTGAGGACATAGCTCAGTTGGCAAAATGCTTGCTCGCCAAACAAAAGAATCTATGTTTGATCCCCAGAACTCATGTGAAAAAAAGCCATGAATGGTGCACATTTGTAATCTCAGCTCCGGGGAGGCGGAGACAGGAAGAGTCCCGGTGCTCTCTGGCCCAGCCAACCCAGCCTAATCAGGTCAGTAAGAACCTTTGTCTTAAGCACAGCATCAGCAAGAAAAACTACATGGTGCCTGAGGAATGACAGTAGTGGTAGTCCTCTGGTTTCCACATACGCATGCACATGTGTGTACATGCATACCATGTACACATGCACACATAGAAACACATGTAAAAACAGGCCTTGTTAAAGTAGAATCTGTGATTTCAGTAAATCATTTTGGGGATGTTCAGTTTCTTTTTTCATGAATGAATTGACGTGAACTAGGTAGTTCCTCAGGTCCTTTGACCTCCACATGTCTGATTTTTGTATTTGTTTATGTGCCTGCCCTTTTGAATGTAAACACACAGAAATCCCACCATGGAGAGAATTCCTTAATGACTTTGATGGTTAAAACTGAATGCCCATTAAAGATGTAGTCCAAACCTAACATCTCCTGAATTGTGGAGAAGCACGTGAGGCGACAGTTCTGGCTGCCTCTGAAAGGAGATGCAGGAAGAGACCAAAGTTCTATGCTGCTTAGACTCTGGCCAGTGATGTAAGCAGTGCTGACCAGAAAGTTAATGATTACCTATCTCCTGAGTTCAGCTCTGCTGAGAACTTGGTAGGGAACTGAAAGAAAAGAAAGTATCTCAAATGCTGGTGGGAGTCTTCAGGAAGCCACTGTGACTCCTGGTGGCACACACCAGGACACTACAGTGCAGTTCTAGAACACCAAAAGCAAGGTCGAACTGTCTTTATTAACCCCAGTGCTGGAGTGGAGTGGGTGGAGGTGGGCAGGAACTCTGAATTAAAGATGAAAATGGGGGTTTTCCTAGTTTAGACCATTATTTGCAACCTTTGAGATTTGGGCAGGTCAGTTAGTATAGTGCTCCCTACCCATCAGCTGAAGACAATCCATTTCATATGCTTATGAGAACGATGCATTAGTTTCAGAACACTGAAATGGGAGCTTTGCTATAAGTTTTTAAAAACAGAAACAAAGCACACAGTTTCATTCACAGGGGCCTTGAGTTGCTTTATGGCACACCCTCTGTTTGCTATCCTTTTTTTTGCAAATGATGTATCTCAGTGTTAAGAATCATAGGATAGAGCTACAAGGAGAGAATTCACATGGCAGATTCAGTCAGTCCATTTCAGAAAGGTCAAGGAACACACTGTGCTAAGTATTGCGTGCTCCCATTGGGTGTGATTCCAAGTTGCATTTGTTGGATCTGATGCTAAACCTTTCCGTTGCATGCCCGTTTTCACTGGCACTCTGGACTTAGTGGAAAATTCATGCTGCTGCCAAGTCAAGGAGTCCAACTGTTGACTTAGAGACACACTTTCATTCACAGGACTTCGACAAAATCTGGCACCCAGTAAGTGTTCAATGGCAAATGCAAAAGAAGTCGATATGACACTTCTGCAAATTCTATGACCATGTTTCACAGTGACTCACATTGTCCAAGGGTGCAGCTTCTCTCTCACATTCCTCTTTCATTTATATGAAATTATTTGTAGCTAAATCACATGGGTGTGTAATCTACATTTGAAAAATAATAAAACAGTAAGGGCTACTATCTTGGGAATTCATTATTCAGTATTCAAAGTATTCCTTCCCCCTCAACATTTCTTAAAAATCTAGGACACAAGAATGATATCAAACAAATATTTCTGACCTCTAACCAAAATAAGCTCATTATAGGTAGAAATCTAGGTCAGGAGAAAAATAGGTTTTCTAATAGATGGATTTTATTTATTTCTTTGTGATAAGAACACATAATTAACTAACTAACTTAACAAACTAACTTAACAAACTTTATGTGCTCAACACAGTATTGTTAGTACAGTCACAATGCATTTATCTTTAAAAAAGGATTTATTTATTTATATATATATGCCTATATGTCTGTGTATATGTTTGTACATGTGCAGGTATCCATGGAGGTCAGAAGAAGGTGTTGAATCCCTGGAGTTGTCAGCTGCCAGACAGGGATGTTAGGAGCCAAACTCAGGTCTGAAGAGCAGTGTGTGCTCTTAGTGGCTAAGCCATCTCCCCAGCTCTGCATTTACTTACCTTGCATAACTAAGATGTTATATCAGTGGAGTGTCACCCTACCCCCACAGTCCCTTATCCCTCCACTCTCTCCACTCTTTCTGTATCTGTGACTTTGAGGTTTCTGCTATCTTGTGTAAAAGGAAACAAAGTTTGATATTCCTTATTTTACTTAGCACATCTTCTGTGTCCACCCACACCATGACAAATGGCAGGACCCCCTTCTTTCCCAGGCTGCACACACCATGATTTTCTTATCTGTTTCTACTGGTGAGCCCTTGGTCTGTTCCCTCACTGGGCTATTATGAATGAGCTGAACACAGGAATTCAATTGTACTACCCAGATCTGTATTCCAGCTCTTTAGGATAGAGCCTTCTACGGCATTCTTGGGTCCTGTAGCAGTCCTGCCTTTAATTCTCTCCATACTGTTCCATATCAGCAGCTACTGAAGAGCTTTGATTTCCATACGTTACTTTGTGTAGCTGTGACCAAACTTCCTGACATGAAACACTTAAGAGAATGTGTTAGCTATTTCCCTTCCCACTGTGATGTAATACCTGATGGAAGCAAGAAAAGAGATTTCGAGGAGACTTACCTGGGCTCACAGTTTGAATGGTTTCAGTCTATTACTGGGAAGAAGGCATGACTCTGGGAGATAAAGTGGCCAATGTTTCCCAGCTCCTTGTTACATGGTGCTGACCAAGGCATAGAGTTTGAGTGGAGGTGAGAGCCTTCAAGCCCTACCTCTACAGTCTCCTATTTGTGAGGGAGGCTCCATATCCAAACAGTTTAAAGCCTCCAAGACAGTGCCACCAGCTGGAGAACAGATATTCAAACATTTGCACCTGTGGAGGACACTTTACATTCAAATGCTAACAGAGAGCAAAGGTTTATTTTGGCTCAGGATTTCAAAGGTGTCAGGAGGCAGGAAGGGCAGAGCCAGAGAAGAGCTTACTTGTATGGTAGCAGTCAGGAAGTAGAGAGGAGGTGAGGAAAAGATGTAGCCTCAAAGAATATGCCCAGTGATTTAGTTTCCCCCCAAATTTTTAGAGCCTTTCAAAATAGTGCCAATAGCATCTGACGTAAGAGCCCATGGGAGATTCTTTACATTCAAGCAAATGAATGTAAAATATGACCCCCACATCCTCTCCAACACTTATTATCATTGGTCTTTTTTGTAATCACCATCTTAAAGGTTTGAGGTGACATTAGGGTCATTCTATGCAATCAATACTGGCTGGTCTGATATTTGTTGTGTCACTTGGGCTAATCTCAAACTTGTGGCAATCCTCCTGCCTTAGTCTCCTGAGTGGTGGCATTGCAGGCATGTGGCACTATGACTATTTCATTCTGGTTTTGATTTGACTTTCTCTGATCATTCCTGCTGTTGAGAACCTTTCCAAATACTTGCTCTGCATCGCATATATTTTTTTTGGAAAAATATCTACTAGAATCACTCATCCATTTAAAAATCCGATTATTTGCTCTTTGCTGTGGCATGTTCCTTGTGTGTTTTGGGTCTTGCCCTCTGACCACATATATGTCTGCAAGTGTATTCTCTATTCCATAGGGTTTTGTTTTTTTGTTTTTTTTTGGTGTTTTTTTTTGTTGTTGTTGTTTTTGTTTGTTTGTTTTTTTTTTTTTTTTTTTTTTAACTTTGGCTGCTTTACTGGGAAGAAGCTTAAGGCTGATGTAGCCCTCTGTCTTTATTTTTGATGTTTGTCTTTAGGCTGAATGGTTATGTTTACAGATGGGCAACAGCTGGAAGAAATGGAGGCGCTCAACAGAAATGAAAGAGATGTAATGACCACTCATGGGAAGTCTGCTGGCTGGCAGAAGGGGACAGAAAAGGACTGATGGATCTTATAGAGGACATGACTGAGGAATGACATGCCTGCAGTTCCCTGTCATTGTCCACTTCTCCCACCCCTTCTTGGGTCCAGACCATTGTTTGCAAGATGAGAATGGTGGGGGTGAGGAGGAAGATGCTTTGCTATTTCTGCTGGTAAGTTTTGGGAAGGCATGCTGGGTTTTTGTTTTGTGGATGTCAAGAAACAGCAAGCAAGGTATTTGTAATTCCATCAGGCATGGCTTGGCCATGGGATCACCATTCGTGTCTCCTACCAGGTAATATCCACTCTGGCAATGTTCATGGAACCAAGAGGACCAATGACCATCCCAGGCCTCTTCTCTTCCACCTAGGTAAAAGGAGGTGATTCCCTTAGAGAGTCAGCTCTGTGGATGTTGTCAATACTAGCAAGCTGCTATTTCAGCCCTCCAGAGGATATTACACACATTTTATTCTCTATATTTAATTAAATTAATTATTTTCAGTTTTGTTGAAATAGCTAAAATTTGTTGTTGTTGTTTTCGGTAAGTAGATCATGACAGTGAAGGACATATATTCTTTCTTTTGTATGCATATGTACATAGGCCACAAAATGGGTGTAGAGGTCAGAGGACAATCTCGGGTTTTGGTCATGCCTTCCATCTTGTATAAAGCAAGGTCTCTTGTTTGCTGCTGTGCACACACACACACACACACACACACACACACACACACGTGTATATATGTGTGTGGGGGGAATGATGGCCCGCCCATGAGCACATGGGTTCTTGTTGGGTTGAGTTGTGGGTTCCACACATCTTCTGCTTTTTGCAGGCACCTTAGGGTGGTGCGCCTTCGGAGAGAAACAGAAGTGTGGGATTTTTGACTGGTCCCCTTCCACAAGGCGCCGGGCGGGCACTGGGCTATGAGAAGCCTCCAGGGCACCCCGGGTGGGGAGAGAACTCAGTCTGAAGTTCGGGGTGGGGATGGGGGGCAGGGCTCTCGAGTAGACCCAGAGAGAGGGCCATTGCCCACCAGCTCTGGGGCGCTCAGGCAAAGAAATGGCAAACCATCCCGGGGGTTCCCAGACACCACTGGGAGGCCGTGGCAGAACAGTGATGAGGG
This sequence comes from Arvicanthis niloticus, assembly GCF_011762505.2. NCBI lineage: Eukaryota > Metazoa > Chordata > Mammalia > Rodentia > Muridae > Arvicanthis > Arvicanthis niloticus. The sequence continues at coordinate 65,351,309 of NC_047664.1, read as the reverse complement.
GTGTGGGGTGCGCAGGTGCGCGGGTGCATGGGCGCTGAGAGGGAAGCCCGGACTATGCTCAGTAAAAAGGGATTCTTTGGCTACTCGCTTGGCTGAGAGCATGGTTAGCTTGCTTGAAGAGGTGGGCCTCTGCCTCCACAGCTGGAATGCAGGGAGGTCCTCAGGGAAGTGTGGCAGGCCCCCAAAAGACACGAGGGGTCTGTAGGTTTTTCAGGCTCTATTTTTATAGCAGATGGTAGATGAATCTGGATGCACCCCCCCACCCCCTTAGGTCAGGGTAGACCTGACTTTAATAGGGAGAGAGGGGAGGAGGGTCTGGGAAAAGAATACGTAATTGGCTATACCCTCTGGCCTTTAGGTAACTCATTAATATGGAAATGTCTTGAGGCTGAGGCCAGTAGTCACGCCCTCTACCTGTGGAGGGGCTGGTAGGAGCATTGCCCTACGTGACTGAACGGTACAGATCAAATGGAGGTCTACACCACATGTCAGGAGCCTGGATTCTGGGAGCATGGTGGAATAGATGCCCATCCCTCACAGGCATGGACACCTGTTGGGTCTCAGGGCTATTTCCAGCCAGTGCTTCTACCAAAACCAAGCCATCTTATCACGGTCATACATATATATATATATATATATATATATATATATATATATATTCATATATATTTATATATATTCATATATATGAATATATATGATATACGATATACTATATACAATATATGATATATAATACATATATAGTATATAGTATATAATATATACACATACATATATACATATACACATATTATATATGTATATAACACATATAATGTATATATGTATATATAATATTTATATAATATACATATAATGTATATATAATATGTGTATATATAATATGTATGTATAACATACACATTACACACATACATTATATACAACAGACACACACATAAATATATATATATATATAATACAGAAAGAGACGGAGGGACAGAGAAAGAGAGAAAGCTGTCCCTAGAGATTCTCCTGTTTCCAACTCCTATATTCCCCCATAGGAACAATGGATTTACAGATATGTGGGTTCTGAGGATTAAAATTTAGGTCTTCCTGTATGCATAGCTCAAGCACTTTACCCACTAAGTCTTCTCCTCATCTCCAAGAGTATATATTCTTGGAGCTAGCATTTAAAAGGAAGAAAGATCAGGTACAACTATGAATACTGTTAAGAACAATAATAATTATACTTATTGGTGTTGGTATTTCCTCAAATACATACATTTTTATTTGAAATTATAACATGTAGGGCATGTTAACAATGCCCCAAAACTTCATGTGTAGAATTTAATCACTGAGATAAAATGAGGAAAAGTCATTATCTTCATTTTCATTTGCTAACTAAAATTAACATTTTCTTCCACTTTGAATGTATGTATAAAAACTACGTCATTAACAAAAGTTCCTGTGGCTTCCTGCAATAGAAAGAACACATTGCATATGATGCTAGAATTGTAGCACATTTCAAATATTTTTTATGCTCGTAAACAATATTCCAAACTTGAATGGACTTGTAGGTTGCTTCTCCAAGAAAATCTGAGCCCAACAGCCTAGAGGATGCAAGGTATAGAGCAATGCTGTGAGCCAACAATTTGGTTTCTGGAGATTTCCACAAGAAGAAATGAAGAAGCAGCTACATAAAGACTTAGACAGGATTACTACAAGCAAACTGATTCATAGTGTCCCCCAACTGGAAATACACCAAATGTCTATCAACAGCATTAAACTCTGCATCATAATATATTCACACCACGAGATGTAATGGAACAATAAAACAACCACTACTGATCCATGTAGCAACACGATGAAATCCTAAAGGACGCTGAGTAAAAGAAGCTTTGCAGAAACTAGGACATACCACGTGGTTCATTTCTATAAACTTTCCAGCAGGATACATTTAAAACATCAGAAAAGTGACCGACTTCGTGGTGCTGGAGAGAAGAGTGGACTAGGAGGGGGAACAAGGGATTTCAGGTCATGATCATATGTCCACGTATCTGAGGGAAATGTTCCGTACACAGTTGTGCACAGCTGTCAGACTCACCACGTGGGATGATGGATTTGTACATTTCCCTGTATGTGGGAGAAGAGGAAAGAGGACGAGAGAAAGAAGATAACCATAAAATACAAACCAAATTAGTAGTTAATGCGATGCATATTGAGGTGCTTAAGGGTGGAGTTAAATGAGGCTGGCACTGTCCTCTGAAATGTGTACTGGATTTTAAAAAGATGTACTAATGGAGAAAGGGATGGTTATGAGTAGACTTGTAACCAAGAAAACATGTGAAGCATTCATTAAGATGTCTATCGGGAGGGCATGGAGGACAGCCTGAGCAATAAAGCCCTTGCTTTGCAAGCATGAGGACCTGGGTTCAATCCCCCAAACCCACATAAAATAAAGCTTTGAATGTTGACATAATCCTAGAACTGGGGATGTAGAGACAGATGAACCCCTGAGGTTCATTGGCTGGCCAGCCTAGCTTTCCTTAAGTATCTCAGGCATGCAGAGAGACTCTGCATCCAAAGAAGGTGGACATTGACAGAAGAATGGCATTTGTGATTGTCCGCTAGTCTCCACATGCACAGATATCCCTATACACACATACACATGTAAACACACACACACACACACACACACAGAGAGAGAGAGAGAGAGAGAGAGAGAGAGAGAGAGAGAGAGAGAGTGAGATATGAACACACACACACACAAGCATGCAAAGACTTGTGATTGTCCTCCAGTTTCCACATGCACAGATAGCATATGAATACATACATATGTATCCATATGTGTGCGTGCACACACACACACACACACACACACGCACACACACAGAGACACACACACAAGCATGACAGGACTTGTGATTGTCCTCTAGTCTCTACATGCACAGATACTCCCACATACACATGTACGAATATACACATTAACACACACACACACAAGCTTATAGCAAAGTCTAGCTGGTAGGTGTGACCCATATATAATTATTTCAACTATTCTATAGCTTGAAAAGATTTGTAATGAGAAACAATATATTAGGTTAATCATTTTTTTTTTTTTTTTAGGAACAATGTATTAGGTTAATCTCTCTCCTTTTTTTTCCTTTTGAAGCATTTCAATAATCTATATGTAAAGAAAGCTACTTTGAAATATGCAGTTTTTTTTTATTTTACGTTTTGCCTACATGAATGTCTGTGTGAAGGCATCGGATCCTTTTGAATTGGAGTTACAGACAGTTGTGAGCTGCTGAGCGTATAGTGGGACTTGAACCTGGGTATTTGGAAGAACAGCCAGTGCTCTTCACCCCCTGAGCATCTCCGTCCCAAGTATTTCTCAAGAATCCTGTACTCTTTTAAATACACAGGTCTCAGTGTCATACAGAGTATCTTCATCTCGGTGGCAAACACCATTCACGCCCACTGCAGACTACATATTTCAGGCTGTGTCAGGCAGTGCACTGGTCATGCATGCTGTCATACAATGAAAACAAGGCCTCATATTTCTCTTTAACAAAAAGCTCAGGTTGTATTTCAGATGCAGAACTTGCAGGCAGCCAAGAACTAGAACAAGCTGGAGCCCAAGAGGAAGATGGTGTCTCTAAGGGTATTTTTTTCATAGATTGTATCACTCAAATATGCTCTAAAGGTATGAGGACTCATATGTGTGTGTGAGGTACGTGTGTGTGTGTGTCTGTATGTCTATATGTGTATGGATTTATGTACGTATCTCTGGGTTGTAGGTATATATGTGTGTATATGTATCTATGTGTCTGCATAAATATGCGAGTGTATTTGATGTTTATAAATGTGTGTCAGCTTGTCTATGTGTCTGTGTGTATGTATATTTGTGAATGTTGTAAATGTCTGTGTGTCTGTGTGCATGTGTGTGTGGTTACACGAATATGTGTGTGTCTATGATTTTGTGAGTGTGTGCATGTGTTTGTGTTAGGGAGAATGAAGTGAAGTTGGAGAAAGGGGATATATTTTAGGAAGGGAACACACACAAGAGGAGCAATAGCTTTATAGAAGTTCCACACAGAAGCTTACTCCTTTTCGTTTTTTCACTTTCTTAAGATCATGTTTGATGCAATATGACACTGTCCCCTGGCACAAGGGTGTGAAAAAGACTGCTGGAGCTTGGCACCTTCTGCTCTTTTGTGGCTTTCCTTTCTCAATAAACCTTTGACAAAGCGTAGGTGTTTGAGAGGCTGGGCTGTTCCTGTTGGTCTAGGTGTTCCTTGCTCAGCAGGATCGTTAAACATCTCTGAATGTCAATCAATAAGGGGTTGGGTGCAGCTTTCTGCACTCTAGTTCCCTGGAGGCTGCTTAGTGGCTTGCGTGGTGGCATGCCTAGGATTGATTTGGGTTTGTGTGAAACTCATGGCTAAACAATGTCATTAGGAGTCTGTGGGAGAAGGAGGGAGGGGGAAGCGTTGGCATCTCTGCAGAAAAGCAGGCATCAGGGCCTCTGAACGCCAACTAAACACTGAAAACACAACACATGCTAAAGTAGCAGACCCCGGATTTGAACTAGCGATCTCAGGAGCTATGATGGCAGGAATAGAAAGAAGGAGTTCTGTAAATATTGTCCTGTTCCTTATTATCTGTGGGGATGGTTCCAGGCTATCTGATGACACTGGAATCCATAGATGTTCCTTACCCTGATTTAGCGAAGTATTTGCTTAGAATATATGCACATCTGCCCCCCACTCTGTGTGTGTGCATATGCATATCTATCTATCTATCTATCTATCTATCTATCTATCTATCTATCTATCTATCATCTATGCATTATATAGCTTGTTATACTATAATACTGAGAATTATGACAAGAAAAATGTGTTTTATACAGACACCGTCTGTTTTTGAATATTCCAAATCCTATGTTGATTGACTCTATGGATGTGCGATCAGAGATGTGTAGGACTGATGAAAACAGTGGAAAAGCTATTAGCATTAGCTCCTCCCAGATAGCACATTTATCTCTGATTAATGAGTCTGTGTTATCAAGAAAGATCACAGTTCAAATCTGATTCACACAATAATATCTACCTACTGGCTATTTCCAGAGTAAGTGTAATGGCGCTGGACTGGCTCCAGGAACCTCGCGTGGATCAAGGCCAGTCAAGTGGTCAAGTGAATTCTCTGTGCTGCTTTTAGGACAGAATCATGGTTTCCTCTATAGCCCATGGGTGCAAGCCATGTTTCTTTTGTTTGCCATGTTCAAATAGGACAGTGGGAAACTCATAAAACCTAGCAGTAGCCAAACTCTACAAGTCAGGAGACAGACTTTTAGATGTGATAGGATTTAGAAAATGAAATAAACAAACAAACAAACAAACAAACAAAACAACTCAAACTCCTGTTTCTTTCTCTAATATAAATTTTATACAATGAGCAAATAACCAGGGAGTTTTTGTGGGCTTGTGACTCAATGATAGGATGAGGACATGGAAGGCCTGGCTGAAATTAGAAATACATGAAATATGGAGATGCATTTTTGGCCCAGTAAAATAGCCACACTTTGGGTGAGTTTCCGACTGATTGGTGTAGTAACAGCCATTCTATGTTGACTACCTATCATTTTCCTATGGGCTGGCTCCTATATAAAAACCCTCAAATCAAATGGCTTTTGTTGTTGTTTGAGACAGGGTTTTTCTGTGTAACAGCCCTGGCTATCCTGAAACTCACTTTGTAGACCAGGCTGGCCTTGAACTTACAGTGATCTGCCTGCCTCTGCCTTGAAGTACTGAGACTAAAGTCATGAGCCACTATGGCCAGCAACCAGGTGACTTATAAACAACAGAAATGCATTCCTCCCAGTTCCAGAGGCAAAGAAATCCAAGATGAAAACACTATCAGAATTCAGCTCTGTAGTTCATAGAAGGCATCCTTTTCACTATCTCATCATGTGGCAGAAGAAAATGGTTAGCCCTCTGAGCTTCTTCTTTTGAGTAAATAAGGGTACCAATTCCATTGTTGAGGGTTTTTCCAGTGACAGAATTTCTTCCCTGAGGCACCTACTCTTTTACCCTTCAAGTGTTTGGATTTCAATTTGAACCTGCAAGAGGCATACCTTCAGGATTCGAAGGGTAACCCAAAAGTATTCTCTTTTTCACTCCTGGCTCCATTTTCACTATCCAGGTATGGGGTTGGGAGTAATAGTGTCAGTTCTTTTTATTCTTATCCTTGTAGGCATGTACACACTAAGGACAGGGACATTGCAGGATGGCTCTGCTGTGCACAGGACATCAGACTTTGGATGTGGGTGGGATATGGACTGTTAGTAATCAGACCTGTTGTAGGCAGGTTTCTTCCTCTGGAGTTCTTATGGACTGAATTCTCTGTCCCCTCAAAATTCCTACCAGTCTAATTCCTTGGGAGTATGGCTTATCCTTCCTGACACTCAGGCAGTAGATCACTCCCCTGGTGACCTGTTAAGAATTAGAACGTTAATCTAGTATAGTGTTTGCACCTTTGGGAGGTGACCAGGGATAGATAAAGTTGTTGGGTGGAGTCTGATGGCTGAATACAATTGATATTATAAGAGAAGAGAGAAAGATCTGAGAATCTGGACCAGCGTGTCTCAACCTTCCTAATGCTGGGACCCTTTAATACAGTTTCTCATGTTGTGGTGACCCCCAACTATAAAATTACTCTTGTTGCAACTTCATAGCTGTAACTTTGTTACTGTTATGTATTCTAATGTAAATATTTATGTAGTCTGATGGTCTTAGGTGACCCCTGTGAAAGATTTTTCAACCCCTCCAAAGGGGTCCTGACACACAGTTGAGAGCCACTTCCATGGATGAATTCTTTCTGCCCTACAGCACATACATTTTCTGCCTCTTATCACGTGCCATGGGACATCTTATATCTTTGTTTACAAGACATTTTCAGATGCAGACCCTCAACCTTGGGCTGTGAGCCAAATAAACTATTTTAATAGCTTACCAAATCTGTATTACTGTGTTATCAGCAACATAAAACTTAACATTTGAAGACAGGGCCTTTATAGAGGTGAGGAAGGTAGAAAAGGTGGCTAGGGTATCCAATTTGATGTCCTCTGTATGGGGAACAGGATACAAACAACACCCAAGGTCAAAGGACACCGTGTGATAAAGCAATGACAGAGTGTCTGTCTGGGAGCCCAAGAGGCGGGGCCTCAAGAGAAGGCAAACCCAGGGCATCTTCATCTTGACTTCCTGCCTCCACGTCTGTGAGAGCAGAAGTAGCCTTGCTTGAGCCTGCTTGAGTTATGTTGCTATGGCAGCCCTTGAAGATTAACTTGGGGGTTTAAAGAATGTGAGCAATGTTTGGAGTTGCTCAAAAAAAAAAAAAAAAAAAAAGTAGGCTGACTCTGACTCGTTTCAGGTGTGGCCCCAGGAAGTTAGTCTGTGTCACAGAAAAAATAAAGGGGGATTCCGGGTTCAGATAACTTTGAGCAATACTGGATTAGATAATGAGCCTGGTCTCTGCTGTAAGATTTCCCAGAGTCCATGATACGTGCATGTAGGTACTATTAGTAAGGTCATCCAACCCAGGGCCATCTGTTCCACCTCTTTGGCTCCTGTCCTACGTCTGTAATGCAGTGCAAACTACTGGAAACCTTTTCTAATGTTTAGGGGGGAAATTACATTTATTTATTTATTTATTTATCTATTTATTTATTTATTTATTTATTTGTGTGTGTGTGTGTGTGTGTGTGTGTGTGTGTAGGTCAGAGGACAATCCATGAGAGTAAGATCTCTCCTTCTGCCATGTACGTCCAGGGTATCCAAGCCATCATTGCCTTTACTTACTAAGCACTCTCTATGGCTTCTAAATACGTTTTGAATTCGCTCACTTCTGTACATACTGCCTTTGAAATCTGGCCTACACTAAGGATGGTTGACATTTTTATTTTCTAGATATGTCTTGAATTAAATTACTGCTTTCTATCGAGCTCTCGTGAAGTTCTGGATACATAGCCCTTGCTTACTCTGCGATCGGCAACAACTTTCTGCTGGGTCTGTTTCCCACTCTCATTGGGTATTACCCAGTCAACTACCACCGTACAGATGTAGTAATCTCTCCCCCAAGCACATGTGTGATCATGTCAGATCCTTGCTGGAAGAAAATGATCCAGGGGCTTCCCATTGCCTCTAATAGGAGGAGAGGCGATTTCTACCCAGTTTCTGAGCTTACTGTCAGCTGCCTTTCTACTGGGCTCCAGTTTCACGCAGCTTCTTTTAGATGCATGTTGTTTTGCTCCTGCCTACCATGGAGCTTTGATTCTTGCTGTCTGTGCTTCCTGGTTTACTTCTACTTGTTTCCTCAGGGCATGACTGACTTTACTTTCTTAGTAGGTCAAATCCTGTCTCCCACTGCCTTGAAAATTGTGTGTGTGTGTGTGTGTGTGTGATTATTCAGTTAACCTTTTAGAGGTAAACTCTCCAGTCATCCTAGACAAACATCCCTCCAAGTTTGTAGGCCATCTTTTGAGAGACCATCTAGTCTAATAATTTATTGCTTTGAGTTAGGAAAGACATACCTGAAGCACAGTGTAAATATATATATTTTGACAAGGAAAGAACCAAACAGGAGAGGTTAGAGATAGTTGTTTGCTATAGTTAGCCTATGAAATAACCCAGCTCTCAGAGTAAATATAAAAAGAATATGATGTTAAGTCTAAGCTTTAGAAATATTTTTGACGTTTGCTTCTTTAAAATTTTCTTTAAAAAAAAATCAAAAAATAATTTTGAAAAATTTCAGCCCATAGAGGAGTTGATAGACAATGAAAAGCTCCACATCTTAGCTGACCCGTGGGACGTCTGTCATGCTCTGAGATATCTGGTCCACAGGCCTGACTTTGCTGATGGTACAGTTCTGACTGTGGCATCAGAAAGGCCAAAAATGAACTAAGGCCCAGATTCCAGGATGAAAGGCCAGCCATGTGTATTGGCAAACAACAAACCTAGATGCATTTGGGCTTCAACCTATGCCAGCGACTGTGTGGGATAAAAGCATCTATAGAATGTACTTTTAAGGATCTATAACCACAGATAAAAAGTTACGCCTCTGAGTGAAGGAATGACCAGTGATAAAAATGAGTGATATATATGGTTTGAATTGGGAAAGGCTGAATGAGTTGAGACAATTAAGGAGATTAGATTTCTTGGTATTCATTATTTTACACTTGGGTTCCTGATGTTCTCAATTAGCTTCCTTGACAAAAAGGCTACCTGTAGAAACAGTGTGTGTGTGTGTGTGTGTGTGTGTGTGTGTATTAGAAATCAGTATTTCTGTTTTGAAGAAACAGAAGTGGAAAGGGTCCTCATTCCTTATTTAAGTTATATTTACAATTATTTTAGTCCCTTATTGAGATAATCCAAAACTAGGGAACACACTTGTTCCTTTAAAGGTCAATCTTAGTCTGTCAGAATTAAGCCAAGTAACTAATTCATTTATTTTCCCTTAACAAAGAATAGGCTCCCTTCCCCTAACTCAGCAGAACAGATACAGAGCTGCCTTGACAGAGTGTGAGCCCCAGTGAGCCAGCTCCAAGTTCAGGAACTTGGAACTGGATAATACTAAGATCCAAATAGGAAGAAAATGCCACGCCAATGGTGGACCAGGTTAAGGGAGGCCGCTGATGGTCTTGTAAACAAAATGAGTGCTTTTAAAATAAATAAATAAATAAATAAATAAAAATGGGTGTGCTTTTAAAAGAGAAGCTTGGTTGGAGGATGGTGCACAGAACTTTAATCCCAGCACTTGGGAGGCAGAGGCCAGCCTTGTCTACACACAGCAAGTTCCAGAAAAACTTGGGTCTAGGCTTTGACTAAAAAACAAGTCCACATAAAAAAAGGATCTGAAGAAAGTTGAGATCTCTAGTGCCAGGCTCATTTCAGAGATGGCTCTGGAAAGGGGCAGTTCTTGTGTGGAGTTGGCATGAGAATATAATTCCCCAAGCCTCAAGACCCAAATGAGATTTTCTGCCTTGAAATGACAGATCCGAGGATTATTTGTGTCTGTTAATCCATGCTTCAAATTTATGCTTTACTTTTTCCTGATGTGTACAAATTAGTTTTGTGACCAGGAGGACCCCTTCACAAAACAAAAAGACCCCTAAAATTCAAAATTGCTGCTTTTGTTTTCATGCTTGGTGAAACTGCTTCTGCAGGCCAGGGAGACCCTTCAACCAAAGCATCTGGGAGGTCACAGCCCGGGGAGCCGGGGCATGACTGGAATGGAGTAAGTAAACTGATTAAAAGTTATTGGCCTGACTGGAAAACAATTAAGCTTATAAGGTGACTTTTTCTTGGAAGAAGTGCCCATTGCTTAGTTTTAAATGGTTGTACTGGGCTGTGACTCCCGTATTGCCAGCATTTGTATATCTAGTTTTTAAACCATTCTATGTTCAATTTCACAACTGCCACCATAGTCAACTTTACAACCTCATATTTTATTTTCCCTAATCCTCCCTTTCCTTCTGTTTTTTTCTTTATCTTTTAAAATATGGGGTATAATGTAATCCAAAATGGCTTTGAACTCCCTATGTCATTGAGGATGGTCTTGAGCTTCTGATCCTCCTGCTTCTACCTCCCAAGTGCTGACATCATGGATATACATCACCTTGCCCAGTTTGTGTGCTGTGGATTGAAGCCAGGGCCTTTGGGGCCTCTTGCATGCTTGGTAGACACTCAACCAACTACAAACCTAACCATAGATCACTTCAATTCCTTCCAAAGGATTTCCATATCCATCACCTTCAACCATCAGCTCCTAAGCCCTCTATTCTCTACTCATAGGTTATCAACCAATCTAAATCGGATTTGCACAATATGGTTTTTCTTGTCTGGCTTCTTTCACTTAGCACAATGCTTCCAAGGCTGGTTCATGGTGTCGCATGTATCAGTATTTCGTCCCTTTTTATGGCTTATAGTCCACTGTACAGCTGTGTCTACTCTTTACTTTCCTAGTCTTCAGTCATTGAACAATGCTGCTATGAACAATTTTATACAATGTGGACATAGGTTCCTCCTTTTCTTAGGTATGCACCTGGACAGAGAATTGCTAGGTAATATAGTCAAATGACTGTTCTCCAAAGTGCAGAAACCTTCCACTCCCATCAGCTCAGTCTGGGGTTCCTATTTTCTCCCTTTTGCACTAACACTCATCATTGACAGTATTTTGTTTGAAGCTATTCTAATGGGTGGCTCTCATGAGGTTGTTTATGTCATTATTTTTAAAAATTGTATCTTAATTATAGAAGTCAGAGTCATGTGCTGATTCTCATATTCTAGGTTGACTGCCTCCCTGCCTATGTGTCCACACAGCACAGTTCTTTTCCTTTTCAGAAAGCCCCACACTCCCTTTGTGAGAGAAGCCCTCACTGTATAGCATTCCTCCCCAACCCCCAGCTGACTGTGTAGACCAGGCTGGCCTTCAACTCACATCTGCCTCCATAATGCCGGGATTAAGGGCATGCACCACCATACCCAGTTTACAGCACAATTCTTACTCCCATTTTACAGACTAGGAAATGGACATTCAACGTTTGGTAAAGCTCTAGAGCTAAGATTCGAACCCAGGGAGGAACTGAAATCCCTGTTTCAGTGTTGTCTGCATACATGCGTGCATAAGACAAATGAGACAATTTAGGAATGTTTTCATGTGTGTGTGTGTATGAGTGTTCATGTGTGCAGGTGCACACATGCATGGAGACAGGAAGATACGCTCAGGTCTTGTATCTCAGGAGCCATACCCTCTGTTTCATGAGATACAAGTAAAGTGTCTCAATGACCTGAAGTTTGCCAATCAGGCTTGGTTTGCTGGATAGCAAATCTTCAGGAATCCACCACTCTCTACCTCCTCAGCCTCAGGATTTTAAGTGTGCGCCACCATGATTGGCTTTTTCACGTGGGTCCTGAGACTAAATTTAGGTCCTCCTGCTTGCTCAGAAACCACTTTACTGAGTGAGCCATCCCTCAGTACCCACTCCCAAATAAGTACATTTAATGTATCACTCATCAGGATGCTGATGGGTGTGTGTGTGTGTGTGTGTGTGTGTGTGTGTGATATTATCAGACAATATGTTATCTGTTGAGAGATGAAGAACCTGGAGTAAGGTCTGTGACCAGAGAGTAACTGACAAGGAGGCCTGAGACGAAGCATTCCACCTCCGGTTCATTGGTTCCCATAAATGGTTTCCATTCCCCTTCGGAAATGCAAACATTTACCGTCTTCAGTTTTATGGTGACAAGTTGAATGAAAATATGCTAAACTTCTTTGGCTTTTGGTCCCTGCACTCGCAAGAACAGAGTGAGTTCCTTTTGAGAACAGTGCTTTATTTGCTTTGGGGGGTGATTTTCCATCTCATGCAAAACAGTGCTTTCTCACTGGGTTGGCCCTGTAGTTAAGGAAAGGCTATTTTGCAATAATAAAGCCACTTTAAATTTTGGCAACAATCACAGGCAATTCTGGAAATCATGCATGCTGCAGTTAAATCTTTAGTAAAGGTCTCTATGCACCGGAATGCCTTTCTAGAAACCTAGTCACAGCAGTATAACTACACGAAGACCTTAGACCATTTCGGCTCATTCCAATTTGCAATTCGCATACATGATCCAAATAAACAGAAGAGTGCAAATAGCTGCTCTTTTAAGTAACTAATTCGTGGGGAATGCTATATTTTTTTATGTGTAATTTTCTGAATACAAAATTTTCTCCTACATAAAGACTCTAAGACATAAGCAAGTTTTAGAGGGGGCACAATTAATTTCGAAATGAGATGCATATACCACGCCGTTCATTATTCTAACATGTTTATTCTGAGCAAAGGATTCTTGTTATCTTAATCTTTAGCTTGAAGTTGGCAGCGCGTATCGAAAGGGCCCTTTCTCCACTGCTTGTGGAGCGGGGAATTATGGGCGGATGGACTTCGATAAGATAACGTCTAGTTTTTACTTTCATTCACTTTGAGCTAGCCTTGTTGTACTCAGCAGGGAAAAAAGCAAAGGGGACCATTGTTTCTATGAACTGTACAAAGGAGGGGGAAGGAGGAAATGTTACAAGGATTTCTCAACCCTTTCTTGAAAGAAGCTCTTGTGGTTGCATTTCCTCTAAGGGCACATTTCTGTGTCTAGCTTGGCTGAAACACAGCCTTCCTGGGTTAGCAGTTTGTGGGCTGATACAGAAGGGCTCTTCTCTGGATATCAGGAGGTAAATTAGGTAAGTTAGGGCTGACTCTGCCAATGAGTGATGGTATTGATTTTTTAAATGATGGAGCTTTTGAGTTTTGCTTGGTGTGGGGATGCAAAGTAAGGTCTTCTATATCAGGAAATGAAAAAAAAAATCGACTAAATGTTTAATTTCTGAGTTTCTAAATATATCTTGCTCTTCAGAGGGGCACCAGTAGTACCTCTCTGCCAGAAGATAATCGTCAGTTAGAGGAAATGGGACCTAACGTGACAACAGTTCCTCTGAGGTGAGGCCAGGACACAAGAACAGACAAAGGATGCTTCTGGCAATGCACAGACCCCCAAATTTGTTCCATCATGAGTTTGGTCTTCCTGAACAACTGGCTTGACCTCCTATAAAGTTAATATACAAATACCTATTCCCACCCAAGTATCTGGCACTCATAGCTTTCACATGCTAACTATTGCTCTCTGGACAAAGACAACTTTAGCCACTTCCAACATAGAAGTTCCATTTATTCTCAAACACACATTCATGTTATAGCCTGCTCTATTTAAGTTTCATTTCATCTGTCGAGTTTTTGAGTACTGGCTGTCGTTAGGTGATGGGAAGTGAGGAGAGGAAGATGGGAAGTCCTAGCCCTTGTTTCTGGTCAAGAAACGAAACATAAAAACCCAATAAACAAACCCCCAAACCTCAAAACCCCAAACCCCAAACCCAAGCCAAGCCAAACTAAAACAATAACTTGATGAGGTCATCCACAGAATCAGAAAGAAGAACACAATAGCCACAATGGGCTCAATTTCCCATGAGTGAATTTGGATAGGGTCTGGGGTCTGTAGGTAGCTCTGCCTTGAAGGCAGCCAACAAGAGTGCTTTCTGGCTGTAGAGAACACTGGACCAGGGACAAGCATTTGGGGTTATATGCATAGGAGTTCTGCAAGTGCACGCTTAAACACAAAGTGCCTTAGGATGCTAGAACATTGGGAAGGAAGACCCATGGGGTGCAGCACCCATCTCACTTTGGGGCACATCAACACTTGGAAGCAAGAAGTAGTAACAAAAAGTTTGAAGTGCTTCTTAGCTCCTCTGAAAATATTTTTTTGTACTTATTAGAGATTTTCTTTTTATTGTTAAGGCAGGGTCTCAGTCTATACATTGCTCTCAGGCTGGCTTCAAACTCAGGATCCTCCTGCCTCAACTTTTAAATACTGCGTTTCCTGGCATGCACTACCAATCTTTAGGCAAATCACCACTCATCAACAGTCATTTTAGACTATTTACAAAGTAGGCATAGGAGTGCTGGACTGTAACTGTAGCATTTAGGTGACCCAGTCAGCTAGGCTGGCTTGAAGACCAGCTTGGGCTACATAGCAAGACCTCATCAACTCTGTATTCACCAAATGATGTTTGATTTTTCCTTTTAATTATTTCAGATTTGAGACCAATAAACAACCCCTTCCTCTGGGCTTACTCTACAAAAGATTCAAACTCATGGAATCTTTAGTTTAGTTTTTTTTTTTTTTTTTTAAACATTTCAACATAGTCTTGAACAGTAAAATTATGTCAACAGTTTCATCTTAAATTTTTTTTATGATGAGGAATTTATTTATTTATTTATTTATTAAGCTTTCTTTTTTTATTGGATATTTTATTAACATTTCAGATGCCATCCCCTTTCCCCATTCCCCCCTCCCCCCAGAAAACCCCTATCCCATGCCCCCTTTTCCTTTTTGCATTTATACACTTTTAAAAATGTTAATCAAAGGGTTTATAAGTTTGGTAATGCTCAATCAGAAGTGTAACCCAATACCCAACCTAGATATATCAACTGTCTTTGACTGGTAGGGACACGTGAACATCTGCCTCCCTGTCTCCCCCCTCTTTCTCGCTCTCATCACCTAGCTTCTCCTCTCCTTCTTCTCCTCCTCTCCTTACTCCTTTTCTTTCTCTCAGTACTCCTCCCACCTTAGCTCCTCCTACATATCACCCTTCCTGTTAAAATAAAACTTTTCTCTCAAAATACAATTAGAGCATAATTATGCCAATTTGTACCAGTGAGGTACAAGATAGTCCTAATACCCAGTCCATCATTTTGTTGACTAACCAGAACCTCTGTCATCTCTCCTATCTAAAACACTTAGTTCTGAACCTGGCTTTTTCTTTGGCTTTAGAATGAATGTCAGCTGAAAACCCTCCACTCAAATCCTTTCTCTCAAGGTAAATAGCCAGGATTGGCTATGAGACTATAAGTTTTCAACCCCATCAGAAATCCAGAATGACTGAGTTAACTAAAATTGTGGGAAGCACAAAGCATAGCTTCTAAAACATAGCCAATTCATAGAGACCTCTGAACACCTGGACACTCCCTATACTACAAAACGTTGGAGCATCTGTTCTTTTGCCTTCTGGCCCAGGATCATCTGATAGACCTTAGTGCTGCAGAATTATTAAGGGCTGATTACTCTGTCTTGGCAGATATAATCAGTCGACTATTCTGCACATCTTAAAATTTTAAAGTCTAAATCAGTAAGTCACTCAATGACATTTTACGTCATAACTCACAATACTAGATTAAATCATTAACACAATACCTTAAATATCATGAATATTTAAAATATCAAAAGACTTTTCCATGAACTCATCTAAAAGTATACTTTGTGTTTTATTTGGTTTGCCAAATTTATACTTTACAGTAAAAATTACCTTGTAGGGAAAATTTTTTGCTGTTTCAAGAATGTTGGGTTTTACTTTCCTAAGTCATTTTCTCACAGTAATCAGGGAGTTGGTCTTCATGTGTACTTGGTTGAACAGGGGCCCTAGTAACTTTAAAAAAGGCCCACTATTTGCATCTGTGTCCACGCTATTAGCTAATTCTTGTTCTCTACAATTCTGCCAGCTTCCACAGGCTGCCCAGCCAACTGACCCAAATCAATGAATATGTTTCTTGTCAACATCTTGTATGCCTTATCTTGTCCACATCGGTAACTTATAGTTGTGCCCAGAACACATGTATTGTCTCTATGATGAAAGCCTCAGGGTAATTTGATGATGGGTGGTTGAGAAAGAGAGACTGCTCACGGAAGGGCCAAGGCTGTGAGGAAAAATAGTACACATAACAGAAGTCAAAGGAAAGGACTTCACAGAGGACATCATTGGGACTTGTGGCTGAGATGAACAGAGGAACTTTATATGGTCCTGGCTGAAGTATGACCATGAGCTATGATTGGGGAAGATTCTTGTGCACAGTGTGGAGAACTGAGTAAATGGATATCCAGATGTTAAGGGTGAACGAGAAGTGTGGAGCTGGGAAGAGCAGTCTCTCGGCAGCGCCAAACCAGGGGCTCACACAGGCAAAATGCCCTTCAGCTGTGTCACAGCTTCAGTTCCTAGTTTTGAGTTTTAAGAGCAACACAGAGTCTGTTTGAGCTCAAATCCCACCATGGAGAAGGAAGCTGAAGCAGAATTTTATGCCTGGCTGTGTTATGGCTGCTAACAGCTGCTGGGAGAAGGAGAGGCAGTTTTCTCTAAGTGTGGAGGTGCTGGCAAGTCTACTACATACACACTGAAGAATAGTGGGGTGCTACAAACTTTTCTTGAAGGATTAAAAAAAAAAACCCACATAGTTGGGTGTGGGAACTGGGGAGGAGTTGGGAGAGGGGCATAGATATGATTAAAACACTAGGAAGCTCTCAAAGAATAAAACAAAAATATACAAAGATAAGAGAAGCAAGTGAAGAGGCAACCAGAGCATTCAAAGTCAGAGGCTATGGTTATTCCATCTTTAATTTTCTTTTTAAAAATGATGTACGTGTATTTATTGAGAGTTGACTCCTGTGTTGTGTTTTGTTATTATTTGTTAGTGTTTAGAAACTCAGGAGAAAGAATTGGTAGGCTTCATTCCAGAGAATGGGGGATTCAGTAAGAACCCACAAGAAAAGGTCTACCTACCCCCCCCCCCCCCCATTTAAGGTCAGTCTCACGGGGCGGAGTGGAGGGAAGGTAGTGCAGCTGATTCAGGAGTGGATACACTGTAGACCTGTGTTAGGGTAGAAGGTTGTGGCTATTGGCATTTTGTCTAGGTTCTGCCCCACAGTTAGTTACTTGGCAACAACCAGGTATGCCTGACTCACTATAAAAGGGGCTGCTTGCCCCCTCCTCTCTCTCTTGCTCTCCTGATCTTGCTTCTTACTCTCTCTCCCCATTCCCCTCCTTCCTCTCTCTCCACCGGCTCATGGCTGGCCTCCTCCTCTTCCTCTTCCTCCTCCCCCCCCTCCTCCTCTTCCTCCTCTCCCCCTCCCCTCCCCTCCCCCTCCCCCTCTCCCTCTCCCTCTCCCTCTCTCTGCCTTTCTCTGTCTCTACTCTCTCAACTCCCCCTCCCCATGTCCTAAATAAATCAATTCTATACTATACTGTCTTGTAGCTGGTACCTCAGGGGGAAGGGATGCCTCAGCATAGGCCCTCAGAGGTACCCCCTTCCCCCCACACCATACCATGCCTCCACCAAACAGACCCCTTCCTTTTCATTTTTTTTTTTTTTTAATAAAACACAACAGTGGGCACCAAGCCTAGAGGCCCAAATGTGGCCAGCACTCAAGAGGACAGATGTAGAAGAAAGTGCTACCCCCAGCAAAACGATAGTTCATAGCAATCACTGACCAGAGATGAAACCCTGATTCTCAGTGCAAGAAACCAGGCCAAAGGCCTAGTACCGGGAGAGCCACTGGCATCTCTTATTAGAAACCGGGTTCCTGGTCTCCAGCTTTTCAGAATTTAAATATTTATAGTCATTTTTCTCCACCTCTTTCCTCCCTCAAAGCTTCCTCATTCCACCTCTCTGAGCACATGCTTCTCTGAGAAGTCCTGCCCCCTTCCTTCCTGGCATACAGTGACCCCTAGGGCTCTAATAACCTCTTTCATCTCTCACTCCTTGAAGGACAATTTGCATTCCATTTTGAGGGTGACTCAAAGTTCTCTATCCCAGGAGACTGTATTAGCCCAGTGAGGACTACAAAGGCTTTACTTCTGTGTCAGGGCCAGCAGAGCACAAGGCCTAGGTAGCTAGTGGTCAGGAAGTAGGAAGTCTACATTAGGGCACTGGTAACTCAAAATAACCAGGAGCCTAACAGCCCTGGGACTGGTTACAGTTTCAGTTCCCACAGAGCAACCTTCAGTGAGTAAGAAAATAAAGGAGTTGAAGTATATTGTTTTCTAATAAATACTTGAGTTTTATCCAATCCGAAGAAGCCAACTAATCAAACCATACCCCAGTAATACCCGGGTGTCACCAATCACATTATTTCTATACTTCTGTTTTGATTTCAACCAATCAAACCCCTTGCAGAACTAGGGGTTTGGGGGTGAGTGTGTAGCTCAGTTGGTAGAGGGCTTGCTAGTCTGGCTACATTGTGAGCTACTGCCTGGTTCTTTGCTCTCAGAAGACTTTATTGAAATGGTATCTTCTAAAGTCTTAAAGTTCTAAAAAGGTCTCGTATGTGTAGAGAACGAGTATTCAAGAACTTTATCTGCAAACTGAAATTCTGCACTTGAAATCCTCGATGAAGTTTCAGGAGGGCTGACCTACATTCTAATGTATGCAACATATAAGAAATGTTTAATACATATTTGTTGAGTGAATAAGAATTCCTCACAAGTCGGATTTTTTATTTCTTTAGGGTTCATTCGAACTTTGATAAGTGCTTTGTAAAGAAAGCCCTTCACTAAGGTGGCTCCAGGAAGATTTATAACTACAAAATCCAGCACTGACTACAACAGGTTCATGCTATTAAAGGTTCCCAGGTGCATCTTCTCTAGGTCCGGACTCTCAGGTATAAAATGTGCTAACCAATTTCGGAGCAAAATCTTTTGTTTTTATTTTCGAGCATTTAAAACAAACACGCAGCACCAATGAATTAGCTGCCACCTTTTTAGAAAGAAAGTAATTTGCGAGCACATGAAGATTAGTATCATCCAGTAGGCAAATAATTTTTTCCATGTGCCACCCAAAGCAAACAAATGAAAACAGAAGCTTCGGCGACTATTATAAAATATAGTCAGATTTAAAGGTACAGTGCCCTCTTTCCCTCCCTCTGCGCTTTCAGTGGAAAGATCTGTTTCTTGATCTGTCCCAGCTGAGACTAGCAAGAGCACATGGCTTTCTTTTATATAACTAAGATGACTGGCTCCTCTGCCCATCCCTTTATTGCCCCTTTATTGCTTAACTCTCAAACCATTATAAAACAACAACAACAACAACAAATTGGACAGAAGTCACTTGCGTGTTTGCTGATTGCAAATGTTAAGAAACACAAGGAAGTCCACACAATCAAGGCACAGAAATGTTCTCTTTCATGGAAATTTCAATTTTTGTTTATTTATTTATTTATTTATTTATTTATTTATTTATTTGTGTGCACATGCAGAGACCAGAGGTCAATGTTGGGAGTTCTCTATCCTTATCCACCTTGTCATTTGAGGTAGGCTCTGGAGCTTGATATTTTGGCTATACTTAGCACTAGTAAGCTCCTGGGCCACTAACGTCTGCACAGTGCAGTCCTGGGGTTATGGTAATGTGTTGCTGTACCAACTTTCACATGAGTTCTGGGGATCAAACTCAGATCCTCATGCTCGTGAAGCAAGCACTTTGCTCACCAGTCATGCCTTTAGCTCTGGAAACTGCAGTCTCTACTGCGATAGCCTTGGTAACAACTAAAACATTCCAAGGATGCTTAGCCATAGGCAATTTGTCTCCTAGATCGGCACAGCACAGCAAGGTCGTAGAAATGCTAGTAAGGTTTTTATATGTTTGGGAGGGACTATTCTCACTGCTCTTGTGATAAGTCAAGGCCATGGGCTTCTGCTGACTCGGAATGGCAAGTTACTGACAGCTGCTGTCTTGAAGTCTTAGGGCGGACTGGTCCCAAAAGTGTATTCTGTTGCCCATCTGACATGTTTTTCCTTTTATGAGGAAATTCAGCTATCATATTAAGATTTCTCACAGGCTGACAGTTCACTACTCTGTTGGACACAGCTGAAAAGAACAACGAGAAACATCACCGGTTCCAAGCACTTTTACAGTACTTTTGCCCCTACACAGGACATATGGCCTGGGGATATATATATATATATATATATACATGTATATGTATAAATTTGCATAAATATGCATATTCTCCTGTTAATCCCTTTCAGCACAATCTGGGCATCCTGTAATTCCTTACTATTATCCAGACTTTTCTGACTCAGAGAGGTGTTGATTTCAATCCCCTCCTTCCTGTTCTACTTGAGAAGGGTTCTACAAGCGGAAGGGTTGTGCTCTCCCATCACTCTCCTCTCGACCACTCAGCCTGGATATGAGGTTATTCAAGAAGTATTCAGTAGCTTTAATGAAAAACAGAGTTTCTGTATTTGTGAGAAGAACAATTGATTTTTAAAAAGGCACACCTGTAACTGAGCCAAAATTCTAAGTGTCAAAATACTAGTCTACCCAAGCTGAAGACTTATCAATTATACTCCTTGATTTTGTATCCCCCCAACTCTGTGGTTCATTATGTTAAGTGTCAAAAGCATCGCAGCCCAGAGCTCACACAAAATCAGCAATCGCAGAAACAAAACCGGATCTGAAAGTGTTTAAAGCAAAATTCATATGCACATGTAAGCATGAGCGGGTATTCAGTCCAAAGATGAAAGCAGATGGCAACATTAAAAAAAAAAAAAGGAAATGTTTCGGATATGGAAAATGTTCACTTGAAATAGATTAATACTACACTGGAAACATGTCGGCAAATTTGTAAAGTGGGTGGTGGTGGTGGGGGGAGGGTGGCAAGTGCAAGAGTTTCCGAAAGACAGCGGCTCATTTACTTGATGTGATGATCGCCAGATGCCAGGTGGAACTGAGCACAAACAAAAATGCTCTGATTAGCTTCAGGGGAGGAGGGGAAAAAAAGAGCCAGGGGCCCTGGAGGTGCGAGAGCAAACACAGACCTGGCAGTGCCAGATCCTTACCCTCCCCCCACCTAGCTGCTGCTCTCTAAGGGATGAGCATAGCTGATTTCTGGGAGGAGCTCTGAGTCTGCGGATGATGACCTAGCAGCATTCGCTTGCCTGAATCCCTCAGTATGAGGGCTGGAGCTCTGAAATAGGGTTGTGGACCACAGCCCGGCCATGGGGCTGTGTTTCTGTAAGTTAAACACACTGTGAAAAGGGCCCTGAAAGTCAGAGGAGACCAACTCCTACCTACAGCTGTAGGAGATCCCTGAGATTATCAACAAATTAAAGGTGTGTCTTAAGCAGCAATGCAGTTTCCTTTGGGGACTTTAGGGTGTTGTACGTGCTGCAGAGGGAGTCCACCTATGGGTGGACACACCTTTACATCCGAAGGCCATTTTCCTTTCCCCAGGATAACAACTAATTAGAAGAGTGTCCCTAGCTAATTCTTACTGTGTGTAAAAACACACACACACACATACATACACACACACACACACATCAGAGAGAGAGAGAGAGAGAGAGAGAGAGAGAGAAGGAGGGAGGGAGGAAGGGAGGGAGGGGAAGAGGGAGAGGGAGAGAGACTGTATGACTATAAATTATATTGGGAGTTATGTGAGGATAAGCTAAGTGCAGTCTTTATTTTCCCTGAACTGTAGGCTTGCTTCCCGGCTCTGAAATCTTACTAAAGTGTGCGTACTGGTCTAATGAGTACCTTATAGCATGTTAAACATTAGACTCACTTTGGGCTTCAGCTCATCATTTTCTGGAGGAGAAAACAAGTTCATTTACTTGTCAGACCAATAAAAGCCATGCTATTTCAGATACTGGGTGGTTTTCTGAGAGGAGATTGTGCTTGCAGCAAAAGAACGAGAGACTCCAGGTCAATGTACCTGGGTTCTGGAACTGAATCTGGGCTTACCTGTGGCTAGCCAAACCATTAACTCTAGTGAGCCTCGGTTTCCTCATCATCGGGGGATATTAAACCAAATGAACTCTAAAGCCCTGCTGGGCCTGGGCATTCTAGGACGAATGAGATCCGGGTTCAGAAGAGAGCACAGTCCCTTTGGGAAAGAGGACAGAAGTCTCCAGAGCAGACAAGGGAGAGCAGGCTCACTTTCTGTTCAGTCTGTTTTCTGATTACCAAATGGCAGGTAAGAATCGCAAAGTCCAGAGTGCAGAAATGGCTCGTGTAGACTTTGAATGTTCCTATGACCTCCACTCTGACCTGTTCAGAATTTATCCTTCCTGATATTTTCTCTTAAGTTCTCACATAATCACCGCGTTATTAAAATGAAACTGTCTTCAGCAAAAATTTTAAAATTCAAGACTCTACCCTAGGCCTCTTCAATGATGTCATCACAGGGGCATCTGTCTGCTCTTAGCCAATATAGAGTGTCACATGGTACCTAAGGATTTAATTTAGCTGGTACTTACTGATGATGTCATTGGTTTTGAATATACCAAAACTCTCTGTGTACTCAGGTCCTAGTGTTTAACCATGATACCCCCTCTTTGTCTTTGCACTCCCAAGGATTAGCCACACCCTGCAACCTCACTTCCCACTGCAGGAGCCCACTCACTTCTAAGCTCTATTCAACAAGAAAGAACATCTTTGTGTGCGCATGTATGGAGGGCAGAGGACAACCCCAAGTGTCACTCCTCAGGTGCTATCTATCTACTTTTTGAGAAAGATCTCTCACCATTCTGGAACTCACCAAGTAGGCTAGAATAGCTGACCAGTAAGTTCCAGGGATCTGTCTGTCTCTACTTCCTCATCACTGGGATTACAAGTGCCCACCACCACAGTTTACTTTTTTTTTTCAAGCGGTTCATAGGACTTGAATTCATGTCCTTGTGCTTATAAGACTTTGCCAATTGGGCCAACACCTCAATTTCATTAAGTCTCACCAGATCTCTTCTCCTCCCTAAGTCCTTGTCTTCTTGTTTCTTATACTCCAGCCAGCTGCATATCTTAGTATACTCCAATTCCAAACCTTGACAGTTTCTCACTGAATCATCCTGTCTTTATCATCCAGAATGTGCTTTGAGATATGGGGGCATAGGTAGTCCTGGATTTTGGGGGGGTAGTGGGGGTGTTTGCAACTTATACTTTAGGATGGAGATTCAATTACTTCCTCTAGAGACAGCTAGGAAGAGTGTTATCAGGGCTTTGTAACCCAGGGGTGGCTAGTATGGTCTGTTCAATGCTTTATCTCCAACCAGCACAAAGGACTTTATGAATTAGAAGTGGATGTAAGCAGTTGTTTGGTTTTGGTGAAGTGAGTGTGGCCTGGCTGGCAGCAGCGTGGAGCTGTGCCCACACCTTCCTGGCAGCTCTTAGTACTCATGTCTCGGTAACAGTGAGCCTGTAGTTCAAAGGACTCTTTCTGCTTAAAACCCTTACATGAGTTCCCCCTCTCATCAAGAGGGTTCCATTTGCCTCTGGTGAACCTGCCATACAACATGCTAGTGGAGAAATCAAAAAGGGAGGAGGGACATCACGAATGCCCAGAACAGGATGATACGTTCATTAGATAGCAGCGGCTCTGAAAAAAGGAGATCTTTTCCCACCATGCAGGCCTAAAGGCCAGAGGTCTCAACATCCACTAAGAACGGCTAAGAACTCGGAAAGCCTGGATCTGAGGAGGTCTGTTTGTAGCACCTGTCCTGGAAGGCCAAATTTCTGGTGTGCTGTTGTTTCCTGGACACATCCTGCCTCGGGCCTTCTGAATACCACTTTCTTCTCTCTCCTACCTCTGAAGCTGCTTGGCTAGTGAGATCCTGTTCAGTTTTCTTTTTCCTCTTTCTGCTCAGCAGCCCCCTCTTCAGGAACGTTGCTCTTGCCTCTCCTTAGCCACCTCACTCTGCCCTGTGGCTTCCTCCCTCAGATTATCATCCTAGCCTGGAGCACCGTATGTTTTCATGATTATGGATTGATCCTGTCTCTTAGGTGACTGTCCCTGCCCATGTTGATCATCTTTATATTCCCAACACTTGGCATAGGGCTTGCTCAATTAAAAAAAAAAAAAAAAAAAAAAAAGACTGTGTTTTATTTGGCAACACTAGCAAAATACCAATGCTCAAGCAAACAAACAAAAACAAAAACCCAAAGTACTTCTTATAGTGCTAGGTTCACCAGCTCGAAAGTGCACCTTCCACAGTCAGAAAGCATGAATGTTCTTTTAAAATATCTAACCAAACTGAAACACAAAGAATATAAAACACCCGAAGGGAGACCATGCCCCTCCCTTTTAAATACTGTAAATGCCAGCTTATTATAAAAGCCTGCCATAAAACATGAGGATCAAGAAAAGGCCATTTTCCTGAGCTCTGGAACCTCCCCATATTGCCATTTTCTTTAGTCACAACACGTATCAGAGCTGACACAGCTGGAAAGTCAGGCTAGCCTTCTCAAGAAATGTCTTCATTTTCCTTCCCCACAGAAGAGCCTTGGCACCCACACAGATGCAAACATCTGGAGTCATTACCAGAGGCACTGAAAACTAACCTTAGGTATTTGAGTAGGAAATTTCATGATACAGAAATATATATGTGATTAGGAAAAAAAAAAAAAAAGAGAAGTCCCTCATGTTCAAACTTGAAAGTTCCTGCTGTTTCCTGGTGTGGCTTTATAAAGAGTGAAAGTGAGCTGAGCTGAGACACTCTGAGGTTGGCAGCCCTTCCATTCTCTCCCTCTATCCTGGACTCAGAATGCTGCTCTGCTCTAAACACCTCACTGACTTCCAGAAAACTAAGGTCATAGATGCTAAGGGTCAGCTACACCAAGCATTGTCTTGTGCTATAATCTAGGAAGACACTCCTTGCCGGAAGTATTCAGTGTCCTGCTGTTGCGTAGATTAGGAGATTGGAAATTCCTGAATCCCATAACAGACAGCAGTGTGTACCTTCAGTCCAGTCTCTTCCGGGATAGCCAGGCCTGATTCAGTCAGTCACATGCTCATCTGAGACTCAAGCAAGAATCAAGGTGGAACAAATTCTTAGTGATGGAAGAAAACGTTGCCCCTGCCTGCCTTCAGGCCCCCCCACCCCCCAGTTTCTTTCTAGGGCTCACAAGTGAGGAGATGCTGAGCACCCACACACAGGAGTGAGCAGACAGAGTTAAAGGGGATGTCACATCCACTGTGCTCACTGTGACCGGATGGTTCCGGATCGCTGGATGACGTGTGTCCCGCTTAGACACAGCTGCCTTTGGTGGTCTTGAAAGGTGCTCCGAGGGTAAATTCACTAGTTTTTGTTTACTTCTGCTCTCTCTGGCTCACCTTGAGAGGCTGAGGAACGGTGCTTATGAAGGGTTTCAATTTTGGTAATGTCACCCGCCAAAGCCACTTGGGCTCGTTTGCTTGCTTCCCTCCTTTTTTTTTTTCTCCTCTCTCTTTTATTTGATTACATGAAATTAACACTCCTTTTGCCCCCATCTTGGAATGGAGGCAGAATATTATTAAAACAACCCTCTAGCTCACTCCACTCCAGTGAGCTGTGACTTTCATACCTTCCTGTTTCTAGGTGCACCTCCCCAGAGCTGCTGCTTAGGTCTCGGCTTTGGTTTCAGGAAACATTGGCCTTTCCCCTCCCTGGACAACAAGCATCTTATAAGGCAAAATCTGACATCACAGTAGGACTAGGAATGAGGCCTCCACTGGAAGACTGGGAATGAGGCCTCCACTGGAGGACTGGGGTGGGCTTGGCCCCGGGCTGTGACAGAACCCTGCAGCTTTTATTATAACCACACTTAGAACACTTGGCTCCTTCACCAAAACCAAATCCTAGTGCCAACCATAAAACTTGCCCCGTCAAGTTTAAAGGAGAACAGAGATAAATTGTATTCTGTGAACCTAATCTTGCCTGGTCAATTATTTCTGTTTTATGATTCTCTTTAGAAGTGACTGGAGCTTTACACGCATCTTGTGACATGCCAGGTGGCTAGCAAACCAGGATTCAAATTTAGGTCACCTTAGCTTTAAAGATGAGCTCTGTCAGCTACCTCCTATTGCCCATCTGAGGTGGAAAAACCACCAGGAAGCCACCCCAGGATGGGGCTGCTTTGAAAGTGCCTGCTAGAGTACAGTAGAGTACAGAGTACAGGGTTAGAGACCTGAGTCCTAGTCCCAGGCTTGGGCATATCCTTGAATTTTTCCCTTCTCTGTTTTGGGCTTTTTCTTACCTACATCGAGCACAGTTGTGTGTGTGTGTGTGGGGGGGGGGGGTCCCCCTGAAGATCCCTTCTAGTCTTGAGTCACGATTCTCTCACTTGTGGACATTTGTGAAGCCTCAGCATAGTTACATAAGAAAGACTTAAAGGTCAAGCATAGTGAGTGACCTGTGCTTTTAATCCTAGAGACCAAGAGACAGAGCCAGGTGCTCATCTGTGAGTTTCAGCCTACCCTGATCTGCGCAATGAGTTTTAGGCCAGCCAGAGATAACAACAGTGAGACCTTTAAAAAAAAAAACCAGAACTTAAAAACATAGATGGAGTGAGGAAATTTGAGATAATAATAGAACATATTTTTTTTCCAATTCTGTATTCCTCCTGGCTCCTAATCCTTCTTCTTTACTGAGCTGCTTTGATAGTGCAAGCATCCAATTTCTTCTGAGTCTGAGTCTTGGCTACTTCAATAGTGTGTGTACATACCTATATATTAAAGTATACACACTCTTTAAGGATGCAGTCCTATCTGATTTTGTTTTAAACACATAACCATTTTTAAAGCTTTTAAGCATAATACTGTGAACTGTGAGATAGTTAGCCTGGTACCTTTCCCTGCGGCAGGGAGCATGGGAGTTTCAGGTCAGGTCTAGGGCCCAAGGCTGATTCCACCACTCAATACCTGTGTCCTTTGCCTGACTCTGACAAACAAGTCTGGGTCTTGGCTTCCTTGCCTATAAAATAGGAATTCTGCCTTAGCTCTAAACTCCAGAAGTTGGCTGCATTATGTAAAATGTAGGGGCTGCTACCGAAGGCTTTGAAAATGGCGATAATTGGGGCTGGAGAGATGGCTCAGGGGTTAAGAGCACTGACTGCTCTTCCAAAGGTCCTGAGTCCAATTCCCAGCAACCACATGGTGGCTCACAACCATCTGTAAATTCTGTCTTCTAGTGTGTGAAGACAGCAACAGTTTATTCACATACATAAAATAAACAATTTAAAAAGAAAAGAAAAGAAAATGGCCACAATTATTCACATTTTCTTGAATCCATGTAGTTTTTTTTTTTTTTTTTTAAATGTGACTCTGTAGCTCCTCTAACTAAGAAATGGGATGTATTTCACCACCTCCTGAATCATAACTGGGCCCTCACTTGCCTTTAAAGCACATTTGTGGAAAAAAGTGAGTTGTGAGTTGGATCAACTGAGCCGAGATCTCCAACAGCCTTCACTCTCCCTCCTGACACACTGTGGAGACAACAGATGGACAGGCTGTGAACCACCGAACTCAGCTTAGTTGCTCCCCAGGTGACTCAGTTGTCAGTTAAGACTCAGAGGCGGTACCACCTTGGCGAGCACAGATACATGAAAGAGCTTGGTGGACAAGACTCATCCAGCTGAACTCAGCCCAAACTGCTGACAGGCTCATAAGTGCAATAAATGGGTTATTTTAGGCCATGATGTTCGTTACAGACATGTGTTGTGTTAACAATCTTTGGATCATTTGTTGCACAGCAATCGATAACTCATGCTGTATATACGAGCATCTTTTCAATAAACAGAGGCGGGCATTTTAGGGCAAAGGTCAATTGAAAATGAAATTTCTGCATACTAAAAATTCACTCTAGCTTCCTGAATAGCAGGAAGAACTAAGAAGCAAAAACTCAGATCCTGGACTCTCAGTAGGCAGCTGTGTGAACTTCTTTAATATCCTTTGACAAAGTCCTTGATCTAGCTGCCATTTTCCTCATCTATAAATTATTTAGAACAAGTGACTCTAAGTTTTTACTCAAAATCAGTATTTTCCTAAGGACTTATTTATGAAAAGTCAGTTCTCAATTTGATCATAATAATAGAATTGATAATTGATTAATCAGACAGATTTTCCTGTTTTTTTTTTTTTTTTTTTTTTTTCTGTCTCACAGCACGATGTGATTAAATATTTCACTGTTATCGTAATAGCCATACATTGAGCCAGTAGGGTGGACTCTGTGTGGACTATGGACTCAAATAGCTAAGTTCATCAGGGATCAGAGAGGAACCAACTTCGTATAATGACAATGATTTACAGGTGAAAGCCAACGTTGTTCATCCATTTCTAGGTTGCCGCACTCATTTGGGAGATGCGAGATTGCTGGCAATCTCGTCATTAAACAAGACAGGTACTGTTTTATAGCTCTAGTCTGGCTATTCTCAACCTGTGGGTTGAAACCCCCTTCTGAGTCACGTATCAGATATTTACCTCGTGATTCTTAACAATAGCAGAATTACAGTTATGACGTATCAAAGAAACAATGTTACAGTTGGAGTCACCACAACATGAGGCACTGTATTAAAGGGTCACAGCATCAGGAAGGTTGAGAGACACTGATTTAGCCAAATCTTTGCGTTTACTTCACACAAATGGCCAGTTTAGGTATTCAGTTATTAGATGGGGTATGGTTGGCACCGAAATCAACAAAACAAAAAGAAATTCTGAAATTCTTTTCTGGAGCAATCTTCTCTGGGGGTAATGAACAGTGAATGAATTTAAAAAAGAAAATCAAAAGTGTACACCAATACACGTTGTAGCTTGGAGTCAACCATTAAGAGAGATCTTTCTCTCTAGCATGAAATGGTTTTCATAGACAATAATATTCTTCCAAACACCACCTGTCCTCTTTGTGACACACAGCAGGTCATGCTCAGCCCAGCTTGGGGAGTCAAGAGACTTTTATTCCAACAGGAATTTAAGGTACACCAGAGAGTGTACAGATGAGACAATAGCTTATTTTCAATTTTCCTCAACACTTCAAAGTCTACATAAAGAAGCAATAGGTTGCTAAGAAGTGAGCACCATCATCATTCTTTTATGGAAAGC
The DNA here is from genome assembly GCF_011762505.2 of Arvicanthis niloticus. Taxonomy (NCBI): domain Eukaryota; kingdom Metazoa; phylum Chordata; class Mammalia; order Rodentia; family Muridae; genus Arvicanthis; species Arvicanthis niloticus. The sequence goes on along the minus strand of NC_047664.1, from coordinate 65,322,069 downwards.
CTTTGGTCTGTGATGGAAACAAGCTATGTGGGGGCGGGGGGGGATGGGGGTTGGGGGGATGGGGGTGGGGGTGTTGCAGCCTAACTGTACTGAAGCATGGCTTATGTTTACCAACCTGAAAGAAAAAAACAAACAAACAAACCCTAATTTGGTAAACTAATATCAAGGACCAGAGTCACTAAGACTTTCTTACAGTTAAGACTGTAACTGCCGTTGCTTCCCTAAGTACCCTTTGAATGGATTCACGTCTTCATCTCCTCTTCGGTGAATTGGGTAGCAGCTGCCTTCAGCTATGTCTGTAGACTCCCCCTTTCCATCTCTCTCCCTGCAGCCAGAGTGAACTTTGGAGAGCAGATGCGTGCCTTGCTTCAAACCCTTCAAAGGTTCCTCCCAAGACTAGATTCTTGAGGCTGCAGCTGTCTGTGTCCCTGGCACCCAGCCAACGGCTTGGAGTCAATCGGTTCACACGCACGTGGTCTCTAAGGCCAGGTCAGAGTTCATTTGATTTTAGAATGGTCTCTTGTGTTGAATGAATAGCGCTCATTGCACGTGGTAAAATTTCAGATACTGTATTTCTCTGATCTTAGCTGACACTCACTGCAGCTCAGTAGTGTCTAGGGTTTCTGACAACACTCAACCATAGGTTAGGCTATTTAATTATCTGCTTCAGAAGCACATTCACGGTTTAGTATTTTAGATACATTTTAAGACAGGGTCATTTTGATGCTCTATCATCTTTCTAAAAGATCTCAAACCTCTGTAGGGAGTAAGCAATTTCATCTCTGGGCCTGTGTAGCTCTGGGGGTTAAGCACAGGCACTAAAAAGACCATAACTGGACTCTCCATCTGACTTGCAGACTGTGAGTTCTCTATGCCTGTCCTCCTCTACAGTGGTCCAGTCAGCTCTTGGCAGCTTTCTTTTCTGAATTATTGAGGGAGTTTATCTGCAACCAGACAATCACTTTAATGATCAAATTTAGAAATGAACCAGGTTCTTTGCGCAAGAACGCAGACTAGCTCAATCAGGGTCCCTGGGAAATTATATAAGTGGGTACATGTAAGACACAGTCTAGGGAGAGAAAACTAGCTGTAAGGAGGCTAGTCCCCAGTTACTAAGACAGCCAGAGTCCTTTCTAGGAAACATGGGCAGTGTGCACCTGAGGCACCTCCATCAGCTGGCTCTGAGAGGAAGAGGTCAGAGCTTGCTTTGCCCTTGGGCTGTGACTGGCTCCAGGTCCCAGGATTGAGAACACAGTTTTCAGGTTCTGAGAAGTGCTGGCTCAGAAGTCAGGAAATGTTTCCATTTTTTAGGAAAGAGAACATGTGGAACGATAAGGAAGATTTTTTGTTGTTGTTGTTGTTGTTGGTTAGTTTGTTTCATTTTAAATTCCAGGTCTGCAAAACTTCTTTGGAAAACAGTGAACATGGGCCACATTTATCTTTAGAAATGATTAGATATCAAAACCTTCATGGGTAATGGGTCCCTGGGGGCGTGAAATAAACATTGATTTGTAGAATAAGCAAAGGAGCGGGGATCAAGAGATGGGCAGAGCTGGCGAGCAGGAGAAAACGAACCACAAATCACCTTTCTGTGTCTGTCACCTCTGTTTCTCCCCAGTGAGCCTTGGAACTGGCTGTTTATTGAATCTTCATGTTTCACAGAAACACAAACAATCCAGAACTTTCCTAAATGATGGCAGCTCCATGTTGTTGTTACAGAGATCTGTCCTGGGACAAGGATTTTTACCAAAGAGGCTAGCAATTTGTTTCAGTGACACTTGGCACTTAGATGCGGAGTGCTACGTCTCCTCTTTAAAACAGTAGTAACTAGGAAAGCATATGGGAAATACTATTGTATCCTCCTTAAAACAGCATTAACTGGAAAACTATATGGGAGGAAAAAAAACTTCAGCACATAGAACCTATTGCCTTTGAAAGTAACCACTACTACTCCCATTTCGTTTTCATTCACCGTCACAAGGCTTTCTTGTCTTTACCATATCTGAGTTACAACCACCCACAGGCCACCACCAACAAACACTCTCGCATAAACAGTGACAGAAGCGGCTCCAGGAACACCCACTTCCTCTACATTCAACGCGAAAATGTCTATACCACGATGGAAAATAAAACATTCTGAGTCAATGGAGATGGAGTTGTTTTGTTTTGCGTTTAAGGTTAATTATGGTTCTGGGAGGCGGTAAAAGCCCCACAGATATCTGCCTGGTATTACTGGAAAATTCTTCACTGGTGAATATATATATAATATATAATATATATAATTCACCTCTTCAGGGCTGTCCAGGCAACGAAGACCCAGGTGATTGACCTGGTAGATACTTGTCTATTAAATATTTACAGCTCGAGACCATTTAGCCCTTTCCCTTTGGTGCCCACTTTCCTAGTCCCAGGCTCTTGCGGAGCAGCACCACAGCGTCGCTGTCCCTCCATGCACCCTCACCATCGCCATAGACTCAATCCCAGAACCCAAGGGCATTTCAAAGAAGGGCGGGGACAGTCAAATTCCCTTCCCGTTTTATTCAGTAAAAGCCCCCAGACGCTGAAATACGGTGACCCGGGACACAGGCAGATGGGAAATTCTCTTGCAATTTGTCCAGTTTAAGTTCCCAGGCATAGCAGAGAGCTCACGAATTGGGAGTTTTAAAACAAACCATTTTACACAACCAGCACCGGCGCCTTTAGTTTGGAAACCTGTTCCTTGTCGCCAGTCTTCCCGCGCCTAGGTTGAACTCTGAGACTTCTCCCAAAGTCATCAAACCATCGCCTCGTTCCTCCCCGCGTCTACCCCAAGAGAAGGCGAACCGAGGAGCAAAGCGGGGGACTCCAGCCCAGGACCAGCGCTCTTTCTCCCGGAGGAGGCGGGCGCTGGCCGGGACAGTACTTACCTGCGGCGGGGCGGCGGCTCCAGAGTCGCGGCGCCCATTGCTTCGCGGGCCTCGGGTGTCCGCGCTGGGACACGCGAGTGGGTCAGCGCCTCCCGGAGCTTGTCGCGCTGCAGCCCCAGCCCGGGCTGCGGTCATTGGGCCGGAGCGTCACGTGGGCGGGGAGCGGGCGAGCCTCCCAGGCAAGGGTAACCCTTTACCTGCGCCTTGGCCCGCGTGCGCAGGCTACAGGAACAAGGGGATGTCCGGTGACCTATGCTTAAGTTAGTGGTCAGTGAGCCAGCCCGCATTAGTTGCTAGATAGAGCGCACACTGCTTGTCGCCTGCCTGATGGCTAGACTAACTGCACAGACGCCGCTGCGACAGTCATTCCCAGAGGCTACAAACTTGCCCGCGCCCCAAAGGCCATAGTGGGAGAAGCGAAAGAACCCCGGTTCCAGACCCCTTCCCTTGGAATGTCAGGATGTGGGACACTTCACCCAACACACGTTACCTACGAAAGGTAGAGAACTGGTGCCTTAATCCCGAAATTCAGTCTAAGATTTCGGTCTTCGGTCCACCTGGCCCATAAGCTGTGGAGCTTGCCAGGAAAATGTGTTGAGCAATTGCGCCATCTAGCTTACTCGCTTTCCTCTCCATCCTCAAGGCTTGCAGTGAGAGGATTTAAAAGGCAATGCTGGAGAAACAATTGAGAAGACTTCCCAACGACCAAAGGTCCTTATTTTCTCCCTATTTCTTTGCGGAGTCTGGAATTCTAGAAGGGCAAGAGCTAGTTCATTTACTTCTGTGTTCTTGGTGGAATGTGTGATTGGGTTAAATGCTTGATGGCTGAATTCATCAACTACTTCTGTATATTGGACAGAAAGGAAAAACAAAAAACAAAAAACAATAAAACAAAACCAAACTTAGCCATCTCTAGTAACGTCCAGTGATCCTTAGTAAAGTAGCTGAATCTCTCACCTGCAAACGAGTGAGTAATCCTAGAAGTTACTGTCACCAGATGACTACTGGGCACTGAATTCTTTATTTGGATGTACTTTGAGAAAGCTAACCAAGATGCTGGTGATGTACTGGAATTATGGCCATGGTCTTTACTTCTCAGCTTTTCACCTATAAATGTGGAATAATGATAGTACCAACCTCCTGAGGCTTTTGTGTAGATGCCATGGCTTTGTGAGCTCCCAGCTTAGTTCTAGGGCACATTCGGTAAATTTGAATAATTACCGGTAAGCGAGGTCTTCCACGTGCTGGCCAACCTCAGTGGTGAAAAAAGTCGGCAGCTTTCGAGTTGAAGTAGCTCACTTTTTATTCATACAAACGACACATACACAAGACTGTATATTGTTTGAACACTGAAATAATTTTCTAGTGTAACAACTCTGTAACAAAATTTTAACTAAATGTAACATTTATGAAAATATAAATCTCTGATTGGGTAATTCATCCCAACAATACAAAGTTTACATAAAAACATTCAACATGAGCTATCAGTCGCAAACATGTTAGGGAAAAAAAATCATTCAAGTCACTTGTTACACTCTAGTGGTTTTTTGTTTTTCTGTTTTGTTTTGTTTTACACAGAACACTCACACATTACATGTAACCCACCTAGGCATTTAATTCTTAGAAATGTATGGCATGGACGTTCAACTAATAAGGACAGGAATAAGAATGTGTTGGCTGAAGAGCTAAAAGTATGGACTCCAGATATAGATCTTAGCTCTCCAAGGGCTTCCACCTACGGGCTGGTAGCTAAACTAGGAGAACACACTGAATAAAGCTGTCTCACCATGGAGAAGGGTGTTGATATCTGAACAACACCTTCAAATGCTTACACGTTAAATTCTTCCACCAGTGGAACACACTTGGATTTTCTATGGATTTAGATAATTTCCTTTTTCCCACTGTGTCAGCAATCAAGATGGCACTGTGTAATTTTTTTTTTTTTCATGTTACTCCCTGGCATCTCCACCAGGTTTACAGGCTAGAGCAAAACCTATCACCTTCCTCATTCTGCAGTCCATAAAAGCAGCAATACACTTGGCAAGGCTAGAGGTCGGTCTATAGGTGCATGCTGAGTGCCAAGCCAGGATGAAAAGAAGCTGGTTCTTTGTTCAATGTTCTGATTTAAGTAAGTTCCATTTTGAAAGAAAACCAAGCCAATCACCACCACTGACCCCCTTGAGAGGTCTTCCAGGACATACCATGCGGAGGACTTGACAGGAAGAAAATCACCTTCACCTTCTGAGATATATTTTCCTTCAAATTGGTGAAATCATTTTTCGTTAAAAAAAAAAAAAAAAAGCCGTTTCATAGTTTCAGCTTTGAAACGGTAAGACTGGGAAAGTGCTCAGTCTGCAAGTGGAACAGATAAAGAAGTATACATATAGTGTGTGGAAGTAAGAAAGTGATTACAAACAGGGATGATAAGAACCTTTGGACACCCTTAAGATATATGGAATATTTTAGCACGGAGACAGGCATATTCAGTTTGTCTCAGAGTATTTGGTCGTTTATCTGCATTTTACACAGGAGAGAGGCGTAATGAAAGTAAGGCAATGTCACCAGTGTTTAAAAAGCTTGCTTTCTATTAAGATACTGCAGGGGTCTGGGAAACATTAGGCTCCCCAGCAACTGACTGAAGAGTACAGACTCTTGTTAGTACAACGAAGGAAATGAATGGGTGCCTTGATCAAACTTGTAATGCTCTTTCCATAATTCTTTACACTCATCACAAATACACATCTCAAGAAAAGGTGTGAAAAAGACTGTAGTTTCTTATTAAGTGGGGTTCTTTTGCAATCCACAAAAGAAACAGTTTAAAAGTTATACATCCCATTACACAGAAACCCTTGCATGCAGTCGTTGTGAACGTGTTTTAATGAAGACTTACTCTCCATGTTCAGTAGCCCTATAAGAGTGGTAGTTAGTTCTCGTCCAAGTCTGCTCACCATGTTTTGTGTGCACATGTCCTGGGAAACTGAAACACATCTGGATATCTTTCTTACACAATTTTGCACCATTAGACCTCTTGTGTTTACACAGTTGTCAGGATCGAGAAACGTAAAAAGATATTAAGGCTGCATTTTGCTGTCACACCCCCATCCAGAGTCAAATAGTTCTCTGTCATCATGATTTCAACTGGCTTCTGTAGAACTAACTCTCGTCCAACTGGTCTACCTATAACTCTAGCTTCTCTCATCTGAATCAGTGTAGTGAATTGTGCTGATTCTTATTACACAGCAAATTTAAAAGATTTTATTTGCTCCCTTCTAGGGGAAATGGCCATTTCACCATCACGTCTGGAAGTTCTCTATTTTGCTAATACATTTGGACAAAAAGATGACACCCAAGTTGAGTCTCATAGTTCTGTTCCTTTCATGAGGATGGATGTTGGTAAACTGAGAATCCCAGCCTCTTTCCTGCTTTTAAGAAATGAGCAGTTCATCATTTGTGTGCAGAAGATACACTTTGTTTTTTTTTTTTTTTCTGTCATACATGGATTATGTATTTCAGTTGAGTAGGATAAACATCGTGTTAGTTATCTGGTGTGTAGCTCCTGGAATCTAGGGCAGCACACACTCGGTCATAACAAGAGTTGTGTTTCTTGGAGGGTGTTGCCTCATTGGACTCAGAGGAGTCACTCACGGTGATGGGGCTGTCTCTTGCAAAGACCTCAGTGGACTCTCGCCATAAGCAATCCACAGACACTTTAAAGGAGTAACTGTTCGACTTTGGCCTGGATGTCTGCGTTGCATTGTTGAAAATCTGTCTGCTATTCGATGTGGCAATTTTGATCTTCAGCGCAGCATCTACACGGTCCACAACTGTGTATATCCCTATACTTCCATCATCAAAGCCAACAATGATGTTCAGGTGTCTCTGAGAAAGTGCAAGGAAAGTTGGTGTTTTGTATAGGGAGCAAGCACCGATGTTTTTGCCGTCAGCCAGTCTCATCACAATTAAGCTAGATATCGCATCGTTTTCCTCCTCTTCCTCCCCATTCCGGAAACAAATATACACCAGGTAGCGACCATCTCGAGAGAGCCTCTGCCTCCAGATGACTCCAGAGGCGTGAACCACCCGTAGTTTTCCACTGTGTAAATCCAGCACGTTAATATTTTCATCTCCCCGGGATATAATGCCTAGCTTCCCGTTGGGAGAAATTTCAAAATCCTCCAGGTTTTTCAAGAAGTTGCTTGGAAGCTGCACACGTCGACAGATCACTTCATCAGTCAGGCTCCAGAGGTTCACGGTCTCGGCTGATGTGATAAACACGATGACGTCAGGACAGTCGGGGATCAACTTAAAATTCACAATGGTGATCCCGTCTTCACAACAGAATTTCTTAGTGATACTTCCGGTCCAAAGACTGACTGCCAGCACTTTGCTTTTTGTCATTCCCACCACAAAGGTGTTTGCAGAGGTAATGAAGGCATTTTGCAAAGTGGTCAAGATGTTGCAGACCCTGTGGCCGGTGGCCAACCTCCAAACCCTGGAGGCATTTTCCTCACAAAGAGAGACCACAAACTGGTCATTATGGGTGATCAATAGCTGAGATATTCTCTGCCCATTAATTCGGAAGAGGTTTTCCCCACTGCTGGTATGCCAGACGTACTGGCTGCTTTTGTCGTCTGACGTCACCATTATGTCTCCAGCAGACGTTAACACACAGTGTTCGACTATCCCTTCATGCTTAAATACCGCTTCAATGAACCCACTGCTGAAGTTCCATTTATGAACACAATCAGAGCCATCAAGAGAGTAAATGATTTCCCCCCTGGCAGGCAACACCAGGCTCTGGATGGGTTTTCCAGTTTTATCGATATTGGACATAGCTGTGATTATGTCTATATCCCAAATGGAAAGAACACCACTGGTTGATAAAGACAGTAGCATATTGTGGTGACTCGACTTTACCAACTTAACTATGGTACCCGAGATTTCTGGCAAGCTTGCCATGCACTGTCCTGTGTCCCGCCTCCAGAAGAATACTGCTGGGGTATTCTCCATGGTTGCGATGATACAGTCTCCGTTTTTGGATAGCACGGCAGATATAAAGCGTTCATTGTGCCTGGCTCGGAATTTTTCAGCTACCTTCCACATGCCAGTGTCTAAGAGCTCAATGCTGAGAGCTTTACAGATCAGAATTGCACTTTGGTCCTCCGAAAGCTCAATGCTCACCACTTCGCTGTCTTCCTTTCGACAGTCAAAGTCTTCAGTCAGCTGGGGGTTGGATATGTCCTCCGTATTCCAAACGGAGAGGCTTCCCTCACTGTCTACCATGACCATCTCTTGAGCGGTGTCCAAGATGAGAAGAAACTTTACAAAACCACCTGAAAATTCTGATGTCACGGTACATATTTTCTCTCCACTCCCTAAGTGGAAGATGGTGGTATTGTTGAGGTACTGGCCACAAAAAGCATACACCCCATCCAGGGAGCATTGGACACATGTCACCTCATACCAGCAGTGGAACTGGTAAAGGGGCCATCCATAGAGCAGATCAATGACAGTGACATCCTTGCTGGCCTCTAGCCATGCAAGGGCATGATTGACGGAGAGTGTAAATCCGTTGATGTAGGTGGAGCTACTTCCATGCTTGGTCCCTTTGATTTCCACCTCAGACAGGAGACAGGAATTGACATTGTCATAAATCAGCAAGGTGTTGTTTGTTGTAGCAACCACAAGGTACTTCTCATCACTGCTGAGCTTCATGCCTAGGATAACGGACTGGGATGTTGTGATTTGCCGGAGTAGCTGGCGAGTTTCCACATCCCAGGTGCTGATGGAGCCATTTTCTAGAGCTGTGAGAACGGTGCTGGGGTTACAGGTGGGGAGGATCTCTGTGACATGCAGGTGGCTGGATGCTAAGGGGAGACGCTCGGGGCTGTATGTCACGTCCATGGATGAATGCAGAGGAACAATGGAGCAGTATTTGGGTCCATCTTTGTCACATTCCAAAAGAAGGTGTCTAAGTTTGGGCAGGGAACTCACAACAGGCAGCAGCCTTTGCTGAAGCTCTGCTGAAAGGGAGCCTGGGAACGCAATGACCTTGTTTCTGATACCACGGAGTGTGCTGGCCAGGAACTTCAGCTCCTTTTCTTGTGAGTAGTTGTAAGCCAGTTCTATGTCGGCTAGTACTTTGTCAAACTGGCCAATTTTGATCATGGTATAAAGCCAGCTGAAGTTCATAATGATTCCATAAAGCAGGTCATCCGTTTTCCCACACCTGGTCAGATGATACAAGAGCTCAGACATTTTCCGGTGATTGACAAAAAAGATGTCAGGCTCTAATGGGTTACACTGGAAAACCCAGGGCTGGTCGGGGGCCTGCCTGTCGAAGGATGCTTGTTCCATGAAGTGCTTTTCTTCCTCAAGCAGACTTCTGTTCTCTAAGTCAAGGCAGCCATTCAAGTAAGGGTCTTCCAGGCAGAAAGCTTTCCTCCTGCCTCCTGACCACACCCCTAGAAAGTAATCTGCCAGGATTGTGTGCATCTCCCGAAGGCTGCTGTCTTCCTGCAGATACAACTTCTGAGCTATGAGCTGCAGGTGTCTGTTGGCCCAGACTAAGAGTGTGACATTCTTCACATGCCTTTCTATTAAGTACCCATTGAGACCCTCCTTGAGCCTTGCAATATACAGGTAAGGTACTCTCAGGGGATTGCTGGGTCTGGTGTTCTCATTGAGTTCATTCATAACGCTGTTGTCCAGAGCTAACACATCCTCCAACTCCATTTCACTCAAACCCATTTTGGCCATGGTGATGTAACCCAGAGCCCTGGAGACCAGTTTCTGACCACACTTCTTCTCCAAGGACCAGAATAACTGCTCTATACTTTCATGGACAGTCACACAGAGGGAGGATTCATCGACATCCTTGTGAGATCTCCAGTGTCTCACCTCTCTGAACGTTAGGTTCACAAACATAGGCAGTGTGCACTTGGAGAATGCGCTGTTTACGTAAATCTGCTGGCCTGAAGTGACCTTTCTTTTGACCCTCAGCAGCTGATGCTTGAGGACCTGACTGCACATCTTTCTGTCCCGGGGAATCAGCTCGATGTAGTTGTCTTCTTCATGGATAAGGCACCTTAGTTTCTGCAGGATCCCATGTTTGTTAGGCAGTGTGGAGAGGATGATCCGAACGAACCGGGGAAGATGAGCGGGCAACCACCAGAGCTTCCTGGCCTCGTCGGTCTCTGAGAGCTGCTCTAGGGCATCAAATATTATCACCAAAGGTCTCTGCAGTGAAGACTCATTCAACAGGTTTATAAACAAGTCACGAAGGTCATGGATCTTCTTAGGAAAGCTTTGAACCAGACACCGGTAGTTGACTGCCAGTTGTTCACAGACACTTAGAAGAAGTGTCCTCAGATCAATACTCATGTCTGTTGTTCCTAGAAATCTCACAATGACAACCGGGTCAGAGTCTGGCCCTGTGTCTTCGTGTAGCCAGCCATAAGCCTAAAACATACAAGCAGAGTTTAGAACAGTGCCGCACCTTTACGCAGCCATAATCAACAAGGTTCCTCTCTGAGTCTCAGACTAACACTATCCTTGCAGAAAAAAAAAGCTCTGAATGCACAAGCCACCTGGGAAGGCCAATGAGCTGCTACAAAACTCATGCACAGATCTGTAGGTGGGACTCGCAGGCAGCAATAGTACTTCTTAACCATAAGGAAATACTTGTTTTGAGTTCTAAAAACCACAGTGTTCAATTACCATAAAGCTGAGTGCATAGTCCGATCATTTTTTTTTTTCATCTAAATCCCTAACTTTTGGTAGTTATTAGCATACAGTATATACTTAGTGTTTCTTTCTTTCTTTCTTTTTTTTTCTTTTGGGTTTTCTAGACAGGTTTTCTCTGTGTAGCTCTGGCTGTCCTGGAACTCACTCTGTAGACCAGGCTGGCCTCGAACTCAGAGAAATCCACCTGCCTCTGCCTCCCAAGTGCTGGGATTAAAGGCGTGTGCCACCACTGCCTGGCGTTAGTGTTTCTTTAATAGCTAACTTAAGTGATGATTTATAAATTGCATAGAGTAAATGCTTTCATTAATTGAGACTATATAATTCCATATATGGATGGCCAAGGTTTAGTTAAGTAGAATGTTATAAAATAGTCACCACCACCAGTATTATATTGACTAGAATCTCTTGTAACTGAGGGGTATTTTTGTGATTCTACAGGGTCATCATAGCGATAATTATTTCCGTCATACAAATCTATATAATTTGAGATGAGAGAGACGGCTCTCATCAAGAGTGACTACTCTCGATTTGCAGCACCCACATCCCTTGGCTCACAACTGTCTGTAACTCCAGCTCCAGGAGATTGATGTCCCCCTTGGCCTCTAAGGATGTTTGCACTCAAGTTCTCATGCTCATACACAATACACATAATTAAGAAGAAAAATAAATCACTAAAATGCTGCATAATTCTGGGTGTAAGAGGTTAGTTAAGTGCTGTGCTTTCAAATATTCCACGGTGTAGACAGGTGGCCATCATTTCATATGATCTCTCTGGAGGGCACATGGAGTGACAGTGATATTTAATAAGAGAGAAAGCTGAAGCTCAGGCTAGAATGGAATGGTCGGTCATTAGAAGCAAAACTGGAGCAGGGCCATATCTCACTTTCATTCTACATGCCCTTCCCTCCCTCCTTTCCTCCCTCCCTCCCTCCCTTCCTCCCTCCCTCTCTCCCTCCTTCCCTTCTTCTCTCCCTCTCTTTCTCCATTCCCTCTTTCTTTCCTCCATTGTAGAGCTAAGGAAATTAAACACATTAAGGACCATCAAAATTCACTTTTTTTATGGCTGAAGAGTAAAAGTTGAGAAAGAATATGATCAAAGTGCAAAAGAGCCCCCACGGAATATTTCAGGGAGATAAAGCTTTTCGGTTGTAGTATCACCAAGAATGTTCTTTAGAAAATAAAGGAATAGCCCATAAATTCTATTATTTACTCTATGTAGATTTTTTCCTATAAATTAGGAAGCTTGGATCTTTGAGATAGTTCTGGGTAAGGAAAAAAAAAGTATGATTCAAGGTCTATGGATGTGAGTTAGATACATAGCATAGCACAAGGAGTTTTCTGCTACTTAGTTTTGATGTTGGAAGCTGCTTTTAGGGATGAGAGCAATGCCATGCACCGATGGTCCACGGATGGCTGAACAGAACCCAAACACAGTATATTTGGGCTGACATTGACTGCTCACGTGCTGAGGTTGCTGTCTGTGTTCTCTATGGGGACTGCCCTACAGTTATGAGCTAGACTCACAGGAGACAAGCATGAGATGCGTACTGGAAACAAGGACACTAGGCAGTGAAACTAGTTGATGACACATAGCTAGTCATTTGCCAGTAGAGACAAATGGCGAGAAGGGGGCAAAGAAACTGGTAAGCAAAACCCTGAACTCTGTGTATTCAGATACACACAACTGAACCAGATCTCCAGAAGACATCCCAGTCATCATTAAAGATCAACTTCACATGACTAGCATCCTGCAGAGTAGAGATGCTTCTCTGTATGCACACATTAGCTGGTCTCATGCACTTTGTGACCTAGCATGCACATGAAGACACACCACATGGATTTTCTGCTCCATCAGTTCAACAATATTTGTTCCTTGCAACAGGAAGGAAAGCCCCATCAAAGTTCTTATGTGCCCCTCACTGTGTCATCAGTGTGCTTGTGAGAAATAATCCTGAAGTTTGAAGATACATATACAAACTAGTCAAACCAGGGTTTAAAGTCTCCTTCTCTTTGCCTTCCCCTTGATTTATTCTGATAGGATGTGGTGCCTAAGGTGAGGGTCTCTGCTTCATCTTGTGCTTAACTAAAGAAGTGGTCGCATCTTCTAACACAAGCATGGAAAGCAGATGAACATGATGAACTAAAACATGGCCAATTAGGTTAAGAATTATACCTCCATTCTCATCTGTAAATTTGCTCTGTCACCAAATCTTCACACAAGGGGCAATGCAGCCAACGCTGTTTTTGTACTCATGGTGACCAATTTGATATTGGGCAGCACATGACAGACTACAGGACTATTCAGAGAGTTAGAGAAGGCTCTGCTAGACAGTGTTCAGAAGAACGACATAACAGTTCTAAGTGACCATCAGACATGTGGAAACTTTTCTACTTTAACACCAAGTGTAAAGGAAATTAAGATGAATCTCGTTTAGTGCAGTTTAGGCTGACATGGCAAGATAATAGATATTACCGTTTAAAATGAGGTCACAGAGTTGTTATCCCAGCCTGGTTCTTTTGGTCTAGGGTTCTGAGGGCCAAAGAGTACCTGGGTATTTCCCATGAACCCAATATGGCTCTCCAAGAAGTGGGAGATGGTCATGGTATCTCTTCACAGCGATAGAACACTGACCAAGACAAGGACCTACTGCCCTGCTTGCTGATGTCATAGGCAGAGCTGTTATCTCAGTCTGAATCTTTTGGTCTAGGGTTCTGAGGGCCAAAGAGTACCTGGGTATTTCCCATGAACTCAATGTGAAGCTTCAAGAAGAGGGAGATGATAAGGCTTGGTGCTTTTCTTGTTCCTGGTCTTGCGGGAGGAATTTGCTGGTCCATGGGGACAATCTTACCCCAAAGACTCTAGAAATTTGTTAATGGATGTCTAGGAAGCGATAAAGCAATGAGCAAGAAAAAGATGCTGTTCCCTGCATTTAGGGAGCTGCGGTGAGATACGATTAGTGAGTCCAGGATTGGAGGTGCAGGAGGAAAAGAAACTTCTGGAAATGATGGGAAGGATTCAGAAGAGATGGTGGGAAGATTTTAGTGTTTCCTAAAAGTCTGGTGCTCACCTACAACAGCATGGGTCACGTGATAACTTCCTGAGTGTTTCACCTTTCTAGAGTCACCACACTACAACTCAGTGGGGATTATAAAGGTGGTCGAGGTTAGAAAAAGAGGGAGGGGAAAATGCTATGTCAATAAAGACATTCATGTTCTCACTCCCACAGTGGGGTACTTGACTGTGGTAGGACTCAGATGAAGGAGAAACATATAGACAAAAGTGTGAGTTGTCGTTGTAGACAGGACATACTTATTGTTAGACTGAGACTGATTTAGAGACTAGAGAAACTGGAAAACAAGGTTTTGCCTGACAGGGATGGGAAGGGTTTTTAAGAATGGGGTCCCCTTTCATCCTAATGAGGTAAGTGGGTGGGGATAGGGAGTCACAATAGAAAGTGGGTTTATAGCTATGTCCCAAGAATCCTGTTCTCGAAGTGAGTGTGTTACACCAGCAGAAAAAAAAACCACAGAAGCAGCCATCCTAGAAAGTATAGTTACAATTCAGATAGCAAGCACAGAAAATTGAATTTTTTCAAGATATTATTTTCCCCAAAGGGGACAAATATTTCTATAAACGTAAGGAGAAAGTGTGGATTTATTTTTTTATTTATTTATTTTTACCTTTTTTGCTACTTCAGCTAGCAGTAGAGTCTTCCCAGTGCATGGTCCCCCATACACAATGAGAGGATTGATGTGCCCGGCTTTGCTTGGAAGGATGTATTTATGCAAGATGTTTAGCGATTCACATTTGTATTCATAGAAGGAGGCGTATGTCTTACATAGTGAAGAGTGCTGCAGGATCTCATCATACAGAGTATCAGTCTCTGTGTCAAAGTTCTGCTGTACTGTTGCCTGAATTATATCAATCATGTCCTCATAAAATTGCTTACCAAGTCCTTCTATGTAGTGGTTTTCTATCTCTTGGGAATAGCCCAGTTTCATGTCACAATGGGTGACAGATGTGTACACTCTCAGATTAGAGGATGCAACAATGGTAGGAATGAATTCATCCCTGAGTTTTATCAGCTTCTCTTGAGCTTCTGGGTCACGGATGATTCTTGGGTCTGTTCCAGTTACGTCCATGTATTTTCCCATCTCTGGGATTTTCACGAAGCGTTCGATGTTAGCAATCTTCCTGATGTAGCAGACACACTTCTTCAGGAAAGCTGGAGTTTGCTTGCCTAGAGCAAAGTCAAACTCATCCTCAATAGCTGGAAGAAGATAAGACAGGGTTAATTGCCTTCAATAAAGGAACCATGTGCCCAAATTCCCAACATGTAGCTCTTAATCACTTTGAGAGAGATTATTTGGCTTATAATTTGTAGAGATGCAACCTCTGGAGCCATTTCTTAAATTAGCATTAGTCTTTTCTTAAGCATGTAGAACCTAGAAGAATAGATTTTTTTCATAAATTATTTTATTTTCTTTCCAATGGGAAGGAAAAGTAAAAAACCAGCTTGATAAGGCAAGCACGCCATGTTCATGGTGATGAGTTTTAAGATGTAAGTTTTATTTCCCCCTCTGGCTAGCTTCAGCCCTTTTAAATGTGGAAGCATCTGGGTCTCTGTGGGGCCAGGAAACATGGAGGCAGCTATGTGACATAGCTAGACTCCTGGTTCCTTGCCAGGCCATCCTTTCCGATGTAGTGACATCCTTTCATTTGAGATGTATTGTAACCTAAGCAAATGGGCTGAAATAGAAACAAAAAGGCACTTCTTAAACTAAAATATAAGTATGCTCTGAATTCTGGTCAATCTTAACAATCCACGATACTGCTTGATTTCATGGATTCAGAAAGGTATAAAAAATGACTTTGTATAGAACATCGTTTCCTCTAAACTAAACCACATACGTCTTATACATAGTATACAGAGGTGCAGAGAAGTAAGTATGCATTGTAAGTCCCTCCCTCCCTCTATCTGTTCCTCCTTCCTCTGTGCGTTCCTTCTGTTCTTCCCTCCCATCCTGGCTAGACTTTTTATCAGGTAGACACAAGCCCCATGGGAAGAGGGAATGTCAATGGAGAAACCACCTCTATCCAGTTGTCCTGTAGACAAATCATTCTGTTCAATGATTGATGTGTTAGGACCAGCCCACTGTGGGTGGTGCCATCCTTAGGCAGGTGGTTCTGGGAGGTTCCGGCAGGCTGGGGATGGTGAGTTTGGAAAGATGGCTTAGCAGTTAAAAGCACTGACTACTCTTTCAGAGAATCTGGGTTCAATTCCTAGCACCTATATGGCAGCTTACAACTAACAGTCTATAACTCTAGTTCTAGGGAATCCAACACCCTCTCAGAAACAAATGTGTAGGCAAGACACCAATGCACATACAAAAAGAAAGAAAGAAGAAAGAAAGAAAGAAAGGAAGGGAGGAAGAAAGAAACAAACAAATTAGGCTGAGCAAGCCTGGGGTGTGACTTAGTAAGTAACACTCCTCCATGGCCTCTGCATCGGCTTCTGATTTTAGGTTCCTGCCTTGAGATCCTGACAGAACTTTGCTCTGTGATGAACTGTTAGCAGGAAGTGGAAGATGAAAGGAATCCTTTGCTTCCCAAATTGCCTTTGGTCATAGTATTTATCACAGCAATAGAAACCCCCTCTCCTTTCTGCTTCCCATTCTCCCTGTCTCTCCTCCCTTTCTCCCTTCCTCCCTTCAAGCAATCTTTACTCTTTTCCATAAACTGACCTTTCTTGAGCAACTATTATGCACTATACATCCTGTTAGTTGTGTTCACTGCAGGTTGAGAGAAAGCAGGCTGAGAGAGACAGAGTCTGGAGAGCCTGTAACTACCATGGAAGTTGGAAGCTAGGAGCCTTTTCCTAAATAATGGCTTTTTCTGGGATTCTTGTGACAACAGCTTTCCCCACAATGACAGCAATCAGTTTTGACTTCAGCAAAAGTAGATAAGCTTATGGCCACAGAGTTTCTGTAGACTGTGCCATGAGCTCAATGCATCTTACACAGTGTTTAAGCCAGCCACTATGGTTAAGGGAGCAGGCTACTCCCTTATGTCTAATTTCCTTTCACAGGAGATAGATAAGAGAAGTTGTGTGGAACTTTGAAGTTAGAGGCTACAGAGGAAGAAGCTTCTGGCTCATCTGTTTTCCAGCCCCTGGGGAAAGTGTTGGTGAGCACATTGGATCAGCCACTGCTTGCTACCATGATCAGGAAGAAAAAGGAAGTGATCCACCTGTGCGATCTGCACACAATGTATCAGCGATTCCCAGAGATGAACACTGTCATTTGGACTTTCAGAGAAAAGCTCACTGTAACTGTCTGGTATTACTGTCAAATCTGTGGGAAGAGGGTGCTAACTGGGAAATTCTGACCATAAGAGGGGATGCAGATAAATCATGGTAGAAAAAAAAAATCCATGTAGGCGTGGCCCGGGGAGGAAAACAGGCTGAGCAGAGTGCCCTCGATGTCATAAATGAATCTGAATAAATGAACCAAGTCCACCCTCTATATCATAGAGGCAGTGTGCATCATCATGATTTTTTTAGTGTGTGTGTGTTTGTTTGTGTGTGTGTGTGTGTGTGTGTGTGTTGTGTTCATAATTTCTGCTGTAGTTTAGCTCTGGGATTCCCCTCACATGCTATGTGGTAAAGGCTGTTCCCTGAAGTTCTATTACTGGGATGTGGCTGAACTCTTAAGAGGTAGGCATGGTCCAGTAGGAGGTCTCAGGTTGTCAGAGCAAGTCCCATTAAAGGGACTTCTGGGAGCCTGGGCTCTTTCTGTTTCTCATTTTCATTCCTCATTGTTTATTCCTCACTATGAGGTGAGTGGCTTTGCCTGTAAGCTACAGGCTGTGGTTTGTGGCCTCACAGCAGGCCCAAAGGTGGTGGAGCCCACTGATTGACGATGGCCTAGAGGCTCCAAACCAAAACCAAAACAAGCAGTTCTCAGCATCTGTGATAGTAACAGAAAGCTGGATAATAGAATTCCTGATATGTGCGGGTTCACTTCCCAACTTTCCTCTTTCCTTACTCGGCGCTGTTTGTACATTCTGTCTTCTTACTTGCGTCAGTGGCCTTCAGTTTCTTAGGACACAGTACTCAGGGAGGGTAACTTAGGGACAGATTCCCAGACATTTTTGTTTCCCAGAGTCACACTATGTAGCCCAGGCTGGCCTTGAACTCACAGTTTTCCTGCCCCGGACTTCTGAGTGCTGGGATTACAGATGTGCACCACTAAGCCTAATGATATCTCTCTAGAATAGAGGTCTTGAAAAGGTGTTTTCCAGTGAGGTGTTTGAATGCTGGAGCTGTCTGATTATAAACCTGGTTATTTATTTATTTATTTATTTATTTATTTATTTATTTATTTTACATAAAGAAGAGCAAAGCTTTCCTTTGGGCCCCTGTTCTAGCTCAGCATCTTCAAAAAAAAACAAAACAAAACCAAAAACAACAACAACAAAAAAACCAGTGTGGTTTTGTCCTTGATAAAGATGAAGGGCCAGAACCTGGAAATGATCAAGAGGTCTCAAAGAAGCGAAGATAAGGACAGTACTTATTCTTGCTATATTTAGTGCTTTCTCCCCCTCTCTCTTTCTCTCTCTCTCTCCCTCCCCTATCTCTCTAAGGTTTCATCACTATATGGGTCTGGTTTGTCAGGAACTTACCATATAGACCAGGCTCAAACTCACAGAGCTCCACCAGCTCCTGACTTCTGGGTATTGGGATTGAAAGAATGAACCACCAAGCCCACCAAGTTTAGTCTTTTCAAATGAAACTTAAATAAGACTCATCTTCTTCATGGCTTGCATCTAAGAGTCACCAAAATGATTTATAGCTTTAAAAAAAAAAGCATTTAAAATGTGTGTACTCAGGGATTGAGGGTCAAGAGCTTTTGGGGTGTTTACAAATGCTTTTTGTTCTATAACCATAAAAGCTTCATGATACTGTTGCCACACTGGAACATGGTATTGGGAATCTGAGTTCCCAGGCCAGAGCACTCAGTACAGCAATCTGAAAGTGCAGTTACTGTTGTTTTTCATTAACAGTTTTTTGTTTTTTTTATCATTAACTTTAAAACAAAATTCTATCCTTCAGGTCCTGGCTTTCCTACAGTTTCTGACAGAGGCTTCCCCTGGCTGTCTGTGGAAGGTTTCAAACTAGCGGGTAATAAAGAGTGTGCCTGCCTGGTTGTGTGTGGTATGTGTGTATGTCTGTGTGTAAGTATGTGTGTTTGTGATTGTGTATTTATGTGTGTTTGTGTGTATGTGAGTATGTGTGATTGTGTATTTGTGTGTGTGTTTGTGTGTGTGACTGTGTATTTGTGTGTGTGTGTGTTTGTGTGTGTGAGTGTGTGTGGTTGTGTATTTGTCTCTGTGTGTGTGTGTGCTACTTTAATATAAAGTTAAGTCTACAGTTCCATACCCTCCTCCCTGGCTTCCCATGTCACAGGTAAGGTTCGTCAGACAGCCATCTCCGTCCCTGTTGTCACCCTCCTCAAACCTGACTTTCTGGCTGTTCATGAAGGTCCCAGAATAAAGCCTTGCCTGTGTTGAGCTTTCTAAGAGGCTGATTGATGAGTTAGGATGCTGTGATTTTGGAGAAAATGCTATGATTTCGGAGAACTGGAATGTTGCTGGTCCAGAGCCAAATTATCTTAGATTACCTTTAGCCCCATAAAGAGTCACTTTCTGCCTCCCTTGGCTTTGTCCAAACATCTTTTCAGAGATCTTTTCTGGGATGAACACACACACCGACCCTGAGATTCCACTGATTTACAGTTGCATGGTGTCAGGCAACATTTAATGCCTATAGCAGGGAATTCCCTGCTGTGCCATAACCCACCTACTTGATGCTTCTATCCGTGTATTTGAAAATGCCTTGATCTATTGCTTTCTTTTATAACTATAAATGCTTTAGGAAACTGCTACCATGTTATACATGGTATATAAAGTAACTAGAACTTACGTTCCCAGGCTATGGTGATTCGTTTTGGGCTACAGAATAAACCCCCGTTTCCTTGGCTGAGAGCAGTGCTGTGCTTGATACCCAGCCTATCCCCTCTGAGGGACCCACTGCCTACAATCTCCACCTTAAAGAGTCATGGTACCGATAACTCTGATTCTTTCCATCTTCAATTAAAAAAAAAAATCAGCAACTAAGCTCATCCTGTCTATACAAGAGCCCCAGTCCCTCCTCAGCCACTATTTATTTTATAATTATGTTTTACTCAAGTTACAAGTTATTTAGTTTCTGAAACAATCTTGCTCATTTATTTCTTGGTAATCATTTCTTTGCCTCCATGAAATCAGTTTCCAGGAGATCTATTGCTGTCTCTCCAGAGCTTGCCTCAGAGTTGACCTGGGTAGGTCCCTACACATTTTCTGGGAGACAAAGAGGGAATGATTTGCTCAGCTGAGAAACAATGGCAGAGTCTTGGCTATTATACCCAGCCGTCTCTGAACTTCTTCTAAAATCACATTTGCTAGAGAAGCCTTCACACAAACGAAAGGATTTTCTGTGAGCTGACACTTGTCTCTCTGGGATGTGGAAGAAGCATTTATCAATTTAAATTTGCTTGGTACAAAATGGGATTAAATTTAAAAACTCCTGAGAGAGACGCTATGCATGCTTCTGGTTTTCATCGGTTTCTTAATTTTCTGAAGACACATGGAAATTACCTGAGAACAGGTACCTCTTAGCCTGGCTGTGCTTCATTTTCCCCTGTTCATGCAGCAGTTTGACAGCAGCTTTAAATATTGTTTTGATTTCATCCGATATTTCTTGCCATGGCCTCTCCTGTTCACCACTGGCAGAAGGCTGTGTCTAGGAAAAGGTGAAAGTGGAGAGTTAGTCTCAGAAATCATGAAGGATAAATCAGTATTTAAGAGCAAGATTGGTATATGTTGTTGCTATGAAAGTTGGTGTCGACTATATCTGCCAAGACAGAGTAATTGGCCCTTAATAATTCTGCATCACTAGGTCTGTCAGATGACCCTGGGCCAGAAGGCTGATGATCAGATGCTCCAACTTTCTGTAGTATAGGGACTGTCCAGGTGTTAAGAGGTCTCTATAAATTGGCTATGTTTTAGAAGCTATGCTTTGTGCTTCCCATAATTTCAGTTAACTCAGTCATTCTGGATTTCTGACGGGGTTGAAGACCTATAGTCTCATAGCCAATCCTGGCTATTTACTTTGAGAGAAAAGATTTGAGAGGATGCTTTGCAGCTGACATTCATTCTAAAGCCAAGAAAAATAGCCAGGTTCAGAACTAAGTCTCTTAATTAGGAGAGATGACAGAGGTTCTGCTTAGTCAACAAAATGATGGACTGGGTATTAGGTCTGTCTTGCACCTTACTGACATAAATTGGTACAGTTATGCTCTAACTGTATTTTGAGAGAAAAATTTTATTTTAACAGGAAGGGTGATGTGTAGGAGGAACTAAGGTGGAAGGAGTAAGGAGAGGAGGAGGAGAAGGAGAGGAGGGGGTATGTGATGAAAGAGAAAGAGAGAGGGGGGCCGGACATGGAGGCAGATGTTCGAATGTCTCCGCCAGTCAAAGATAGTTGATATATCTATGTTGGGTATTAGGTTACACTTCTGATTGATATTGAGCATTACCAAATTTATAAAGCCATTGGTTAACATTAAAAAAATTGTATAAAAGCAAAAAGGAGAAGGGAGTATGAGATAGGGGTTTTCTAGGGAGGAGAAATGGGGAAAGGGGATGGCATCTGAAATGTAAATAAAATATCCAATAAAAAACAAACAAACAAACAAAAAAAGAAAGTTGGTGTCTCCAATGCCTCACTTCATCCTCTTCTCTCCAATAATCCTGAAGTAAGAGATCATCTCCATATTACAGGTGAACTTGCCTTGGTTTCATGAAGGCATGCCCAGACAGTGTTTGTGTCCTAGGCTTGGCTATAATTCCTATTTGTTATTTGTGTGCCAGGAGTTTGATCCCCATTTTTCTTGGCAATGTTGGGACATGAGATGTAATAGAGGGTGGTCACCAAAATGCCATCCTTGGAAGATGTTAATGTCATTTTTATTGAGCTGAAGGTAGTTCTTGGGATTGGGTTCTTATGAAAAGGATCGTCCCAGCCTTTGAAACTTTCTGATTTTTTTGTCACACCATGAGATTTCTTCTGCATGAGTTCCTACTGTCATAATATGGCCAAGAAGGTTCTTATTAGGGCCTAAGGAGATGGAGGTGCCCGCCTTGGATTTTCAAAGTGCTAAGCTGTGAGCTAAAGAAAACTCTTTCCTTAGGGAACATCCAGGCATTTATAGTTTTGTTATAGTAACAACAAATGAGCCTCGGACACGTTTTATTATTTAAGATAGCTTTCCCTCTTGCATTTTGATTTTAAATATCATAACAATATAATCTTTACTGTGTCTTCTGAAAAAGAGGGAAGAAAGTTAAAGAGGAGGCATCTGTGTGTCACCATGTATCTTTTTAGTTTTTTGCTTCATTGAGTTTTTCTTTCTTTTTTTTTTTTTGGTAGTTGTCTAAGAAACAAAGTGGGGAAATTGTTTATCAGGAAGAAAATATTTATATAGCCTTAGAACATTTATAAAGTCTTATTCACACATTTATTTATTTAACAAGGATTGTGAATGATTTATACATAAATGGTTTAGAACATTTTGAGAATGGTTTACATTTCCCTGGAGGATCATAGAAATAAGTGGAGACAAAGCAAACAAACAATTAAATAGTCACATAGAAACAAGTGTCCCCCGGCCACTGTGTGAAACAGCTTTGTGATTTCACCTCCTATCTTGCTTATATTTATTATATATTCAACCCTGGGATGCTTTGGGTTTACTGTAATAGCCCTGTTCAGTAGAGCATTATTGTTATAGAAATGTTAAGTGATGGCAGTGTGTACATGAGGAAATCAAGGATCTTGACATGATTTCATCAGCATAAAGAAGATATCAGAAAGACAAACATGTTAGAGTGAAGGCTGTGGCTAACCTATCACTGTTCTCCTTTTGAAGCTGTCTGGGCTATATCAAGGATGCCCTTTATGAAAGACAGATGGATATCAGTCTTTTGAAAATCCATACAAACATTCAAAAGATCAACCGGAACCACTTAACACCTCTTTCCCCTTAACCAAGTTTTACAAGACATATAATAGCTATATGTAGAGCCAAGTTGATCAGGAGAAGCATAAACTAACTTACTCGATTCTATGCAAGCTACAAGTACATAAACTGTTGAAAGCGTTCAAGGAGAACTATCAAAAAATGTACTAAAATGCACAATAAAGAGTCCATAAAAATAGTGAAGCATATTTTTAAAGGGATCCATAAAATGAATGCACAAACAATATAAACAACGCACACAAAAAGCTTTCATAAAATAAAAGAATGCAGTTGTTGAATTTGGATCAGTATTTTAACAAAGTGGAAACAGCTGAAGAAAACATCAATGAACAGCAATAAAGACCTGAAGTAATTTTATGGAAGAGAGGAGAGAAAATTGATACTGTGGAGGAGAATGGAGATTCTGAGACAGACCTAGACTGTCTAGTGGAAATTTGATTGAGGAACCAACAGGGAAATCTGAAGTGCTTCAGTTTGTTTCCTGTTGCTGTGATAAACACCGTGACCAAAGCAACTCAGAAGCGGGAAGGGTTTCTTTGGCTTAGAGGTCCAGGTTATAATCCGTTATTGAGGGAAGTTAAGCTGAAGCTCAAACAGGAACTGAAGCAGACCACATGGAGGAATGCTGCTTATTGACTTGCTCCCTGGCTTATGCCCAGCTAGCTTTCTAATGTATCCTGGGATCGCTAGCCTAGGCTGGTACTGCCCACAGTGTGCTGGGTCCTCCTTCATCAACTAGCAGGTAAAGCAATGCTGCACAGACATGCATGTAGACCAATCTGATGGAGGCTCTTCTTTCATTGAGATTCCTTCTTTCTAGATGTCATTAGGTTGAGCCACATGGACCATAAGAACTAACCAGGCCAGGAGAAGATACATTAGTAAGATAATGTGTAAGTAAGTAAGTAATATTATCCTAGTAGAAGATACATTGAGAAGATAATGGTGGAATGATTTTGAGAATTAATAGGATATGTGAATTTACACATTACGGGCATATAATCTGAATGACATATGCCAACCAGAGCTAATGAAATCATAATGTCTTCAGTTTTCCTGAGAACATTTGTAACTGATGGCTCTCATTAGTGTAATTTGCAATCTACCCCAGAGAGAAGGAAAATCACCCTAGAGGGGAAGTCAGAGAAGGCAGACTTACTGAGTTCTTGTTGCTTCTTGGTACCTCTAACCTGGGTCTGAGGTAATAGGCTGCTGGCACAGAGTTCTCATCCCGACAATACCAATCTTCCAGTAACTTGGTCTCTAGTTTTGCCTCAACAGCAGCATCCAAAATCATTTCAAACTCTGAAGCTTCAACTTCTCCAGGGATTCGAATGTTACCATATTTCTCACCTAAGAGCCCCTGTGTATCAACCAGAAAGTTCATTTTATACCTACAGCATGGTGACAGTCAGTAAATATTAGTAAATGGCAAGATACATTGTTAGATCAACTCTTTCTTATCATCACAGTATATACTTGATTTTATAAGTAACATTAGGCCAACTATAATTACAAGAAGTTACTCAATATACTGATAAATTAGTTTACATATTCTTCCAGACATGACGAATTCAAAAGTTTTACAGCAAATCCTTTGAAGTTTATATAGTGAAGCAAGAGCTGTTCTACTCTGAGATTTGTTTCTGACCAAGAAAAATGCTGAGCCTTACAAAATTCTAAACATGCAAAGCCTCCAGCACAGGAATTGCTCTTCCCAGAATGATGGTCTGACCCTCAGCCCTAGATCCACACAGCCAGGGAGGACAGAAGGCAACGTGGCTAGGTACAGCACTAGTATTAGACCCACTGAAACAATTCAGGTGTGTACACAGAAAACTGGCCCCTGTTAAACTGGCAAAAAGCTCCACAGAAAAACAAGCAAAACAAAAACAAAAAAAAATCTTAGTGCTTTATGAAGGCAAGGCAATAATAATCATATGATACAAATGGACAGGTAAAATAGGACACTATTTCCCTGCGCTCTAAGACTTGCACATAAGACTATTGAGTGGTCCATCACAGTGTATACTGTCATCCAGAATACTTGCTAAAATATACATTCCTGAGTCCCTATTCAGACTTAAAACAATCACAGGGGAACATGGAAGAAAGACCAGGAATTTACATTTATTATTATTATAATTATATATATTTATTTATTTTTAATGAATTTTTATTGGATATTGTTATTGTTATTGTTGTTAAAGCAAAGGTAGAGTTTATTAAGAGAAGACTAATGTGAATTGAAGCACAGGCAGTAAGAGAGGGAGAGAGAGAGAGACATCGGGGAGAAGGACAGCAGCGCACATCCTGGAGTAGGTGCAGGTTTATCGAGATAGCCTGTCCACAACTTGCATTTTAAAGTGAGGTTTCAAGTAAATCTCAGTTCCAAGAAGCTGTGCTTGTGTGCACTGTGGATATTAATGGTCTCATGAACGCTGTTTGGCAGGCACTGAGGCAGAAGAGCTGGGAACAGAATGGATCATTACAAAAATCGAAATCTATTTAAAAATAATTGTTTCTTTGAGTGGAGCACCTGGCACCAAACAGTATAGTTGTTTGATCGATGTAGTAAGGATATACATGCCATAAAGATGACTAAAGGGAAAATTTCCTAATTCAGTTCAAATAATAAGCATATGTTGGGCACCTACTACATGGCGGCAACATAGAACTTTATAGAGTAATAGCTGGGTAGGTTTAAAGCTATTTATTGGATTGTTCTGCCCTCGTCCTTTACATCCATTGATTCTTCTTTAGGTGGAACACTCATAAATCATGACTTGGTTGTTTTTCGAGAATCTAAGACAAGAGTCTACCTAAGTCTTATTATTTGTGAGACGGTAAAGCAGAAATTTTGCTGATACGTTTTTTAGGAATATTTTTTGGGTTCTTTGTATTTATAGTTCCAATGTAACATACACACATTGTTTGTACACCGTGTATTTATCAGGGATGGAGAGTGTTTGTTTAGAGAGTGTCAATCTGACACAGTTGCCAAGTCTAGCTACTGATCAATAGGTCAGAGCAGGGCGAGGAAGCTACACCGAATCCCGAGCCTTGTACGACTCTATTTGGCAAGACAGAGTCCCCGAGAGACCCTTCCTGGATTGAGCAGTATTGACTATAGCCACCAATGACCTTGAGGTGGGTCCAGACACTATGACAGAGTGTCAGTCTGTCTGTCCACTGTCTCCTTCCACCACTGAAGGAGAAACAGATTTTCCATATATATAGGAACATAAACACAATTTTTTCCTGCGTGTAGAACTTCACAATCATCTCTCTCCCCCACCTCACCACATGTGGAGTATACTTTGGTTCATTTTTTAAACACTGAAGGTAACTTTGTAAGCTAGGTGGGAAGCAAGAATTTGATTGCTCAAATACATTCTAGAGAGTCAAGGACAAAGAAAACTGTAAGAAAAAAAGTGAGCATGTGTTATAGGTATAGTTTTGGCACAAGCAATTCTAGTGTAAGAAATATATCTTGATGCTTTGGCCCTTGTTGGAGATAGTGACTACACAACACTGTAATGTATCAGATGCCATTAGGCTATCTGCTTTACGATGATTCCTTTAAAAATATTTCTATGGTTTTTTTTGACTGCATGTATGTATATGCATCACGAGTGTTCCTGGTTTTAGTGGAGGCCAGAAGAGGCTTTGGATCCCCTTTAAGTGAAATTGTAGGTGACTGTGAGTCACCATGTGAGTACTGGGTACTGAAGTTCGAGCCCTTAGAAGAGAAGCAAGTGCTCTTAATTGCTGAGTCATCTCTTCAGTTCCCTGAACTGGCTCATTTTATGCTATGTGAATATTGTTACAGTTATAAAAAAAAGAAAGAAAGAAATGCTTCCCAGATATTGAGTTCTTCCTAACTATGAGCTTCAGTGCACAAAGGCTCTGCTTTTCTTCTTCTCTTTCCTTCTGTGCCTGCTGGTACAGACACATCTAAGCCACTGCTTTCCAAGGCTTAGAGATAACATTTTTCTTTCCTCTCCATCGATTTTCCTGTTCTGTTGGGCAAATATTGATCTCCTCTCCCCTGGCTAACTGTATGTACAGTTAGCTCTGTCTGGGCTTGAGCACTTTCAGGGTTGGGTCTGGTGTGAGGGTATGCAGTATTTTACTGTAGCAGACAGTAGAATGACTGAAGTATCCTTGATGGGTTTGATGAACTGTGTGTCTGGAAACAGACTCATTAAGAGGTTAGGGGTATCACTGTTTATAGGGAGGGAGCAGGTGTTTCCTGGGAGCTGTTTATGAGCCATTAATCACGGGAGCAGCAGGAACAGAGAATAGAGGTCTGTAGCCTATTCCAGCCCCAGTGCTGTCAGAAACATGTACGCTATAAATGCCCTATTCCCAGACTCAATTCATTGGTAAGACAAACCCCTTCCTCCATAAGCTTCTTTTTTCCATATTAGGAGAAAAATTCTCACTCTAAGTATGACTTTCCTTCCAGGTGGTCTCATTAGCACTTGATCCTATAATCTAGGTAGAGTTGCTGAAAAGGATCCCCAGGGTTTACAGAATTCAACTCATCTGCCCCAGGCCATTTCTCTAGGAAGACACGGTAGCATCAGTACTTACACAGGAAACTTTTAATTTAACAACTCCATTCTGAGAAGGGAGAACATGCCTAAAGCTGGATGAACAGAACACACACACACACACACACACACACACACACACACACACACACACACACACTCACAGTTCATTCTGTTTCTCCTGAGAATTGTACAGGTTTGTGGGAAAGTGGTAATTAATTGGGAAGTAATAACAAGCCACTAAAATTACATACAAACCAATCATGTCCACATTAAAGACAATCTAAACATAACCTAATTAAAAGGTCAAATTGTCATCACAGTCTCTATTATTTCTCTATTGCCATGCTAAAACATCGTGATTAAGGCAACTTATAAGAGATCACATTGAATTTGAGGCTTACAGCTCAAGAGGCTTAGTTAGAGTCCATGACCATCATGGTGGGGAGCATGGCAACAGGTAGGCACGAACAGTGCTGGAGCAGAAGCTGACAGCTTACATCTTTAGACACAACTAGTAGGCAGAGGAAGCTAATTGTGAATGGTGTTGGCTTTTGAAACCTCAAAGCCCACCCCTAGTGACACACCTCTTCCACCAAGACATTATCTCCTAATCCTTCCTAAAAAGTTCTACCAGCTAGGGACCAAATATACAAACATATGAGGTGACCAATGTCATTAGGATTCAAACCACCACAGATACCAATTGATGTAAGGAAAATACCTTGAAAGTTGTCTATAGCTCTACTATTAAAAACATATTCATCTTATAGATTTGTTTTTAATTATGTGTATGCATGTATGTCTGTATGGGGTTATTTGTTGTGAGTGAGTGCAGGTGTCAGCAGAGACCAGAGGTGTCAGGTCTCCCGGAGTTGTTGTGAGCTGTCTGACATGGGTCCTGGGAACCAAATGTGGGTTCTTCGCAAGGGCAGTACAAACCCTTAATGGCTGAGCCATCACTCCAAGTTCCCTGGAGATATACATTTCAAGTGTTGTATTATAGTTTTTATTAGTATATCAAAATGCCTTTCAAAGGCCATTTTTGGGAGGAAGGGCTTATTTTGGCTCATTGTTTGAGAACATAATCCCTATGGCAGGCAGGGTGTATCAATGAGGATGGCTCTGACTGTGAGTCCAGGAGCATAGGTGCACTTGTTCACATTATGTTTAGTTAGGAAGTAGAAAGAGTTGAATGCGTGCACTCAGCTCATTGTCTTCTGTCCCCTTTTCCATTTGGTTTAGAAGCCCCGTCCATGGGATGATGTCACCACATTCAGGTTGGCTCTGGGCTCCTCAGTAAAAGCGCTTTCAAAACTCTTACAGACATGACAAAAGGATTTGCTTCTAAATCCTTTCAGGCTGGTAATGAAGATTAACTATGTCGAGAATGGATGGTACTAGATATATTTAGTATATAAATGTACATAGTTTTCATTTCAAAGTAGCCAGTCATCCAGATAACTGATAACTTATGATGTGCTTGATAGTTATAATGAACAGATATTTGCTGTCTCGATCTATAGGAAAAAATTCACTTCTCACAATTTTTTTCTACAGAATGAGCCTGTAGTTTCATATATCAAATAAAACTACCTGAGATAAGATATAGAAACAAAGAAATTCACTCACACGTTCTATGAGTTATGCAGGCATAAAGAACACAATGAACTGGAAAGTGTCAAAGTGAGATGAGACATGTTTGATAGCACAGCACGATGGGAGTGAAGACAAAGATTAAATGATTTGCCAACACATTTGGCAGAGCAGAATAATTAAAATAATGCTCCATAAAAGATTCTTTGACAACTAACAATTCTTAGCTTTCTCAGAATCACACCGGAGCCCACTTTCTTGAAGCTGACACTTATCATTTAATTATGGTTATTAAATTTACACACTTCAGCCCACCGCTGAACAATTTTTATCAGCAATAATTCTGCTATGTCTCGCTTGTTTCTTTTGTCTGAAAGGGAGCTTCATTAATTGGAAAGTGCTGAAAACAGTCCTTACTCTTGAGAGCATCGGAGCAAGGGCAGTGGCCACACGGTGGAAGAACTGGCTAATAGAGCCATGTGGGGTGGAGCCAAGGCCAAGTTCATAGTGCCACAGTACAGATCACAACCCTAACCGTAGTCATTGAGAACTGCAGAATTTGTAAGGATGACTGAAACCCCAAAGTTCAGAGAAAGATAATGGACATAAACAAAGAGCCAGGTTTTTGAGAGGTAGTGCGGACATATCAGAAGTCTATGGGTATTCAAGAATACCCAGGAAGCAGCTAGGAATGTGGACATGTAGGTAAGATGAGGAATTTGGTTAGAAAAGTAGTCTTGGAAGCCAGAAAGTGTTTATTCAATAATTATTAACTAAAGGTGCAATTTATGTTGGAGGTATTCAATCGTTCTGGTTTTCTCAGGAGTCCCTGATCTAAACACTGACGTCTCAGGACCCTCTTTAGATCCTGGCATACCAGGGCAGTTGGCTATACTAATATGACCACCATGATCCCTCTAATTTTGCAATATTAATACATGTACACCTTAGAGAGTCCATGGTCGTGACATAGGGATAACAGCATGGCGTTAGGTCCCAGAGCTAGCAATTTCTATGGTAGACACAGAGGAAGAGTGGAATGGTCTCATAGAAGACACAAGAGAAGAAACAAATACTGAAAAGAGTTGAGGCAGAATTGTAATAAAGAAATAGAAAAATGGATCCATGCTATAAGAAGGCCACTCATGTAAGGAAAACAAAATTCCAGTGAGTAAGAAAAAATATACTGATCATCTGTAGTTATAACCATGGTCGTGAATACTTCAAATAAAAACACTGGTAAGCGAGGATCATTTTGATGATCAAGTCTACCGAGGAACATAACAAAGATACCTAGAGGTTTCCAGGCAACAGGAAATGGGGGAGGGGGCTGTACTCAAGCAGAGAGTGTTAATGAAAATGGGTACAGTTACATTGAGCATGTAATTTGGCTGGCACTATACACTTTACTTTTGGAAATTCGTCTTACTGCTTGCTGCATACAGATTTGTGCACAAAATCATTAGATCACTGTTACTTTTTTAAACATGGCTTTACTCTATGAAAGCTTTGATTTACTACTCATGTTCTAAATGAGAAAACTGGAAATAAATTGCTCACTGTAATTACAAGTCATAGAGTTTACGGGACAGAATTTTGTAGTTTTCTAATTTCTGGGAAATTAAACAATAAAGAAACAAAATAAAGAAAAAGAAAACCAAAACAATAAAAAGACAATACAAATGACTGAATAGATTGACTGTGCCTCCAGAGGCCAGTTTGCTAATTCAACATATTGTAGCATATTCAAATAACTTTTTAAAAACTAAAACAAACTTTTTTTTTTTTTTGAAAAAGGGTCTCTGTGATGGCTAATTCGAATTGTTGACACAATAATTCTGGGAAGAGTGTCTCAGTGAGGAATTTCCAAATCAGGTTGGCCTGTGGATATATCTGTTGGGGACTATCTTGATTCTCTTAGTTGAAACCTGCTCACTATGGGTGGCACCATTCCCTAGGCAGGGGATCCTGAACTGTAAAAGAGTAAAGAAAATGAGTGGAGCACAAGCCCTGTGTGTATTAATTTGTTCCTATCTGTTTTCCGACTACGAATGCAATGTGATAACTGTCTGGAACTCCTGCTTCTATGACTTCCCACAATAATGACTTTCCACAAATATAACTCCTATTGCAAATGAAAATAAGCTGTTTCCTAAGTTGCTTTTGTTGGGATATATAAAATATAATGACAGTCTCAAGTAGCCTAGGTTAGCCTTGAATTTACAATGTAGCTAAGGATGACCTTCATTTCCAGAGTACTAGGGTTATAGGTGTGGATCACGAATGCCCTGTTTATGTAGTGCTAGGAATCAAATCCAGAGCTAGACAGAGCTCTTGTTCCACAGAGTAATAACATGGGTAGAGATATGATAATTTCTGTTCTGACCTTTCACCTTTAAGGTCTCTACCACTCCTCTGCAGCTGTGGCCATGAGCTGCAGAGGTGCTATCTTCTGCTCAGCTCTCCCTGTTTTCTTGTGGTCCTGTGGGATGTGCGTGGGGGTGAGTATCAGAAATCTTTTGGTTTCAGACTTCCCAACCCTTTTTCAGAGTGTTTTTGCTGTTTGTTGTAACTGAATCCAGCTGCTGATTTAGGTTTCCGGCGACAGGGTGAATTTTCTCTCCTAGGTTCTCTCCATGTGCCTGGTGCTTAGAGCAAGTCGGAGCACTCACCCAGTAGATACATCTGCGTGCTTACCCTTTCTTGTGTCTGTGTACACACTTAGCTTCTTTATGTGAAAGAAAATTCTCAAATATATATACATATATACATATACATGTACATGTACACACACACACACACACACACACACACACATCGTGGCAGAACGTAGAGAGCAGTGCAGCATCCCCAAGGAGAACAGACTGAAGAAAGCAAGCAGAGTGGGCCGAGAGAGTCTCAACGTACCACTCAGTTCATAGCTGGTAGGAGCGGCTACATGGATCATGGTTAATAAGAAATTGGTGAATATGTATTCAAAGCTGTCTTTTATGCTGAACTTAGACACTGTCTCTTAAGTAGAAGACTTAATAGGTATAGTTTATCCCACAAACTAGGTGGTACCAACAGTGGTTAAAGCACAGAGTGACTTTAGACAAGCTGCTTAACCTCTCCACAATGCAATGTGCTGGTTGCAGCAGTTTCAGGCTAAGGGTCCTCATGTCTATCAGCTGCATTGATACAAGTAAGACTCAGAGTTAAGGCTGACACACAAATACTCTGGGGGGTCTGGCTCTTTTGTATTACTGATGAATTAGTCAATGATTTAGCATTGTATAATACATTGTTTTTGTTCTGTAAATGTCAAGCAGTGAGTTGTCGCCTCCCCTGCTGTCATTGTATTGGCTTCTAGTAGTCCAATACAAGATCAAACAGGTCCTGGGAATCCCAGCTCCCACAGAGTTGCAGATTGAATGTAAATGGACACCTGAGAGGGTGAGATTCAGGGCTCTAGTATAGGTACCTCTAGAATAAAGAGGTGGTTTATTGGGCTGGAGAGATGGCTTAGTGGTTAAGAGCACTGTCTGTTCTTTCAGAGGACCTGGGTTCAATTCCTATACTCACATGACAGCTCACAGCTGTCTGTAACTCCAGCTCAGGGGAATCCAACACCAACATCATGTACCATAAAAATGAATAAGTCATCTAGAGGTAATTTATCTTTGTTGTATGTGTGAGGAGTTATTTTATTTTTTTTTATGTGGGTTCTGAAGATTCAATACACACACACACACACACACACACACACACACACACACACACACACACACACAGACACACACTCCTGGTTGGCTGGAGAAGCAGATGGTCTTGTTGACATATTTTTCCATACTAAGAGCCAGCAGGACTGGCATGCCTTGGGGATTTGGCAGGAATGCACATTTTCTTCTCAAGTTCTATGCAGGTCTACTGAGGTAGAAACTCTAGGGCTGAGGCCTTGTGATTTCTGTTTAGCCATCTCTAAGAATCCATAAGTTGAGAGTCATGCTCACCCTGGACCTTCCTATATAGATCTGACCAATCCTACTTTCATGTTATTCAGTTAACATTCGGAGATTGACAGCCTTCCTCTATTCAGATTCAGGAGAGTTTTCTTCCTCCCACTTCCTTTGGGCCTCATGAGTGCTAGGCAAGACATTTACTACTGAGCTATACTACAGTCCCCCATTTTTAATGTGTGTTTATTTTGAGGTAGAATGTCACTAGATTGTCCACATTGGCCTTAAACTCTACTCAATCCCAGGTAGACCTTGAAATTAAAATCCTCTTTCGTCAATCTCCCATAGTAGCCTGTGACACTGGACCTGGCTGGGCTACATTTTGTTGAGGCTGTATTTTCCCATTGTATTAACTTGGAAGCATATATGTGCTCTTGACCCATACTTAAGTTATACTGAGAATGTTCATCATTCTCAGTGGGCACCAGCTTCATGCCTGTTTGTTCAAGGGTTTCCTCATCACTGACTAAATTATCTGACCTCACTGTTTTCTTTGGGCTGGGAGATAATTTTCTATTAAAATTCATTCTGAACCCAAGAGTCATTTTCAACTTTTTTTCACCCTGGGGTTGCATCCAAGAATACTTTTCAATTTTTTTTTCTCCCTGAGGCTGCAAAAAAGAATCATTTTAAACTGTTTTCCTCCTAGGGCTGCTGTGGCTTATTTTGGTTTAATACAACCACCACAGTGTATTTGCAGTATAAGAGCAATATGAATTCACATAAATTCTATTTACAAATTTATAGAATTTAGAGTACTTTTGATAACCCTTAGGATGAACCAAGTGGCCTGGAAACCACTTATTTAATTAGGGAAGAAATCACAATGGAATTTAGAATCTGGGTTCTGGCTCTGGGTCAGGTACAGTCTACTTGTGTCTTCTGTTGAATCAGTCTATTCAATTCAACACTGTTCGTTGTGTCTGATTCCCAATCCCTCAGTCCATCAATGATGACATAACTATGGTATATTCCCACCAACATGACAGGATGCTAAATTATTCTGAGATGAAGGCTGTCAGAACACCAAGGCCCTCAGTAGACCTCATGCTATCATCTATGAGGTAGAGCAATGGCTCTCAAACCCTTTTGACCCAGAGCTACAGAATGGAACACATTTTGGGTTGTGACCATGTTTATATACACATACAAACACATAAATACATACACATAAGAAGAGAAAGTGTTGGTCTCAATTCCAGGCTAATAGAATCAAAAGTTCTGGGGCAGAGGTCCAGTAATCAGTTTCTCTGAGAGATTAACTGTGTTCTCTGCTATCGACATGTTTTTCTGTTCTGTTCTATCCTATTCCATTAAAATTTCAATGTAAGTGGAGGAAATGTCACAGGGCCCCATCCCTTGATGAAGAGCTACAAGCAATTAACAATGGCCGAGAGAGGGAGAATTAGTCTTCCTTAGGGATGGTCACCGTAATTGGTTCGTCAATATCAAGTGATCAGTCCTTGAAACATATATGTGTGGGTAACCCTGAATGGACTCATCAGGTTGTAGGTAAGTATGTACATATGTATGTATATATGTATGTACTTATGTGTATAGATAATAGCAATGTTAAAGAGGAAAAGGGCATGAACTTGTGAGGGAATGGGTAAGATGGAGGACCTGTAAGGTAAACATGATATATATATATATATATATATATATATATATATATATATATATATTTTTAGAATTATTTATTTTATATATGTGAGTACATTGTAGCTGTCTTCAGATACACCAGAAGAGGAAATCAGATGGTTGTGAGCCACCATGTGGTTGCTGGGAGTTGAACTCAGGACCTCTGGAAGAGCAGTCAGTGCTTTTAACTGCTGAGTCATCTCTTTAGCCCGTAATTATATTTTAATTAAATAAAAAGGATTCTGGTGGCAATCTATTAGGCTAGAATGATCCCCTATTAGACTGCAAAATGAACTAGCCTGTGCTGGATAAAAAAGATTTCATGTTAAAATATGTGTAATTCTTCAAAGAAGACCATCTTTTACAGAGATCTGTAGTTACTCTGCTAAGATTGCTTCTCCCTTACAATTCTGTATGCTTCAGACAAGCATCCCTCTGATCCCAGCCACACAAGTAAGTGCACTGGGAAGGAGTGATGCAATCAAAGTATGGTATCATGGAGGTAGAGGGCCATTGCTCTGAGTGAGAGGCCCCCATAAGGCTTCACACTGTGGACAGCATGTCATACATTTTTTTTGTGAATAATTATAGTTACCTATGGGGATGCAGGTTTGGTGGGAAAGAATAGAGGCACATAGATGGCCACGAGAGACAAAGAGTGTGTTAGAATCAGTGAGTTATCACACTTTCTTGGGGAAATGAACTCAACAGAAAGAAGGGTGGGGAAGAAAGCAGAACTTGAAGAGGTTCCAACTAAATAAGCCCCACTAGGGTAGGGTTGGAATGGAGATAGACCTTTTGGTTGAAGTCAGTAGTCTAGCAAAACCTCATAGTTGAGAAATAGAAGGTGCCTTTAATAAACAGCTAGAAACCTGGCAAAATGATAACACACTGCTTTTCTCAGCAAATCATAGCAGTATTCAAGGCTGAGGTGAATCTTTGGCACATGTCTATGCTTTCCCCAGCACTTCAATGAAGGTGATAAGATCTCCTCAAGTGGAGATAAGAGAGGAAGAGATGGTAGCCACTTTTCTCAATCCTCAATAAAGAGAGAAAACAACCCATGTGCTGGTATGTTTGAATGTGGTTTGTCTCACTAAAACTCATGCTGAATGATGGTTTCCAATGTAATGGCACCAAGAGATGGAGGAACCTCTGAGAGGTGTTTGGATTATGAGGGCAACCACTCTTGAAAGGTGTGATGCCCGTCTTTTGATGATTATATATAAGTCAACCATTGAGAGAACTGGTTATTGACTCCTCAAGGCTCCTGACAGGGAAGGCTCATATGATCACACTTTTAAGCATAAATGTAGGAAACCAGAACAACAACAAAAACAACCTAGAGCTATTGTTCTTCAGGGAAAGGCATACTTCTAATTCTCATTTCAAGAATTGTGGTTAACCGTATGTACAACCCATCATGTTTGTAATGCTTTAATGGCCACAAAGAAAAACACTCCACGGGGGCTTCTATGAAATGCCCATTTGTTAAAAGCAATCACACAAGAAGTTAGTTGAAGTGTCTGAGCCCTCTTAGCTAGCGTCTTAAACCTTGGAAAGAATCAGGATTGTTCATTGAAAGAAATGGTCACATCTCTCTGGGTGTGTTAACTTTGGATAGTGAGATTATAAATTTAAAGAATGCTGCTCTGTTGAGCTTTGATGCTGCAGATAATGCCAATAAAATTATCCATGGCCTGAGGTCAGTGTTTCCATTTTGGACAAACCTCAGGAATGGCATATATAGCTTGATCAGGTTAGCCCTTCTTGTCCTGGGAATACTTTTATTCCTGCCCATTGTGTTAAAGCTTATTTTTAATAACATCAACATGTTGGCAGCCAAAGTACATGACTTAAACCTGAAAATGGACCCCCAGACAAAGTTATTAAATTAACAGGCTAGCAAGCCAAGGATGAGTATTCTGCACAGAGCTTTACCAACCTAAGACAGAAGTTCATTTGCCTTTGATAATGCATATTCCATGATGGGTAAGGAAGGCATTCTTGTCAGAATGACCTAAGACAGGCTCAGTCTTGTTAACAAAATAAAAAAAGGGGAGAGGTGGAAAACCTTTGGGGCTACTTGGCAAGAAGCTGACATGGGCCAAGGACAAGGAAAGAGGCTGCTTGACAGGAATATGACATTGGCCAAGGACAAGGAAGTAGGCTTCAAGTAGGAATATGACATTAGATTAGAACAAAGAAGTAATTTCAAGTAGGAGTTTAAATCATAGGCTACAACAAAGAAGTAATCTCAGGTAAGAATCTAAATATTAGGCCAGAACAAAGAGGTAATTTCAGACAGGATTCTAAACTTTAGACTAGAATAAGGAAGTAGGCTTCAGACATGAAAATGAGCTTTGGGCTAGGATAGGGAAGTAGGCTCAGATACTTTGGTCATCCTGATAAGCCTTTAGAAACAATGATCACATAATTGGGTTTAGCGCCTTGCTTTTTCTTTGACTGTTTGTGTTTACTGTATTGCTTGTTCCTTGACTATTTGCATCTATTGTATTGCTAGACCCTCAACCTAGAATTGACCTTAATACATACATGTAATCAAAATGGTATAAAAGGATAAGGGAACAGTGGGTATAGGATAGGGGGTTCTAGGGAGAAGAAATAGGGAAAGGGGATGACATCTGTATTGTAAATAAATAAAATATCCAATTTAAAAAAATAAAGAAAGAAATGGTCCTTCCAAGTGAACTGATGATGATGGAGAACTCTTTTCCATTTGGGGAAGAAAATAAATGCCACCCCTCCAATTTTTTTGACTATGGGTGAGCAATTCCTTCCCACTGAGGGTTGGTTAACAGCCAAAGGAAAATGTAAAAAATCTGTGCTGAATGAATCTGAATCCCTAAAAGACAACCCAAGAGGTGATTTCTCTTTGTGTTCCCACAGGAAGGACTGCTGGGGAAATTGATTCATTGGCTTTGTGTTTCATTCCTTACAATGTACAGGACAGATAGCAACATGTTTGGAGATGAACACTGAACACTGGGAATATTAGAATACGTGGGAAGCAAACCAATAAAGGACTTCATGAGAAGCAATTTGCCCATATGTGTCTATTTAGATTCAATTTCCAAGGCTTCAGGTTTTGAGATGATAGAAGACATAGATTCTATCACCATGCTTAATTTCAGTGAACTCACTTCCTGCTGATTTAAAAGGCAGGAGGGACCAAATAAAGGTGTCCTGAAGAGGCAACCCTGGGGCAGGCATGTTCAAAGTAGGTACTACTCTATCTCTGGCACAGCTGTCCTCTAGGCCCCACCTAGCCCCAGGCATTTGATTCCATAGCTTAAGGGTAGATCCAGGGCCTCTCCACTTCTAAGCAAGTTATGCTACACTAGTAAGCAAGAATGTGTGATACAGACCACAGAGAATGACTAAAGGAATTACATTTATTCTTAGTACATCTGAGTGACAGCAGAGGAAACCCAGATTTGAGCATGATAGATTTAAACTCCTGCTTTGGGAAGGGCAGTTTGGAAACTTGGGTTGTCATCACATGGATGGTTATGTGGCTGTATGTATGTCTTGCGACAACTACAGTTACCTGTCCTGGGCTCATGCAAGACTAGAACTCTCCACAATAAATCCAGGAATGAAGAGGGCTCACAGACCTCCTGTCTTTTATTGTGTAACCACTACTGAGCCCACCAGCCCACCAGCCCACCAGGCTCCAACCCACCAGGCTCCAGTGGATATCATTAAACACATGGTTATAAAGATATTTCTGGTTAATCTCAGTAGGTCACAAACAAAAAGATTATGCATGAACTGAGAGAGAGAGAGAGAGAGAGAGAGAGAGAGAGAGAGAGAGACAGAGACAGAGACTTGTGCAAGAGTGGGGGAGATTGACAGGGTGTGGCTGGGAGGTGGGGGTGGGAATGGTTAGTACACATTACTTACATGTGGAAAATTGTTTAAAAATTAATTTAAAATTGTTTAAAAATCTAAAAACAAATTGAATTAATAAAAAATATGTTGAAGTTGACAGAGACACTGGGAATTTTAAAAAATATGACATTAAGGAGTGCATGGTTGGCCGATCCAGGTCTTCTACTGTGTTCCCAAAATTGAAGATGGCCAGGAATGCTTGATCAGCCGCCTCCACAACTTCAGTCACCCAGGAAATCAAAACGTGACTCACAAATAAAGACTTGTGTGATTCTTTATTTGAGTATTTCATGAGTGGGTTGGGTAGGAGACTTATTAAAGACATAACCTTCCCCATTGGTTTTTCAAAGGTGGTCATCTATATTGTTTCTAAACTGACAACTGAAAAGCACAACATTAAAAAAAAAAAAAAAAAAAAAAAAAAAACTCAAAAAAAAAAAAAAAAACCAAAAAACAACAAGTAAATTCCTTTGACAGTTCAGCCACTTTTTACTACAAAGTGCCAAGGTTCCTTTTTATTATGTGATGGAAGATAGTAAACTCACTAGTTTTTCTTCATCCTGACGCCTGGGATGCTCTGAGTTAAACCTTCTGCTGCGGTCCAAGCACATCGCTTGAATGCATTTCTGAGAGAGTTCTTTGCCTTCAGCATCTTGCAGCCTAGCTAGTAAGCTTTTGCCTATTTTAGTGTCAATTAGTAAAAACAAAACAAAACAAAACAAAAACCAACCAAACAACAACAACAACAACAACAACAACAACAACAACAACAAAACCCAAACCCCCAAATCTGAAAAAATATAGAGCGGGCTAAAAAGACAAAGTAAATCTCCAGACATGATGTTGCTTTGGGAGGGTGACATGCCATGGTAAAAAACATGGGCTTTGAAAATAAATTGCTAGAACCTGAAGCCTGTCCACCATGGCTGAGTGACCCTGGCTAGGTCCCAGCCTCTCTCAGTGCCAGGTTTTACCAGCAGTGACTTTAGTACCTCACTAATCTTTCAAGGTTTATGAGAATTACTAAGTCCTTTGAATGGGATAGTCTGAACAATGCCTCGCTCCTAGCAAACATTTAATAAACGGGAGCTCTTTTAATTAGAAACTGGATGGAACTGTGCCATTTGCTCAATTATGGAATTATACTTAGGAGTGCTTCCATCATAGGCTGTGCTTTGGGGCAAAAGGAGGTCTGTCTTCAATTAGGAATTGATTGAGAAGCTACGCTTCCACCAAATGGATGTTGGTGATGAGGCCCTTCTAAGATCACAGGGTGGCTGGAATACAAGCCAGAGGCAGTGGGCAAGAGAACAACAGAAACACGCAGTATAAGTGGTGGGGTAGACACTGTTCTCAGCATGACAGGTTGCTAGGGACAAGCATTTGGCAAAGCGTGCTAGAGAGTCACAATTTCTTTGAACAACAGTTAATGAAAATACTCTGTACTTATAGTGAACCACAGGCCGTGTAAAGAACCCTGCAAATGTTGGGGAATTGGTGCTATGGGCTCTGAAATCACTCTCTCTAGCACCAGATACATTACTCCTCTGCCTAAAGAGAAATCCTGGGGCTGAGCATGATAGATTTAATTCCCAATTTGAGGAGAGCACCTTGGAGTCTCCTTCCACAATCAGATGGACAGTGCAAGTGGCTGAATAAAATTCTTCTCGTTTGTGTGTGTTGTTACCCTGGGGCAGCTCTGATTTATTCACCAAGTCCTGAGAAACACTCTAGGTACTGATAAACGGATATTGTTCATGATGGATGGAATCTGCTGACAGCCTGAGGTAAACAACAGTAGCTACACTGAGCCAAGCAGGTCTTGGGAAGAGCCTCTGTGAAATGCTAAATATGGTTGTGCTCCTCAAGGTTCCCCTGAGGGGAAAATGGGATATATACATCCATATATGTAAGAATTTTTCTAAAAATACTGCTAACGTGAATAATGGGTTTTGGGGGACAGAGAAGTCAAGGGGTGAGTGGGCAGGCGGAGCTCCATGGGGTAAGAGCTGGCTTGCTCAGAAGGTACCTAAAGGCAGATGCTCCTTATCCTTGGGGACCTCAGTTTGTTTGTCTCCCCAAGCCTCAGCTGATGCACAAGGCTCATGTTATGGAGGGTTATGTGCAGAATGCCAAGTCTACTGTGTCTGAACAACACCCTCACAGCGATGGCAGCATTACAGTTTGATCAACTATTTGGGTAATTTGTTCACTACTTAAAGAATGAAATTACAGACTGAATCAAGGTCTTGACCTTGCTAGGACCTGGCCAGTGTGACCCATAAAACTAAACACCACAGGATCTCGGTAATAGATCAGCAGTTTTGCAGGGACCCAAAGCAAAACTGGGTCTTGTGACATGATGGAGGGGCTGCCCTGGATAAAATCTCCAACCCTATTTTTAATACTGCCTTCTCCATCCCCTCACATCAATCCAACTAACAGGAGAGGAGGCACTTGAATGGGACTTTGGTGGTGGTGGTGGTGTGTGTGTGGTGGAGGAGGCCTTTTGCTTTCTTCTTTTCCCAAATTGAATGACCTTCCCTCCATCCCTAATTCCATCAAAGGAGAGCACTTCCTTTGGACACTAAGGGGAGGCGTACCAGATGAGTTAAAGAAATTCAGAGAATCCGCTCATGAATGCAGGGGTGGGTGCGGGTGCGGGTGCAGGTGATGTGGAGGTGGTGCTGAGTGGAGAGGAGATTGGGTGGTGAAACATTTCTAGAGAATCCAAGATGTAGTAGTCACAGGAGCTCTAGAAGGTCTGTGACTCTAGAGACCCTGGGAGGTCAGTGGCCCGAGGACAGCTCCCTCCTAAACAGGCCTGGTAAGCACTTGCACACTCAGGGATCTGCATGTTAAGGGACATGGGAAGTGTAAGCTTCCCATGGGCTTAAATACTGAGTATTCAAATTGCTCTGACAAATAGTCCATTTCCAGGCCTTTTTTTTTTTTTTCTTCTTCTTCTTTTTGTTAAAGCTTGAGGACAATTTTGTTAGAGTTTAAAAGAAAAATCTCAGGGCAGGCAAGCTATAAATCTTGACAGCTGTCCAAAGAAGGGATGTGTTAGAAGAATCCCTGTCATTTGAGTTAAACAGGAACGGAGGTCAGCTCCATAGCAGACAGGCAGCCACATGGTGGAGAGGAGACCTTAAGAGAAAGAGTGAGAAACCCCCAAGAACCAGCCAAAGCATGCTTAGGACTAGGGGTGGATGCTAGGGCCCCACATGCTGGTTAAGTGCTGTACCTCTGGGCTCTGTCTCTAGCCCTCCATTTCTAGTGGTCTTGATGGGACTTTGTCTTAGTGAGGGTTTTACTGCTGTGAACAGACACCATGACCAAATCAACTGTTATAAAGAATAACATTTAATTAGGTCTGGCTTACAGGTTCATAGGTTCAGTCCATTATCATCAAGGCAGGAACATGACAGCATCCAGGCAGGCATGGTGCAGGAGGAGCTGAGAGTTCTACATCTTCATCTGAAGGCTGCTAGTGGAAGACTTATTTCCAGGCAGCTAGGATGAGGGTATTAAAGCCCAGGCTCTCAGTGACACACCTATGACAACAAAGCCATACCTCCTAATAGTGCCACTCCCTGGCCCAAGCATATACAAACCATCACAGACATCCTCTAAGAA
The DNA here is from genome assembly GCF_011762505.2 of Arvicanthis niloticus. NCBI lineage: Eukaryota > Metazoa > Chordata > Mammalia > Rodentia > Muridae > Arvicanthis > Arvicanthis niloticus. The sequence continues at coordinate 65,279,928 of NC_047664.1, read as the reverse complement.
GGCTCCCAGGGCTGGAGAGTCTACCAGTGAATGAAAGTGAGGTGAACAGCAGGGTAGAAGATGGGCTTGGGGTAGAAGTCCCAACGAAGACAGTACAGAACAGTGCTTTGGTCAAAATGAAGACTTCCAATAGGATGAGCACAAGATGGCAGGTGATTGGCTAAGACTCTTACGTGTCCACTTCTTTCCCCTATCCCCCTCCCTTCTCTCTCTGATTGATCTGAAGGCTCCAGAAGTAACATCGAGGGTCAGTAGCCCAGGAATTGGGTCAAGAAAATCCACAGAAGCTAGCCAAAGAACTGACCAGGCCTATTTACTAGGGCAGATCTGAGAGCCTGTACCCAGGAGAGACAACTTTTGAGTGGATGTTGGGGATGATAATTTGATTAAGATAGGCCTGGACTTTTTGGTACATAGAAGCAGGTCATGGCAGGACTTCTCTGTGAGAGATACTAACATTGGGGAAGGAACCCAGTGAAGTATGTTTATTATTTATGTTTATTACCCCATTATAGGTAATGATCAAATACACCCCATTCCTTACATGTCCTCAGCTGAGTTACCTCCACCGGCACGTGGGTTAAACAAATTTAAAAAGAGAGCTCCCTTTGGGTTCTATATTGAGCAGCCACTGCCCTGACAATCACGACCAAACTTCATGTCTGTCTACAAAGACCAGGAAAAGGAGGCAGGGTCTGGGAAGAGCTAAAGTGGAGGCTTCACAGGAGGAACCCAGGCTGCTTTGAATAATGTTTTGAGGAAAGGAACCCATTAAGGCAGGCATGGCACTTCCAGGTCCACACTTATATCCCTGTTGTCACGGTCCCCAGGATTAGCTTTCAGGTAAGTGAAGGAGAAAAATGAATTGGTGGTGATTGTGGGAAACTCAGTACAGTGCTCTGACCAGTATACGGCCATGCTGTTAACTACATGGGAGGAGCTCGTACCTGGGGTTATGACTATTCTCAAAAAAAGTTTATTTCTGCCATAGAGATGCTTTACCAGCTTGTATATATCAATAACTGATGTGTGTGTGTGTAGCATTTAAACTGAGCCTGCTAGCTATTATTAAGTAGTTGAACTATTTCTCTTGCAACGTGTTTGGTCTCCCTATTGTGACGTCTTGTTTAATCACATGAAAAGAAAGCATAGGATCAGACAAATATTCATGAGGAGGAGTCTCATATGAAAGCAGATCCTGACTCAGTAACAAAGAGAAGAGACCATGCACTCACTCAAGTGGTGTAAGTGGAAGGACAGACACCCGACGCTGGGAGGATTAGATCCAGCTATACCACGCCTGGGCATACACCCAGAAGATGCTCCAACATATAACAAGGACATATGCTCCACTATGTTCATAGCAGCCTTATTTATAATAGCCAGAAGCTGGAAAGAACCCAGATGCCCTTAACAGAGGAATGGATACAGAAAACGTGGTACATTTACAGAATGGAATATTACTGAGCTATTAAAAACAATGAATTTGAGAAATTCTTAGGTAAATGGATGGACCTAGACAATATCATCCTGAGTGAGGTAACCCAATCACAAAAGAACACACAAGGTATGCACTCACTAATAATTGGATATTAGCCCAAAAGTTCGCAATATCCAAGATACAACTCACAGAGCACATGAAGCTCATGAACAAGGAAGACCAAAGAGTGGGTGCTTCGGTCCTTCTTAGAAGAGGTAACAAAATACTCATGGGAGCAAATATGGAGATAAAGTGTGGGACAGAAACTGAAGGAGAGGCCATCCAGAGACTGCTCCACCTGGGTAGCCATCCCTTGTGCATTCACCAAAGGTAGATGCTGATGTGGATGTCAGGAAGTGCATGCTGACAGGAGCCTGATATAGCTGTCTCCTTAGAAGTCTGCCAGAGTCTGACATATTCAGAGGCAGATGCTCACAGCTAACCATTGAGCTGATCATGGGATTCCCAATGGAGGAGTTAGAGAGAAGGAGCTGAAGGAGCTGAAAGGGTTTGTGGCCCCATGAGGAGAGCAACAATACCAACCAACCAGAGCTCCCAGGGTCTAAACCACCAGCCTGGGAGCACATAGGGAGGGACCCATGGCTCCAGCTGTATGTGTAGGGGAGAATGACAGTGTCAGACATAGTTGGGTGAGGAAGTCCTTGGTCCAGTGAAGGCTGGATGCCCCAGTGTGGGGGAAATCATGGGTGGGGAGGTGGGAGTGGGAGGATGGGTGGGGGCATATCCTCATAGAAGCAGGAGGAAGGGGGATAGGATAGGGGGTTTCTGGGTGGGTGGGGGGAAAGGGGATTACATATGAAATGTAAATGAAATATCCAATAAAAAAATCACAGAAAAAAAGAGAAAAGAACCACAAAGACTTCTACCCTCAAACAGCCTGCCTCTCCCTTCCATGTCACTTTACTTTTTCATCAGAAGATGTTTGAAAGGAATAATACTCATGTTTGAAGGACTATTCTTTTCATAGTTCTTTCTCAAAGTAAGAAATTAATGTCTGTCTAAAGGAACAAAGGAATCATGTTAGTTCAAAGTAGCCCCAGGCATGGATCTGACCTCTATGGAGACATAGAACTGACTTGAGAGCCGGATGTTGGTAAGGGGGAAACCCACAGGAGTAGGAGCTCACAAAGCCCTGGCTGTGTTAGGAGCTGTGAGGAGTGTAGGCAAAGAGAAGTTAGGGAGCCAGCACCCCCAGACTCAAGCCAGGGAAGTGCTAGATGCTTTTCAGAATTCAGCCATTTAATAAAGAGATTAAAATGCATTGGCCTCTACTAAGAGGCCTGTCTCAGCTCTGGGGTGGTAGTCACATCCACTTTGTGTTTTTATGTATGCATTATCCTCTCGGGGAGTTTTCAAGTTATAACCTCTATTGGAGGATGTTTCTCTATTGTTTAACAAAGCTATTTTTCTTTTTTGATCATATAGAGTTCAGGAAATAACAAAAGGCCTTGATTTAAAAAATTAAGATGGCCGGAATTCCTGGAGGATGGGTTCGAAAATTTTGCCTCATGGCTGGCAATGTCCTCTGTAGAATCTCTGATAGAGAAATGTTATGACAAAAGGCCAGCGCAGTGAAGATGACTCACGGCCCGAAAGGCAGTCTTCTGTGAATCCCATCTTAGCCGACTGCAATCAAGGACAGTGTTCTTTTCTCAGGATGTTTGCTACTAGTCTGCAGTGGCCCTTTTGTTTTCTAAGAAACAAAGCCAACATTCTTGGTCAGCCCTTCTCACTTCTGATGGTTCTGTGGGTTGCAGCCAACAGTTCCAGAAAGGGAAACCAGTGCCTGCTCAATTAGCTGTTCGCTTAAGGATGGCCAGATACTTTTATGACAGAGGGAGAATGGGGTCAGGATGATGTGGGTGAGTCCACAAGTTCACAGCCAGCACAGAGCCAAGAGAAAGAGAGAAGGGGGAAGGGGAAGGGGGAGGGGAAGGAGGGGGAAGGAGAAGAGGAGGGGGAGGAAGAGGAGGAGGGAGAGGGAGAGGTGGTGATGGGGCATGGTTTTTGGAGATTCTACCAGAGTGAGATTAAAATAGCTAGATGTATTTGCACACACCTTTGATCCCAGCACTTGGGAGCCAGAGGCAGGTGGGTGGATCTATATGAGTTCAAGGCCAGCCTGGTCTACACAGTGAGACTCTTTCACAAACAAACAAATAAACAAACAAACACACACACAACAACAACAGAAGAGTTGGGCAGCTGTGCCTGGTGGAGACAATCAGACAATGCCCAGGTAAAGAAGCTGCCTGCTACTGAGGAGTTTGCTGAACAGCCTCCTGAGCACAGAGCTCTGGGAGCACAATTACTGTGAAAGCTAGGCTCCAGCTGTACAGAGCTGACATCACGGGCCAGGTCCAGAAGAACACAGCTGACTGTCCCTGCTTCCCTCTCGCTACCTCCTCCTGGCCTAAGAAACTAGCTAGGTGTGTTCACTGTGCTCCTGACCATGGATATCACTACTTCCTTCAGGTTCCTGCTGGTTTACTGTGCTCTTGACCATGGGTATCACTACTTCCTTCAGGTTCCTGCTGCCTTGGCTTCGCTTCAGTGATGGGCCGTCACCTGGACATTCATACTACAAATAAACCATCTCTCCCTTAAGTTGCTTCTCCCATGGTGTTTTAATCACAGTAACAGAGACAAGGCTGTATTTCAGCCCCACTCCCTCACCTCCAGGGAGTGCTTGAAAGCAATGGGAGAACCAGCCTCTTTATGTGCTGCTTCTTCACGTGCATACATGCCCATGACAAAGTTTAATTCGAAAATTAGGCACAACAAGGGAATAACAATCAGATAAGATGGTTATAAAAATATTCTGTAGTCAGAGTTACATGAGAGTGGCCTCTTTCTTCAAAGAACCAGGATGGGTACTAATATTTTCCACCTGTGGCTGACTGTTGGCAACCAAATGCCCAGAACCTCGGGCGAGTGGGGTTACAGTTCATTCTCGCTGCTCTGGCTGTGTTGCTGTTGTTGTTTGTTTGTTTGTTTGTTTGTTGTTTTTCTTTCCATTGTGACACTACACCCATTTCCCCCTAGAAGACAGCAGGATCCTTCAGCGTGGATACTATGCTACTTAATTATTACGATTTTAGGCTGTGGGATTATGAATGGCCCTTACAAATGCTTTCCTAGTTGTTGGCAAATGACAGTGCACAGATGCAGTTTGTGATTGAATAAGTAACAGCGGTGAAAGTGATGCCATTGGACTCCGGGATGCAATAGTAAACGTCTCCAAACTATATACTGGGCAAATAAACAGAGGAGTCAGCCGCGCTTACACAGAGTCTGATTTTAATTAACTTCAAGTGAAAAGCCTACCCGCTAAGTTCCATAAAATTACTTCACTCAAACACAAAAGAGCACGTGGCTCAGAGATTAGACTGTCACCACACGGTAGCATGCCCCCATCTTTTCCTTTCAAAAGTGCCTTCCAACTAACAAGATGGCGTATGTGTGGAATCTAAACGTGTACTGACAGGTTTTGAAATGATCATCAAAGTCATTCGTGAAGATTTTCCACTGATGACCAGTAAGATTTCTAGTGCGTGATATAAACTGAGAAGTGGCCATCACCACGAAGGGCTTTTCTGCTTCTAAGTGTTGGTGGCTTTAGGACACAGTGACACAGATAATTATCTGAGTAGGCTCTAAAACTATGACACCCATATCACACCTCTGGTCCAGCAAACCAGAATCTCTGGAGGAGGGGCCAAATGGGTCTGGCAATGCTGATGTTGTGCTCAGATGAAGCCCAGTGCCTGTGATGACTTACCACACACCGAGCTTTTCAGACAGTGATGCTGTGTTTCAAAGATTACTCACTCTCTAAACAAACCTATACCATTGTAGTCACACATGCATTTAGTATAATATTTCAACAAGATCTTCCTATGAAATCTGTCCATCTGTCTCTCTTTCCATCTCCCTTTCTCTCCTCTTTCTCTCTCCCCACCCCTTCACCTTCCACCCCACATTTAAATTCACCACCCACAAATTGAAAAGTACTGCTTCGCCACAGGTTACGTTCTGTACATTGACCACTAGATGGCGGTCTCACATTTGAGGAATGAAAAAGCAAGTCTAGATTTTTTTTTTTTGAACTCCCTAAAACTAAACATACATCCGATCCAGTGTTAATTTTACATCCAGACAGGGAGCCATTTATGTTACAAGAAAAAGCACATGGCCTTTGGAAAGGAGAGGATTTGGGGAAGAGTAGTGATCACTGTCTGGTGTGGTTCTTCTTTGACTCCACCACCACACATGAGGCAGCATTATGTCCTTTTTCTAGCTGAAGAAATTGAGGTCCAGGAAGGTTGAGTAAAATGTTAAAGCACTCAGGAAAGGGTAGACATTGTCACTGTGGAGGTGGCAGAGAGGAGGATGGACCTCAACTCTAATCGCCAAGTTCCAAAAGGATGGAGGCAGAACTTAAAATTCCAATGTGTTGGGCTCTGGCTTCTAGTCATGTGAGAGTGAAGGGTCCTCATACTGACATGAATGAATGAATGTGTAGAAAGTGAACACACACTTTATCACTCTTTCACACAGATGCAAGATTCAAAATATGAACGTTTAAAGGAAAAGAAAAGAAATGTAGGAGAAGAAAGAGACAAAGAGGCTTGAGATCGTGGCTTTTATGAGAATGTTTTTTGTTTCATTTAAAGTGGAAGGCCCCTGGGCAGTGGTGGCTCATGCCTTTAATCCCAGGACTTGGGAGGCAGAGGCAGAGGCAGAGGCAGGTGGATTTCTGAGTTGGAGGCCAGCCTGGTCTACAGAGTGAGCTCCTGGACAGCCAGGGCTACACAGAGAAACCCTGTTTCGAAAAACAAAAAAAAAACAAAACAAAACAAAAAAACAAAACAAAACAAAACAAAAAAAACAAAAAAAAAAAAAAAAAAGGAAGGTTTCTACTTCCCCTCCCCCACTAGGGACTCAACACGGAAAGGGCACAGTGTTTATAGGCCCACACAGTTACTTCAGTCCCTCTCTTGGTCAAGCGCCTCTTGTTCAGTGAGGTATGTCCTGATCATTTGTAGTAACATTTCCATCCGTGTTTCATGAATCGAGACTGTGCTGTTCAACTTAAAGTATGTTGTGGGTGTCAAGACTCCACATGAAAAGAAGGTAAAGTATCTCTGTTGAACAGTTTCATTGGGCTAGAGAGATGGCTTGGCAGGTAAGAGAAACTGGCTGCTTTCCCAGAGCACCCACAGGGTGGCTCAGAACCCTCTGTAATCCCAGTTTCAAGAGGATTCAATGCTGTCTCCTGGCCTCCACAGATGATCCATGCATATGGTTCACAAACATGTTTGTGGGCAAAACATATGCGTAAAACAAGTAAATACATTTACATTTGGTATGTATGTATGATGTATGTATGTATGTGCATGTGTGGGGCGGCTTGCCAGGTCATGTATATGGAGGTCAGAGGATAGCCCAGTGTTCTCTTTTTCCATCGTACAGTTCCTGGGAATTGAACTCAGGAATAGAGGCCAACACCTTTACCCACTGAACCATCTCACCAGTCCTAAACTGTAATAGTGGCACTTTTTTGTTTTTGAGTGGAGAGGAGTTTAAATGTAAACTACTATTAAATTAATGACATCTTTTTAAAAACGTGTCCTCTAGAAAGATATAAAGTCTTGTGTGCCTCATTGCCATGTTTCTGTTGGCTGGGCAGAGCTAGGATAATGTGCTGGTTCTCGATTAAATAAAGCAATCAACGATAATTTGTTTACTGGATTGGGAAAGACAGGGCAAACACGCGTCTAAGGATGAAAATAAAGGTTCTGGTCAGGATGGGCAATATTGGAGATGCTTGCAGGATATCCAAGCAGAGACAGGGCAAAGCAGAGCTATGAGCTGGGATGGGTGGCCCAGGCAGCATGGCCATGCTGAGCATAGCAGTGTTAGAACTCTAGAGTCTCTAGAGAGCCTGTATCTAGGGAGAGACCGAGGATAAACCCCAAGGCCCCCATTCAGAAGTAAGGAAGAAAGTGTCTGTTTTTGATGTTTCAGAAACCACATGTTCAATTATGGATCTGGGGAAATATCCGTATCTTTATATGGTTTTATATCAAAGCATTTCTTTGTGAAATTCATGTGTTTTAGTTTTTCTTGTGTGTGAGCCCCATTTTATTTCAATCCTCTCTTAAGATCACTTCTCCCAGTTCTATATAAACAGCACAGTTAAGCTGCAGAAAATCCCTGGGCAGCCTTCTTCATACAGAAAATGACAAAACTGAGTATGACGAGCAAGTGCCACGGATAAATCTCAGCAAATCCCTTCATATCAGACATCACGAGAAGATAGAAACCTCTTGAAATCCAGTGTGGCCATCTCTGTGACAACCACCTGGATGGGACAAAGAGGAGACAAGACAAGGTTTCCACAGATTTTAAAAACTCATTTAATCCCAAACTAAGTTTTTTTTTTTTTTTTTTTTTTAAACAGGACTCTGTTTTAAGACCACACTGACAGGTGACTTATGGCTGAGAGCTTGCACTGAGTGATCAGGCATGTCTGTGTTAGTGAATGTACTGGCATGTGACACACACTTGGTAGCCTGTGTTTGTGTGTGTGTGTGTGTGTGTGTGTGTGTGTCTGTCTGTGTGTGTGTGTTGGTGCCCCTTCTTCCAACTTTGTGAAGAGCAATATAAGTGTATTGACTATTATCATTTTTTTTTTTGCTCAATATATTCTCAACTTTGTAGCTATTCTGATAGTTGTCAACATTTTAAATAAAATCAGATATTTTCCCCACACTTTCTCTGGTTAGTTTCTGATAGGTCATTACATCATTGGCAACACTGTATCAGAGCTGACTCCCCTGTATCCTACCTTTGATCTCATGACACACATACAGTTTCATATGGTTATGTCCCTTCACTTAGTGGCAGGAATTTTCTTTCTGTTGTTTCCATGTGGAGGGAACTCACTTAAAGTCATACTTCCAGTTTCTTCAGTTTTTTTTTTCCTTAAAAATGTTTGAGATTTTATTAATTTTAATTTTATGCATCTGGGTGCTTTATATGCATGTAAGACAGTGCACCTCATGTGTGCAGTGCCTGGAGAGGCCAGAAGAGGGCATCTTGTCTCGTGGCACTGGAGTTACTGGTGGTTATGAGTCCTTACATAGATGCTGGGACCTGAACCCTAATCCTCTGAATGAGTAGCCAGTGTTTTCAACTGCTGAGCCATGTCTAGCTCCCTTTGACACTTTTCAATCAAGTGTTTTCAAAGTGGAGGAATCAATCTCTAAAGCGTTGGGTTCTCAACCTGTGGATCTTGACCCCTTTGGGGTCTTACGACCCTTTTACAAGGATCACCTAAGACCATCGCAAAATGCAGGTATTTTCATTACAATTCATAGCAGTAGTAAAATTACAGTTATGAAGTATCAACAAAATAATTTTATGGTGGGGGGTGGTGTCACCAAGACATGGTAAACTGTATTAAAAGGTCACAGCATTAAGAAGGTTGAGAACCGCTGCCCTCTGGGATTGCTATTAGCTTTTAACCAGTGTGTCTGAGCAGGCATCGGTCGCTGGCAAGTGTGAAACCTGTGAGCTTTTCTCTCTGATTGATGATGGTTTTGTCTACCAGTCAGTGGCCACGTCTTTCCAACTATGAGTGAGCAGGGCTTCAGCTATCTGCCTTAGATGGATTCTGAAATGGAGTCCAAGATGTGCAAAGCAAACTCTGTATACTTCTGGGTCAGGGCCTTTCAGATAGCAGTGAGCTGATGACTTTCACCGTTGTTTCTCAGCTTTGCTTGTGGCAAAGCAGGTTTTACCAAGTTCCGTGTGCAGTCTTCTAACTTTAATATACCAGGCCCAGGCTCAAGCCTAGGAAGGCAGCATTATTTCTGATTGGTTCAGAATCCACAATCCACTTTTAGGGCAGAAAATGGAATTAACACAGTAACTTTTTGTAACTGTAGAATTTTGTGTAATTTTGTATCTGAACATTCATCCCTGGAGAGGGTATATACTAACTGCCAATGGTAATATAAGCATGCATATTATGAATACCCTACCACATCTTCTTGGGTTGAGCTAGAGTGAAATTCGTTAAAATATTGTCAATGCAAAGTCCTTCCACTAGGAATCAGGGATTGCAGGAAAACTCCAAGGGCTTTGAAGAATGTGTTTTCATTTAATAGATGTATCAGGAGTCGGGGAAGGTAGAAAACAAATAACAAAGGCACAATGATTAAAACCTGCAGGAAAAGAAAGGTCTCCATGAGAGATAGGCTGAGGTCTTAGAAGACAGATCGTGATAGATGTGAAATCTCTGAAGGCCAGAAGAGACAGAAATGAAGCATGGGAGATTAATGTAAGTAAAGATGGTCTTTCTCCTAAGAGGAATCTTGGCAACATGAGAAAAGCCTTTAACTATTGCTCCATGGACAAGTTGGCCTGGGCCAGTGAAGCCTAATCTAAAACAGAAGGCAAGATCTCAGAAAACCTGGAATTGATCTCCAAAGGATGCTAGAATGCAGAAAAGTTCTGCAGACACTTAAAAAAATGCTTGGAGGCCACAGGCATCCATATTCTGATGTGTGGGGTCAGTATAGAAAGTACTAGAGTCATATTGGTAGGTGGATTTTATATGCAAACTCGAGGGGGGGGGCAACGTGAGATGCTTGACAAATTCAAGTGACAGACACATGTTAGGCGGCAGGCAAGTGCTTCCTTACTTTCTGAGGGTTTTGCTCAAAGAATTTATGAGATCAGAACCCTAAGACAAGACAGAGTTGGAATGTGGTCTGCAGACAGACAGGACAAAGGTGAAACCAGTCCCAGGTGCCATACTTCCTTGATGGGAGAATGTCATGCAGTTGGGACTCTTAGCTGAGAGATGCTTGCAACTTGTTTGAGAAGTTGCTGGAGTGTCAAGAACTTCTATTTCTCACCGGTGGGGTTCTCTCATGGTGACATCTAAAGAAATATCTTAGAAAACCAATTATTTGGTTTGGGAGGAAAATGCCTCCCAAATTTAGTTAACAGAGTTATTCTCATGAACATTAGAAAAAAGAAATCGGGTTGAAGAGATGGCTCAGCCATTAAAGGCTGGGGTCACAAACAAAAATATGAGAAAAAGAAAGAAATCAAGAATTAGATTAAACACAGAAGAAATTCACTCACATCTTCCTAAAAGAGAAAACTTTCACAGACAAATGGCCTTCAGCCTTCAACAGTCACACGTTCAGGGAGGCAGTGTTTCCTCTTTTGTTACATTAAAATTCAGGGTACAGGACTTCACATCTGTGTATTTGAAAATTAAGATTAAAAAAATAGTTCACTAAATCTCCATGATACTATGTCAGGTATAGACGTTGAGTCCATGGGTGTGAGTTGGGGTGTTCCTGTCTGGAGGCACTCCACAGAGCAACCCCAACTTTTCTCCCTTTGTCTATTCATGTACATGAATTAAACTCACTCAACCACCTGAGTGTGTGTGACAGAGGGATGATATATGTATTCAGCCATCTTTGCCCTGGGCCTTGCTGCCTGCACAGGGTTCATTCAGCTCACACCCTGTGTAGGGCATTTTACAGGGTAGCTCTGGGGTTTAAGGAGGACTGAGGGGCTAGAATGGGTGTGGGTAGGTCAGTCTCTCTCTCTCTTTGATTTAGTACTTTAGATTGGGGTAGGTTCTAAGTCATTTTTCTCAGCAGCTTTGTCATGAAAACGGTGACAGTTTAATCTCCAACTCTTGACTCCTGCATCTGCCTCTGAACTGCTTTTCAATTCAAGCTGGATGACGATGGGCACTCTCTGCCCTGAGCCCTTAATTTCTGGGTTCCATCAGAGGGACTATCTGTCCCAACTCACTTGTGAGATTTGATGAAGAATGTTGACAAAGCTCCGAATTTCATCTGCTGGAGCTTCCTGCCCAGCCTTAACATTTCTATCTGTGAACACTTGAGAGATTACCAAAAAAAATACCCCTGAAATTTTCATTTCTAAATTGATAGGCTGGTAAGTTGGCTAAGTGGGTACAGGCTCTGCCATGGCTGATGACCCAAGTTTGACCCCGGCACCAACATGGTGAAAGAGAGAACTGGTCAAAACTTGTCTTCTGATGTCTACATGCTCACTGTGACACACACACACACACACACACACACACACACACACACACACACACACAAATAAAAGCAATACTTAAAAAAAAAAAAACCCTAAATTTGAACAGTTCTATGAGAAAAAGCTGAAGTAAGACAATAGGGCAAATTCTACCACAGCAAAAAGACAATGTTTAGAGGCTAAGATGGAGTGAGTCCCAGTTAACATCACAAACTGTCTTCTGGAAGTTAAATAAGTTCACATTTAGTGGATACAGCAGACACAATCATCTCATACTATTCAGGCTTTATTCTTGGTCCTGGGGATAAAGCACAGAAATATAATCCCTTCTGAGAGTTCGCAATCCCTCGTGGGACTATGATAAGCACACACAGAGCTCTGTTGTTAGTCTGTGTAAGATTCCCAATAAGTGGCAGGACAGCATGACGTTGTATCTGGAAACATCAGCACCTGGAGACTGATTCTTGTGCCTTTTGTGTTCTTTTGAGTTCTTTGTTTAACAATTTAAATGTGTATGTGCACCACAAGTGTGCAAATATTTGGAGAGGTTGGAAGTCATAAGATTCTCTGGAATTGGAGTTACAGGTGGCCATGGGCTTACGTGACCTGTGCCAGCAACGGGACCTGGAGCCTTTGTAAGAAAAGTGTTCACTCTTAGCTGCTCTTATCTTCAGCCCCTTCTTCTTATTTCGTATTGACAACAAAGCAATGAAGCACTACGTACCCAACTTAAAGATGAAGAATGTACAGGGGAAAAGATCTTTGTCTGCATTTTGGAAACAGAAGGAAGCTAAAGTTTCAGGGCTATGATTTGATGACACTCCATTTCTTTTCTTTAAAAATATCAATTTATTCATATTTTCTTGAACTGACTTTGATAATTAACATTTTTTTTTTCAGAAAAGCAATTATACTTAGAAACTTGATCAGCATGGAGTTCTATATGTACTTCCTCATATTTTTCAAAGTTATCTTACCACATGTTTCAAATTCTATATATTTTAGATACATGATGTCTGGCTACTGGTACATGTGTCACTGATGTGATCTCTGTGTGTCTAAGTAACCACTTACCTATAACTTTGCCTATATGATTTCCTCTATTTTGTTAGATTCTTCAATGACATTTTATTATTATTGAAAAATTGTCTAAATTCTTTTCTTCAGTTATCTTAAAAATTACTTTTATAGACTCTAGTTGTGTGTGTGTGTGTATGTATGTATGTGTGTGTGATATGAAGAATAGAAAACTATTTGTGGAAGTCAGTTATTGTCTACCATAAGCCCAGGGGACTGAACTCAGGTCACAAGTGTCTGTGGCAAGTGACATTACGTCTGAGCCATTTTGTTGGCCCTGTCTAGGTATCTTTGGTTACTGCTTCTGATCATTGTGCTTTTCTTTCTTCTGTAGAATTAACTGCCAATTCTAGGCTTGCATTTCTGTTATGTTTATATTGTTTCTTATTTTCCACTTCTTTCTGCATATCAAGAAACCTCCTGGTGTCTAGTCTTTGTATCTTTGGCCTTGACATGCGTGGGAGAAGCCATTCTATATATGTGAGTTACTAGTATGCACACCTATGTTTAAAGAAAAATATCAAGGCACATTGACTCGGAGACCTCCAAATGTTGAAATAAATGCATCTTAACCCAGCAGAAACAAAAGGTCAGTGAAGACAGATTGAGAAGCAACATGATAGCATGTGACTCAGTAAACCCCAGCAGTATAGTATGGCTTCATGTTTTGAACTAATTCTTATTAGCTCTGTGTACTGACAAGAGTTAGAAATTCTTTTCCCCCATAGTTACTTTATTTCAATGTTGGCTGTTACAACAGTAATTTGATCAAAAGTTATTGGAATAAATGAATTAATTAATATAAGTGTTCATAATACAGTCCAAATAAGTGTTCCATTCATGTTTTTAATGCAAAAACATATAAAAATCCTCAAGACTGTAAACATAAGTAGCTGGCATTTCTTTTAAATAAAGGATTGAGAGGAATTAAGTGTGCTTAGATTTCATATAGTGTTCAGGTAGAAATAATAAATGTATTCAGCAAAATGAGATATAAATGAAAAGCTATTTAAATGTACAATTATCCAGACACAAGTTATTTTAATTTAATCTAACAATGGTTTTAAGATTCCATAGTTCCACATTTTAGTATACTCTATATAATAATGACATTTTTAATTGCCTTATTAAAATGCATAGTATTTCAAGAGGCAGAAATGACCTGTTGGTGTGCTAAAATTTATGTGCAATATTTTTTCTTACTTTGTGAACATCACACCAAGATTACTAATCTATTTAACTATAAAAGGAAAGTTTTAAAATAAAAAACCTCACTATTGTAGTAATTTGTTTCTTTGCTCTGAGAAAACTCTTAATACAATATTATTCTGAACTGCAGGGGAAACTCAGAGAAAATGAATATACATTTTACATTTTATCTCTGGGAGCAAAGAAGCAGATGACACTAAGTTCTTTCTCTCCTTCTGTGATATCAGAAAGAGAAGTGAGCGGAGCTGCTTGGTACCACGCAGAAACACGGGGCCTGGTGGTGTCCCACAGTCATGGGTTATGCAGGAGAAGTGAGAAAAAGGAGGCCCATTCCTTCCTTAACTTCCTGTGAAGCTTCAACAAAATTAATTAGAATAAAGGCAGGCTTGTATATTGTGTCAGATGAAATGCCTGGGAATAGCCTCCTGGTTTTGGAACTTTATTAAATCAACCAGGTAGCCTACTGGTCACACTTCAGAGAAGATTAGAAAATAAATCAATAAAAAGTAAAGCTGTAGATTCTGTGGATTTAAAATTTTTGATCTGAATAAATTTTTCGCTTAGTAAAAATCGTAATATATGAAATAAAAACACAGCTGTGCTTATTGATTGAATGATGTGTGTGTGTGATCATTTGTCTTCACTAAATTTGGGACTCTGGGTTATTCTACTCTGTTGTGTAGCGGGTATGTAGACAAAGCTGTGTGTTATCAAGACCTTGAGTATAGCTTACACTGTCGAGTGCCCACCATTAAAGACTGGTGGACTAAATGGGTTAGCTCTTGAATTTAATCAGTGGCAGGTTCATTCCAGATAATGTAGTTATGAAAACTAAGTTAAAACTAAAGTTAGCTTGAAATTTTTATAGTCCGGCTTTGGCCTTATTATTCTTTCAGTCTTGAAGAAATGAGGAATGCAGACAGAAAGGATGACTAATAGAGGCTCCTTTAAAGCTTATCTCATCTGCTACATTATGGAGGAAGCTGGGTCCAGTACTTCACCGAGACTGCCACGGTCAATTAAGATACAATTGCTTCCCTGCTGTTGGTTAATCAGGGTCACCTCTGTATTTATAACTGATTCAAGTTGGGAGCCAATTAATGTCTATTTTACATGAACATAATCCAGACTCTTCCAAATGCTTGTTCAGCTACCTCTTTTAAGGCTGATAAAAATCCATGAGCCTGGTCTAATTTGGGGTAAGAAATTAGAAATATTCAAAAATTCAATTTGCTTTGAACTGCTCAGTTCAGATCTGCAGAGTGGCTGTGCAGGTGCTTCAGGATGTCTCACGCTGAATCTAGAAAGAAATGAGGGAGCCATTTACATTTCTACAGTTACATCTGCACAACCAGTGTGCTAGCGAAAGAAGCAAGAAAAGAATCAGAAAGATAAGAGGAACTTCTTAGTTCTTTGGGGCTTCTACTGACAGCTGTAGAGCAGGGAAGTCTCAGAAGCCCTACCCCCTGTCTGGACAGATTTCCTGGGGTGAGGCTGCTTGCTCTAATATCCATCTTCAGCATTTTCTTCACACTGAACCCCTGGTGTAGATGGGCAAAATTATTTCTTCCCTGGAGTTTTAAAGAACAGTGAAAACCAATATGGTACGTAGTCCAGTAGACCCATGTGTCTAATGTGGTTCAAGATTCATTCTTGGTCCAGGGAATAAAAGACAGAGATACAGTCCCTTCTGAGCATACATAATCCCCCAGAGGATTGTTATGATAAGTACTCATAGAGCTCTGATGTCATTGTCAACTTCATTGGCTGTAGAATCACCTAGGAGATACACCTCTGGGCATATCCTGAAAGGTTTAGCTGAGGAAAAAAGATCCACCCCGAATAGACAGCATCCCATGCACCTGAACTGAATAGAAATGGAAAAAATGAAAAGCAATAGAACTCAGGCTGTATTAGGAATACTTCATGGGTTTTAATACTTCAAGAGGAAGCGAGCAGAGGTAGAGCATTCATCTCTCTTGGCTTTCCCACTGCAGACAGAATATGAGCAGCTGCAGCTAGTACCTGTTTGTACTGTCATGCTTTTCCCTGCCACGACAAACTATTTCTATTTCTATTCTATTGTCTGTGGGAAATGTCTCTCATCTGTGCCTGCCTCTCTACTTCAGCTCATGCCATTCCATGAGACCTTCCCCTTGGCCCGGGACATTAGTCATATTCCCAGTTAGGACCTTCGCCTCCAGCTTCTCTACGTCACTGCTATCCTCTGTGCCGCTCACAAATTGATGCTGAAATTTCCTTAGGAGGTGTGCCAGTGTGAATGAAAAATGGCCCTATAGGCTCAGGTATTTGAATCCTTAGTTAGCAGGAGGTGGCACTGTCAGGAGAGGTTTAGGAGATGTGGCCTTGCTGGAGAAAGTATGTCACTGGGAGTGGGTTTTGAGTGTTCATAGCCTCACCCTACTTCTGGTACACTCTTTCTTCTTCTTGTTTGCTGTTTGAAGGTGTGATCTCTTTGTTGCCATGCCTACCGCTTCCTGTAATGACTTCCTGCCATGTCAGTTTCTTATCCCTCTGGAGCCTAAGCCCAGTAAATTCGTTCTTCCATAAATTGCTTTGATCATGGGGTTTTATCAGAACTATGGAAAAATAACCAATATCTGGCCAGTGGCCTGAAACTATGTTTCTGGTCTCATGGTCCAAAGTGCTATATGTATTCTGCCTCTATCTAGAAACTTCTGGTCTCTGGAGAGTCAATACCTCCTTTCTTCTGCTCTATATCTGGACTTTGCTTTTAACCTTTTCAGTATCACAGCAATGACTGGTCCCTCTGGGGAATCCTCTGAACTAGGGAGTCAGAATACACTTTTATTCCCCACTTTCTCATAGCATTAGTGTACCACTGAATTATCCCACTAACTTTCTTGCATGCCTCCTCCACACTTAGCCAGTGCTTAAGAGGACTTACGTAGTAGGCTACTGACTTTTAGATCAGAGAACTTGGCAGGGTCTTTTTGCATGACCAACTGTGTTTTTCTAGACTCATATATAGACCTCTGGTTGACTTACATATTGCAAGGAGATATCAGGGAAGTGCTGGGGGACAGGGCATGGATAAAGAATCTTTACTATGGTTTTGTAATTCGAGTTTCTGGCAGTGTTTAGTACAGGTTTTTCAAGCTCCAGGTTTCTCTGCCTAGAGAAATTAGATGGAAATATCTAAATTTATTATGAAATATAATAGTTGACTTAAATGATCTTAATAAAGCCATGTTTAACATAGCTTCAATTTCTACTAGAGAAAGGTATTTTTTTTCAGACTAGTGATTATTTTGTCTGAATCATTCAATTATCTGGGAGAGAACACAATGAAGGAAGCTGAGACAGGATAGTATGATAAACTTCCTACACATCTGTAGAGGAAGAAGCAGCAGATTGCTGGCAGTGGACGTGGGCTATGAACCTAAACAGAGTCTCATTAAATCATTAGGAACTTGGAGTAGGAAGATGTGGGCTTTGGTGTTAAGAGATTTTGGTTAGGACTAGGAAAATGGCCCAGTGGATAAGATGCTTGCCTTGTAAGCATGAAGTCTGAAATTTGAATATTCAGATCCCATGCAAATGCTAGGCACTGAGGTTGTCTTAGTCAGGGTTTCTATTCCTTCACAAAACACCATGACCAAGAAGCAAGTTGGGGAGGAAAGGGTTTATTCAGCTTACATTTCCACATTGCTGTTCATCACCAAAGAAAGTCAAGACTGGAACTCAAGCAGGTCAGGAAGCAGGAGCTGATGCAGAGGCCATGCAGGGATGCTACTTACTGGCTTGCTTCCCCTACCATGCTCAGCTTGCTTTCTTATAGAACCCAGGACTACCAGCCTAGAGATGGTACCACCCACAATGGGCCCTCCCACCCTTGATCACTAAGTGAGAAAATGCCTTTCAGCTGGATTTCATGGCGGCATCTCCTCAAGAAAGGCTCCTTTCTCTGTGATAACTTCAGCTTGTGTTAGTTTGACACACAAAATCAGACAGTACAAAGGCCCACCTGTAATTCTGGGTTCAGTCAAAAGATGGCATTTCAAAAAATAAGGTGGATAGTGATAAGGAAAGACTCATGGCAACCGCTTTGTTCAGGTTTCTGTGTGCATGTGAACCTGCACATATGTGGACCCATATACAAGTGTGTATGCAAACACACACACACGCACACGCACACGCACACGCACACGCACACACACACACACACCACACATAAATAAAGAAACTTAGGTTGTGGGAGCTGGGACCATAACTAAATTGATTAAGTGCCTTCTGTGCAAATATGAGGCCATGCATATGATTCCAGAACCCACATAAAAGTTGGGTGTCTTAGGGTTTCTATGGTGATAAACACCATGCACCAAAATGAAATGGAGATAAAAGGGTTTATTTTGCCTTATGTTTCCAGGCAACAATCCATATACACCCTCATACAGCAGAAACCTGGAGGCAGGGCCAGAAGCAGAGGCCACGGAGGGGTGCTGCTTACTGGTTTGCGTCTCAGAGCTTACTCAACCAGCTTTCTTATAGCACCTAGGATCAGCAGCCCAGGGATGGCACTGTCCACAGTGAGATTTGCCCTCCCACATTAACTATCAGTCAGAAAAATGCATCTGTGCCTGCAGGCTAGTCTGGTGGGACACTTTCTCAACTGCGGTTCCCTCACTTGTAATGACTGTGGCTTGGGTCAGGTTGACATGAAATGAGCCATCACACAGGGTGTGGTGATAACACACTTAGGAATCTCACTTCTGGGAAGTAGGAACAGGAGACTCCCTGGGATTTGATGGACAGCTTAAAATAAATAAATTTAAAGGAATCCAGTGAAATTATGCCTAGTAACATCTGTTACATATATTTCACAATTTTCAACCAGAGAGGTAAGAATGAGTTATACCCCACCAACAGCATTTGTTAATTGCGTATGTGTACATTATAGCTGGCATGTGGGGGTCATAGGGCAACTTTCAGGAGCTGGATATCTTTTCGACCATGTGGCTTGTGGGAGTCAAGCTCAGGTTGAAGACAACTGCATTTACCTGTTGAGACGTCCTGCCACCACCTGATGAACTATATTTTTATGATGATAATTTACATATATAAACTACAAACTGATGGAAGTTGCTGTGATATTTCCACCCATGCATATGTAGTAAGATGGTTATATTATCTATCCTTTTATGCTGTTCTCCTATTTTTCCCCTTCAGGCTCAGAAATGAACCCTGTCTACTTTCAAATTCTCTCCCCTTTTCTTATATTTTTAAAATTGTTTTTGTGAATGAAAACAAGTGAGGTTTGTTTTTAATGCATCTAGCTTAGTTCACTTAACACGATGTCCAGAGAGTTTACTCATCTTGTTGCATTCGTCTGTGTGACTGGATAATAGTTGTTGAGGTTTGCTCTATTACCATGTATTGTAATGGAAATACTGGCCCCCAAGGTCTGGTCGCTCTTAGGGACAAGATGCTATGTGACCTTACTCCTTAATTTAAAATTACTGGTTAAATAAAGATGCTGACAGCCGGTAGCTAGGCAGAAGAGAGGTAAGTGGAGTTTCAGTTCCTGGCCTTGGGGTCTGAGGAAGAACACAAGAGAAGAGAGAAAAGCTGGAGAGAAGAGAGATGCCATGGGATAAACGATCGTGAGGATTGGCCATGAGAGCTGACCAGTGTAAGAGTGGCCCAGGTGGTATATGGCAAGTCATATTTCAGGGTTATTGGCAGGGGAGTAGACATAATAGCAGAGAAGGTAGATATCTGCCCAGTGCTAGAGCTTTAAAGGCTTATCATAAAGGGAGAAGTTTTGTGTCTTCTATCTGAGAACTGAATGATCAAAGGTGGGTAGAAACCTCCTGATTGAGATTAAGAAAATTACTACAAATAGTCCAGGGTATAAACATGTGTATGATATATGTGTGTGTGGAGACACACATAGCATGATGCATGTACGACGTCCAGGGAACAGCTAGGTGGAGTCAGGCTTGTGCAGCAAGAGCTTTGATTGTAGACTGAGTCATCTCACTGGTCATTAATAACTATGTCTTTTTTTTTTGTTTTTGTTTTTTGTTTTTTGTTTTTCGAGACAGGGTTTCTCTGTGTAGCCCTGGCTATCCTGGAACTCACTCTGTAGACCAGGCTGGCCTCGAACTCAGAAATACGCCTGCCTCTGCCTCCCAAGTGCTGGGATTAAAGGCATGCGCCACCACTGCCCGGCAATAAGTATGTCTTTTATATGTGGAGTCTACTTCAGGTAGATGTTTATCTAAGAATGGCCAGGGCTATGAAAGCACCCTCCTGGCTGGTATCTAATTGAATTCTCTTGCTGTTTTCCATAGTAGCTGGACCTACTTACTTTCCCACCAACAATGTTTAAGGTTCCTTTTCTTCCACCCTGATGCCAGCTTTGATAATTTTTAAATTTACTTTTGATAAGAGACATTTTAACGGAAATAAGATGTAATTTTATTGTAGACTGGATTTGTACCCACAAGTGGATAAAATATTGAGGATTTTTTAATATATTTATCACGCATGGAAACATTTTTTAAAAAGAAATATCTTTTGAGATCATTTAACATTTTATTTGGGTTATCTTTATTTTTAAACCAAATTCTTACTGACAACCCTGTATCAGATTAGTAGCAGGGAGATATGTTTCTCCTAGTCTGTAATAGTCTCTTTTCTGAATTGTTTTCTTTTGCTGTGCAGAAACTTTTAATTTGATACAATTTCATTGCTGTTCTTTCTTTTTCTATGTAACTATTTATTTATTTATTGCTTTTATGATGTAATGATCAACCATGGACCTTGTGAACTAGACACTCAGCATGGGAATAAAAATGTCTTTTATCAGTAACATCTTTAAAGAGAAAAATGTTCGGTATGACACAATCGTTCACTATACAGAAAATCACAGTTTGATAATTGAGACTGTAAAACTTTATATTCTACAAAAACTCGGATATGTGTTAGCAGATTGAGCCTCTTAATAAAACTTTGAAGTTCATTCTTTCTGTTATTATCTTCCTATCTTTATGGAGATAACGGATCTTAGTGAGGTCTCTGTTCACCTGTCTGAGACGGAAATGAAACTGTGGGGGTTTTGGGGGGCTGTTTCTCCCTTCACTCGTTATGCAGATTCCATGTGCTTCAGCACTAACATTCTTTACTGCGTCTCCTGAGTTAATCTCTGAGATCAAGATCAGCACCCCAGCGCCAGCCTTTCATACCCTTTGTAATAACAACCTGTAAAAAATAACTATCTACTATTAGGAGCATAGCCTGCATGTCAATGCACATAAAATTTAAAGAGTCAAGCACATTTACTGTTTCAGTCCACTGCCCCCTAGGACTCCTGGCTATTTCAAATAAAAGCTTAGCCTGGCCCTGGATTTTTCTGTATTTAACGTAAGCTAGTATCTGTGGATCATTCTTCATTCAACAGTGGCAAATTTTCTTGCCAAAGTCTTTAGCATTCAGCGAACTAGCATGTTAAGCTTTGTATCCCACAGGACACTAGCATTTGTGGAAATATCTGAAGGGAGTACGAGGCAAGGAGACTGTCGCTCATGAGCGACACAAGTGAGCTGTTTCCATTGTGGTTACCATAGTTACAACAGGGAAAGCTACGCGATGTACTCTCCCCTATAAGCACCAAGGCTAGCCTTGTGTAATTTAAGATGATTATGGTAAATTATCATCTACCTAACTGTAGGACTTTCTCACAGCTGCTATGAGGTTAAACGTGTAACAAGGGGATGAAGGTTGGGTCAATGATTGGTTCAGACCCAGCTAAGTTGTTGCTGATGTCCTGCCAGTCAACCTTTACTCCCAGAACCCTTTACACTTCCAGTCTTTAAATTATTCATTCTCTTGCTAACAAGTTATTGGAATTAATAGCTACAAATAATTTTAGTTTAGGCACAACATTCTAGAGTTTTATGAAATGGGGTGGATGACTGTTATTTTTGAATTTCCTAGGCTGGATTTAGCCAGAGCTGCTGAGAACATGGCACCTGAGTTGCCATGAGTTATATACAGTGGTAGACTTCTCCAATCTAGCCTCCTGAGCATGAAGGGATTTGACCTGACCTGTGTTTTGAGGCTTGAATTTCTCTCCCACCTCCTCTGCTTTAGTGTATTATTTTATATTATTTACTTTGAGGATAGCTATATTAGGTACTTTACTATAGTTGTGAAAAACACGGTGACCAAAAGCAACTTATGGAAGAAAGAGTTTACTTTGATGTCTGGTTACAGAAGGAAGAGAATCTATTACAGTGGGGAGCCATGGCAGTGAGCAGCAGACATGACAGTGGAAGAAGGAAGCTGTGGGCCTTCGTCTTAACCACACACTGAAGCAGTGGCCTGGAAGTTGGTCAAGGCTGTAAACTCTCAAAGCTTGAGCCTAGTGACATATTTCCTTCAGTAAGCCTCCCCCTCCTAAGAGTTAGATGACAACCCAAAATGGCACATCCAACTGGGGACCATGGGAGCCTTTGGGGGACACTTCTCATTCAAACCACAGTGATGGTATAGCAGATGATACACTCCAGACAGACCTTTCCACCAGACTTAGGTTACTGTTACCATACATCTATTCTGCAAATCCGTAAACCAGATATGTTTCTTCTGTGTATTATTGCAACACTCTCTAAGGGCTGTGTGTCCCAGCTCCACTCTAGATCCACAGCAAGATGATTCTTAAGAGACCAGTAGGATCATTTTTTCCCCGGTTGTTCAACATATTTTTTGACTTTCTTTGTCACTCAGAGTGAAAGTGAAATATTTATTCTCTTAACACAATTTTCTTATATTTTTGGTTGTGAGCCTAGCCTTTAACGGCTGAGCCATCTCTCCAGCCCTTAACACAATTTTCTTTACGAGATTGACGGTTCCTAATTATATTGAGCACAATGACGTACAACACTTTTAAAAATAAATTCTAAAGGCTCAAGAGGTGTCCCTTATCCCTACATCTTCCTCCTTTGCTCCCATTCTCTCAGGTACGGAGGCCTGCTTGCTGTGTCCTGAACATGCTGAGGACATGCCTGAGCATCCACTCCTTGAAGATCTCTGATCTACAATATCAGCCTGGTTCTTTCCCACCCCTTTCTCTTCCCGTCCCATTTTCCTTTCATGGCTACCCACCAATAACAAAATCTCTCCTCTTTCTGAATATTTCCTTCATTTTGCTGATCACTGTCAGGCATAGTATTTTATTTAGCGTTTTGCTTGCTCCTTTCCACTTCTAACCACACAAGGACACAAGCTTCAAGAGGGTGGGAAATTTTATTGTTCTAGCTCATTGCTAGGTTTGAATAAAGAGAAGCTGGCACCCCAAATTACACTACCACATGCTTTACCCTGGCATATACCCAACACCGACAGTATCCCCTGGAACATACAGACCTTGATTCAATCCATTGTCTTTGGTAAGAACTTTCCCACCAGCCAGTCAGGCCTGAAATCATTGTTGCAGGATCTAGTATGTGTATCTGAGTGAGTATGGATAGGCAAACTAATATTAAAAACTCTCTTATACAAATATGGCACTGTGCTCATTTGAGTGAAAATGATCCTCATAGGTTCATATGTTTGAATGCTTGGTCTCAGTTGGTAGAACAGTTTGGGAAGGATTAAGAGGTGTGGCTTTTTGGAGTAGGCATGGCTTTTTGAAGGGGGTGTGGCCTTGCTGGAAGAAGTGTGTCACTGGGGGGCTCCTGGGAGAGGTATGCTTTTTGAAGTTTCAAAGCCCCATTCATTCTATATTTGGCTCTTTTTCTGCCTTGTGGTTATTATCATCTCAACATGTAAATTCCCAGCTACTTCTCCAGTGCGTGTCTGCCTGTTGCCACACTCCCCACTATGATATTCACGCCTCAGGGCATCCTCTGTTTCAGCTCCCATGGATGGCTAGGAAGAAATGCTTTGGATTCAAGATATGACTTTCTTATATAAGGTGTGGAAGTGATTTCACATATTAACATTACCATTACAGAACTGTTCCTGTACCACCACCACTGTTCTCACATAGAGTAGGAAGCCGTCTTCAGTCTTCAGAATAGCACACCTAGCTAATCGTGATGTTCTTGAAAAGACCTTGTTGACATGTTTGACACTTATAGTGAGCCTCAGTCTAAAACTCACATTAGACACAAACTCATAAGGTAACTTTTCCTGCTAGATTTGACTAGTATGTTTGATTGACTTTACGAAATCTTCCAGCCATTGTATTTAAAGAAAAAAAAAAAACCAATGTATTTAAAGAAATACTGGGGGAATACAAGGATACTGTGATGGAGTAAATCATGAAGGTGGATGAAGGAAGCTATGTTAGTTACGGAGGACCGAGAGAGCCATCCTTATTGCTGACTGCGAGCTGATAACTGGTCGACTCCAGTCATTCTAGCCATGAACATTTCAAAAATCTTCACCATTAATTTTTGTGACATTCCTTGTGAAAAGCTGGAGAGTTTTTTTCCTTTACATGTGTGGATAAGAAGACAGTTAAAATCCTTTAAAATAAATACTTAAGAAAAGCTTCCTCTTGGAACAAACAAAAGTAAGCAAGCAAGCAAACCAACAACAAAACAAGACAAAACCCACAAACCTAATCCCCACCGACGAGCACATAGTCTCACATTCTCATGACTGAAGAGAAAGCATTAGTGCTTTTATACCCACAACAAAGCATGGACCTGCAGACGTTTTCAGACACTCCTCCAGCAGCTTCATACGCATCTTCTGCAGCTCGGGGCTGTCCCATTCATCTTCCTCAACTCCCCAGTACAGATCTATGACCTGCAGACAAATGGACGAAGCAGTGTTAATTCTCCTGCAGGGAGATTAAATTTACCTGTGGGCTTCAGTCTTGTCCACAATGTCAAGCTAATGTGACTGTCGACTTTTCTCTTTGCAGCATGTACTTACTCCCTTGGTGGAGGGGTGTGGGAGTGAGCACCGATTTTCAAGTTCTATGTAAGAGATGTCTTTACCCCATGCTGGTTTGGGAAAGAGCATTGTATTTCTTATTTTGTTTCTGATATAAGAAACACACAAGCCCAGAGAAAAGGAAATGCTAAATGTCGAAGGTTCTGGAGTGTAACATTTAATTACATTGAACTAGCAAAAATAAATGTACCTAAGATAAATTTACCACATCACTTGTAAAAAATCACACTGTAAATTATTATGTACTGTACATATGAATACAAGAAGAGATATCATTCTGTCATTAAACACCTATATTTCTTCAGAAAAGAAAAAGGAACAAAACAAAAACCCCTCCCCTTTCTGTTAATAATATCACACTTTATTCCAGAGCATAGATATTTTGACTACATTTGTTTTATCTGGGAACAATTTGGCTTTCATCAATACGTATTTGAAGAATCTTGCTGGGAAACAGAAAGGTGTGCCTTACTGAGAGAGGAGGATAATGGGAGTCTCCATCTCCTGACTTCAAACACTCCCTGGGAAGATTGTGTAAGTCTATAGCAAGTCTTTCAGAAGTCAGCTCATCAGCAGCCCCAGCCTGTTCCCTTTCCTCAGCACTATCTGCATACAGCAACTGTTTCTGCCTGAGGCTTTGAAGGGTTCTGCTTTTCCTTCCCTAGTTTCCCACATCAGGAAAGAGAAACTTCCTGCCTGTCTTACGGCCGTGACATGGGTTTGGGTGAAAGGCAACCAGAAGTTCCCTCTGTGATATAGGCAGATTCCAGGGACTTTGTGTGCTCCCTGGTTTTTGGCTTTGGGTCCTACATTGGTTGTGTTTCTACTAGATATTTGACATCTTGAATTTGAGGTTTAAGGCCCATGACAGGAAAGGGCAGGGAAGTGATCTGGAGAGATGGTTCGTTGGTGAAGAGTGGTTGCTGTTCAGTTGTGAGGACCAGAGAATTAGGATTCCAGCATCCATGCTGGTGGACCACAGCATCTGTCACTCAAGTTCCAAAGCTCACATAGACAACAAATCCCCCAAAACTACTTCCACAGTCCTTCCCAGGACTTCCAGCATGTCCGAAACTCTCACATTGATTTGAGGAACGCCTCTACTTAAACTGCATTGTAGGGTTTTAACCACACATTATTTAGGAGGGATAGCTGGCAAGGACGTGATAACTCTACTGATCAATTAAAGAATCACTAGTTGGAACTATTTAAAATTGATGATGAATAAATGAAGATGTAATATTCAGTTTCTAAGGGCTCCCTGGCTCCTGCAACTGCTGACTCTTAGGCTGGACAGTGGAGAAACACCATATGCCCCTCACTGAATTCCAGAGAACAGAGCTATGTGCTGCTGAGTTTCAGGAAGGCACAGAAATCATCTATGAAGAAAGTCAGATAGAAAGGGCTGTAAAGGTAGTAATCTGGTATGTAATTTGATCATATTCTTTCTGTGTGATTTAGAGAGTGCCTCTTCTTTAGACATTTTAATTTAAGTTGACAAAAACTTGATATATATATATATATATATATGAATGTTAAAACAGGATATTTCAATTTTTTAAAAATTTATGTTGTTATTTTGTGTGTATGAGTGTTCTGTCTGCATGTGGGGGTTGGATTCCTTGGGATCGGAGTTAGTAGACGCTTGTGAGCTGCCAATGTGGGTGTGGAAATTGAACTTGGGTCCTCTGTAAGAACAAGTGCTCTTAATTGTTGAGCCAACTCTTCAGCCTCTAAAACAGGACATTTTCAGCCATCAGTCAATAAGGCATCAAAACACTCAAATCCGTTGCTGTGCGGATGATACTCTTGCTTGTATACTGCACGGCAGAACAGTTACACACCGACCCTGTTCTTAACTGACACTGGCTGGATGTGAACTCTTGCTCTGTGGGACAACACGACAGTGAATGATAGACCACATAAAGATGTACATGCTATAAAATAACTAGTAAGAAAACTCTTAAAAAGGGTGACAGATGAGAAAGGGTGGGGTTGGTAAATGGCACATAGGCCAAGAAAGAAATCACAAGGGAAATACAAATTTAGGCGCATGAAAATGTAGATACAGTGTGCCGACGTTATGGGGCGCAGTTAAAGTAGCACCAAGGGGGAGAAAAACATTGTAGTTAAAAAGAACTGTATTAAAAAACTTAAAATCAATGACAGAGTTTCCCTTTTAAGGTACTGAAAAAAGGAAGATCAACCAAGAACAGTGTAACCAATCAAAAAGCAAGAAATAACAGCACATCATGAAAAGGTATAAACTAGAAAAGTGGAGAGAACCAACAGAAGAAACTTTATTGAAAGGTAAACAAAATGACATTTCAGTAAAAATTAAAATGGTGTTAAAGGAAAGAGACTCAGACCACTAACATCAGGAGTCACATATTATTATTACTTGCTTTAGAGGAATAACGAGGACAAAAGAATATACCAGAAACAACCAACTGTGTGCCCGTAACTTAACTGAGATGAGACTGGAAAATTGCCAACAAGACACAAATTAGCAGAGCTGACTCAAGAGAAAACACATAATCTATAGGCATCTTTAAGAAGAGATCAAATAGTAAATGATGCATTAAATATTGCCAAAAGGAAATGCCCAGCTCCAGATGGGCATGCTGGTAATGTCTGTTAAACACTTAAAGGAGAATTACTATCAATTCTTCATAAATGCTTCCAAAAATCTGAAGGAGAGAGGATACTTCCTAAGCACAATATGAACAAGGTACAAAAACTATACAAAAAATTCTAAGGAAATTATAGATTGATATAATTTTTATGACTTTAAGGCAAAATCCTCAACAAAATATTAGAAAGTCCAATCTAGTTGTACAGAAATATAGAAATAGGATTATACAAGAAAACCAAGTGAGATGTGCTTAGAATCCAAGGTTGGTTAAAATGTCAGACAAACTGGCTAATACAATATGTTCTACTATTAGAGTAAAGGCCAGTGTTTACACAATCATCTCAACAGACAGAGAAAGAACTGAGAAAACTGAACCCCATTTCATGATAAATGAAATTTCTACAGAAAAATGTAGAAACAGAAACAGCCATTCTCTCAACCAGATGGAACACACTTCAACACTGCAGTGGAGATTTGATCAGGATAGTTAAAAAAGAAATAAATACGTGTATATGGCATATTTTTGTATAATAAAATACTGAGGAATCTGCTAAAATGTGAATGTGGTTATGAGTGTGGGCGTTCATGGTATTTGTGTGGAGAATCATGGACAAATTTGTGGAGTCCATTCTCTCCTGCCACCTCTATGTGGGCTCCAGAGAGCAAATGCAAGTCACCAAGCTTGCTTATCAAGTCCCTCTCGCTGCTGAGCCATCTGGCTGACCACTTAATTATTGTTACAGATACAGAAAGTCACATACTGTATATATGACATGAAAGTAGGAGCAAAGCTATCTAGGGAGAAGGAGAGGACTGATGGGGGAGGGGTGGAGGACAAAGGGGAGGATGGGGGCATATGGGGAGTATGTTCAGATATATTAGGTGGTTGCATGGTAATGTCCTTAGGAAACTCAATACTATAGTACAAATATATGCCAATGAAAACAAGAGTAGACAGCAAGGATGTGGAAATAATAACAATACAGTGGAAGAAAGTTATAAATCAGAACATCAAGAATATATAGAGAATGTGGATGACTCCATAATAATAAAAAAATAATTGAATATGGGCAGAGTATATGAGTAGATCCTTCTCCAAAGAGTATATACACATTTCCAACAGTCATAAAAAGATACTTGGTATTATTCATTATTAGAGAAACACAAGTCAAAGCCAAGGTAAGATCACGGTTATGTATCCACCCGGGTGTCTGTAACAGAAAAGATTGGAGATGAAGAGAGACCAGAACCTCCATGCATTCCAGACGGCTCAAGCACTGTGAAGTGGTCAGACAGGGTTAACATATGACCCAGCAATATTATCCAGAGAAACAAGCCCAAGAATAATGACCACATGTGTCCACATGAGAACTTGTGTTTGGATGTTAGTAGAGACATATATTATTCATAGAAGGCAGAATGCAGGGACAACCCAGCATTCTACTATGTGATCATTAGACAACAATTGAGGTAATGAGATATGGTTACAGGCAAACATGCAGGTGAATGTTGCAAGCCGTAACTAGAAGAGGCCAGTTTCAAAGAGCTAAAGATTACACAGTTTTGCTTATGTGAGCAGTTGGCACATAATGATAGAACATAAAATAGCATGGTTCCTTAGGCACTGGGGTTCTTTTGGGGTGAAAAAATGTTCTAAATCTGATTTTTCTAATTACCACATAACTGTGAATATACCAAAACACCCCATTGAGTCATACAGCTTAAGACTGCATCTCAATGACCATTCCACCTGGGTATCCATTCCATGCACAGTCACCTAAGCTAGACACTGATGTGGATGGCTGGACGTGCATGCTGACAAGAACATGATATAGCTGTCTCCTTAGAGGTCTGCCAGAAACTGATGCATTCAGAGGATGATGCTCACAGCTAACCACTGATATGAGTAAGGGTTCCCAATGGAGAAGTTAGAGAGAAGACTGAAGGAGCAGAAAGGGTTTATGACCCCATGAGGAGAGCAACAATACCAACCAACCAGAGCTCTCCAGGGTCTAAACCACCAGCCTGGGAGCACATAGGGAGGGACCCATGACTCCAGCTGTATATGTAGGGGAGGATGGCCTTTTCGGGCATAGGTGGCAGAGGAGATTCTTGGTCCCATGAAGGACGAACACAGAGTGGGGGGGGGGATGTGAGGGTGGGGAGGAGGCTGTGGGGGTGGGGGGTAGGTGGGGCACAGCCTCATAGAAGCATGAGGAGGGGAGAGGGGATAGGAGGTTTCTGGGTGTGGGGGGAAGTGGGGTAAGGGGATAAAATCTGAAATGTAAATAGAATACCCCCTCCCAAAAAGACTGCATCTCAATAAAGCTGTTTCAAAAGGATTCTCTGTACATCTATTTATATTGTAATTTTATAATGTTCTTATATTCCCTGCCCATAGAGTAGATGGGTGCAAAAATAATGGATGTTTATTTAAATCAAGTACTAGAATAGTAAAGGCAACCATTAAGATCTAACTAAGTAGGTGCCAAATTACCATGATAAAAATTTTCAACAGGACTGTTCATTCATCTAGTGCATTGCAGCAGGCAGGGCATCCATGACTTACCTGTCACATTGTCTTTTTCCTCAGTGTTTGTATCTATTATCCTTACACTTTGGTTACTGGTATCCTCTTACCCTCTTCTTGGTTACTGTTACCTTCTTCCAGGCCTTTTTTTATAAGCTGCCTTTTGTTTTTTTAACACTTCAGTAGCTTTTTAAAAATATTCTCCTGCCCCTAATTTTTCTCCATTAAACTGTTCTTTCCCGTATGTCTTTATGGGAATTAAATGATGAGAAAAGATAAAATCAAGCAACCTCTAAGACAGGGATGGAATAAATACATGAAGCATTGAACTTATGCAATACAAAACTCCATTTTGGGCAAATAAATGTGCCATCCATCCACATGATCAATAACTGGTAAAAACCGCTTGGAACGAAAGTGCTCAACAAGACAAGATTTATTATACACTTAAAAAAATTAAGTTTAGCATTGAGCATAATGCCTGGGCACTGCCGCTCCCATGATGCTCTTTGCTGTGTGTTGGAGAACGACCCTGTCAACAGCACATTTTATATGCCTTTATTTATTGTGTCATTTAAGGAGAAAGCTTAGAGAAGCAATTTGACTTTTATCTTTTTTTACTTAAAACTATCTCATTTGTTTTTTTTAAGTTCTTAGAGATGCTGATTTATCCTGTTAATTATAATATGCTCAATTGATCTGAAAGCAAAATAATCAACCAAGAAAGCCCTAATAAATCCTCCCCAGCAATGACTGAATTTGTTTTTAAATGCCCGCATTATAAAACTATCAAGCAACTTGTAAGAAATAGTTAGTAACCTAATGTTTCACGTGTCATCTACTTTTTCCCAAAATATCGAATTTGAATTTTATTTATTTATTTATTTATTTATTTATTTATTTATTTATTTAGGTTTTTCGAGACAGGGTTTTTCTGTGTAGCCCTGGCTGTCCTGGAACTCACTTTGCAGACCAGGCTAGCCTAGAACTCAGAAATCCACCTGCCTCTTCCTCCCAAGGGCTGGGATTAAAGGCATGTACCACCATTGCCTGGCCGAGGAAATGTTTACCAAAATGTTTTCTTGATAAAATTCTCCACATCGCAGAATTTTATCTGGATATAAACCACGAAAGACAGAGAGTATATATGTGATATAATTTGTGTATGGTGTTAAATGAGTGTGTAGTGTGCGTGAGTTTGGATGTGTGGGTGTGAACGCCTGTGCATGACTGGAGGCCAGTGGACGACTCTTTGTAGCTTATTCCCTTGAGACAAGGTCACAGTGAACTTGGAGGCTAAGATGGCTGATGACTGGCAGCTGGTAAGCTTTACTTATTTTTCTGTCTCTGCCCACCAAAGCACAGAAATTACAGGCGTGCTTCTAACTACACTGAGCTTTTGTTTGGGTGGTGGTATCTCAACTCAGGTCTTAATGCTTTACCTTACCTACTGAGCCATGGTTCCCACACCTGCTATTTATGTATTTAAACAAATCCTATACTGAAGTGAGAGCTGTTGTTAGTTATTGTAGTGGCTCTTTATTGCTTAAGGCATTTCCTCCTTGGGAATGATCTCTTTTCACACTTAAAAGTAATCTTACCATATTATAGTTAGTTTGGATTTAAAAAAATAGATTTCTCTAGCTTTCTTGGCTTTTACACACACATAAAACCCCTCAGCTTCTAGGGATATCTTTTTAAGACCTCCAATAGCTCAGGAAATAATTACAGAGATTGGCCAATGGGAGCATATGAAATTAAAAAACCTTCTGCCCAGCAAAAGAAACAAACAGCAGAGTGAACAAACAGTGCAGAGATGAGGAGAAAACCATCGCCATCAGATGGGGGATAGGGCTTGGATTTGTAAAGTCCTGGAAAACTGAACCTTGGACTCTATAGATCATCCTACCAGTGAATGAGTGAGTAAAGCAAATTGCTCTCAAAAGGAGAGATGTAAATGATCAATAAACTATGCGTGTTGTCAAAGAAACTAGTGACAAAGGCAGGCAAGTGAGGGTGTGAACAAAGGGGACCATGTGTGCATTGTCTTTGGGAATTAAATCATGTACTGCTAGCCTGGAAATCAGTATGGAGGATCCTCAAACACTGAAAACAGAATTAGAGCAAGATCCAGTATGGGAATCTAACAGAAGCTCGGTGGGCACATCATGCCAAAATAAGAAAGATGAAATTCATATCCTAGGCTCATAGCAAGGATTCAAATTAATAGTAAACTCTACATAATTTTCAAGTTCTCTAAATTTGCCTACGAGAATGTTTCTTTTTCCTATAATATTTTTTTTCCAGCAGATCATCTTTCTCTACTCATATTTTTTTTTAAAAAGGATTCAGCTTAAGCATGCCTTTCTGAAAATTCAAGACACTAAGAACACTGACTTCTTCCCCCTCCAAATTCCAGCCTCCATGATGCATGCCCACAGCACCTGTGTATCCTTGGCAGTGAGTATCAGATGGGTCAGCGCCAGCTCATGACCACATACCCTGTGAGACTCAGCGACCTTGGGTCAGAGACTGTTCAACACTGGCACTGCAGTGTCCAACCACTAAATGTCTCAGTTACTTGTCTTGTTGCTGTGACAAAACAAAACAAAGCAAAGCAAAACAAAACACACACCCACACACACAAGAAAACCAAAACTGACCAAGGCCATTGGAGGAAGAAAGGGTTTAATTTGCTTGCAATCCGAGGGGGAAATCCATCATGGCAGCAATGTCATGACAGCAGGAGCTTTTAAGGCAGCTGTTCACAATTTCATAATCAGCAAGTAGAGAGAAGAACACTGGTGGTCAGCAGGCTTTCTCCTTTTTATTTGGTCCAGGACTGCAGCCTAGAGGATGGGTCCACCTACAGTGAAGGTGGATCTTCTCATGTTAATTTACCCACTTTAGATTATTCTTCACAGACATATACTCCCCCCCAAATTTTAGATTCTTTCAGATTGAACAATATTGATCATCATAGTAGCTATCTGAAGATACGTGGACAGGGATCTGAAGCTCCCAAACAAGCCCGATCCATAAGATCAAGAGTAGACACTGGTGAGGAGGTGATACACAGATACATGTGATTGACCTTAAAGAACAGCTACATAGCCTCTACTTCAAAGTGGATTGGAGGGATTTTTTTTAATGCACGTCAAAGTGATGCAAAGACTAGAGTTGTGCTGTATCCTGCTTGTGTACAGACACTAAGATTATGTTATTAACTTCTGTGGTCAGAAGGACTTAAGGACCAGGTAGAGGAAACGCTTTACTCTGTAGGGAAGTGAATGAGTTAGCTACTTCTCAGTGGTCTCTATCTAATTATGGACAAAACAAATCTTTCCTACAAGCTATCCTTTTAGTTTGTGAACCTTTGTTAAAATGTTCCTTCCTCCCTCCTGAAAAAAAAAAAAAAAACAGGAAAAGTAATAACGGAAAACTTAAGTACTATGAGTTTAGGATTTGCAGAAGGCTTTGTGGTAAGTGTATTCAACCAAGACACTTAAATGTCACCTGAAAATTGGGGACTATTTCTCATTCTGCTTACAGAAGGACAAATTCTCTTGGGTGGTTTCCACTGCTGGGGATAATTGAGACAGTCACAGTTAGCGGAAATGAAGGCTTAGCAAAGAATAATGCTCTACTAAGTCCTGAATCTCCCCCCAGTGCTTCCACTCTACATTTAGGAGAAATATTAAGAAGATCGCCCCCCGAGCACAAACTAAAACGAGGATAATAATATTGTGTAAGAAGTCAGGCTTGGTCATTCAGAGGAGGCACTCACTGCATGCTGCAGAGATTGTGATTAAATCAAAACAATGAAGGTCATGTCCACACTCTCCTTCTCCCTTGCCTGCTGTCATCCTTATTTATTTTCACTCTCGTAATCTGGCTCTCTCACAAGGATGGGAGATGGATGATGTAACACGTTTATACTCCCAGGGAGTATCAGCTTGGGAAGGCCTGGCCAGGCTCTGATGGACAGCACTGAAATGTGAAGTGACTAAACAAATCAGACCTCTGCCCCGAGTGAAGTGATGCGATTCAATGAAGAGCTGTGCATTTCCCGGTAGACAGAGGCATTCATTAGATAAATAGAAAAGAGAGAAAGGTGATTAGTTGACAAGGTGCAGGCGAGACCAAGGGCACCATAACAGAGTGTGTCAGTTACAAAGCCTGCAAGGTATGTTGGTAACTCAGGGGACAAAACACATCTTGGGATGTCTGAGCAGGCAGAAATGAAGAGTGCATGAAGAAACAATGCGAAAACCCATGTTCTTGCAACCATAGTAAAAAATATAATATATAATAAAAGCGGTTAGTAGAACATATATGAAATGAAAGAATATGGGGGAGGGGAATATTAGGAGCTAAGGTTTTAAGTGGGGATGGGAGCAGGAAGTGAGGGAAATGAGAGGGTGGGGATTGATACACAACATTGAGGATGTATGAAGAAGCCCCAAGAAACTCAGCGAGTCTGTAAGCCACTTAAAACACATTAAAGAAGAAGCTGAGCATGGACAAACAATGCTGCTCCCAGAAGACATGGGTTATTATATGAAGGTGTCACCCCAAACAAGACAGGCTTCTGCTCTTGTTCTGAACTGCTCACTATAACTAGATTGCTAAGGACACCACCCGCTGTTGTTGCAGGAAGTAGAGAAAGAAGTATTGGATGGACTAGGAAATTCTTCCTGCTGGTTTCCTATGGTTTAGTCCCTGGTTCCACACAGACTAGCATATGAGCCCCGCAGACTGTATATAGTGGGTTATTTACAAAAGACATGAAGTTGGAAAGGAGATAAGAGATATGTGAGGGGTAGGATGAGGGTGGAGAGACAGAGAGAGAAAGAAAGATTAGGAGATGAATATGATCAAGATACAGTGAAAAAATGTTATATGGGGATTTTTTAAAAAGTCAAGCATATAATTTTATAATTAAAAGAAATCAAGAAAAGAGGTAGAGAAGAGACTGACTTGATGGAGTATGAGGCCTTTGATGAGATAATGTAGAGGAAAAACAGTAAGCATCTGTGAGGCCATTGTAATCTAAGGTTCACAAAATTTAACCCAGTCTGTGACTCTGATACACATACCTATGCACATGCAAAGCTTAATTATTTTCCGTAAACCCAGTTTGGGCTTCCGGCCCAAATATCCATCCCCTGCTTAGCAGGATAAAAAGGGATGTTAAGTTAAGCTAAATTTTAGTTAAGAATGGTATATTCATGGAAACTTTGTGGCAAGTCTTGTCTTTTCCATTGCTTACTAAGATGACCTCACATCCTGAAGGGGAAATGGGAGTTCTTGGGCACAGCTGCCGTCGATGCTGAGTATATGAAGAAACAACACGGGAATCTATGCTCATGCAACCAAACTTGCTGTAGACAGTCAGGGCTGTGTTTGGGTAAGGAGAAACCATGAACTGGCCTTTTTCTGTCAGCTTGATAGGGGCTGCTGTTCCTCAGCTGGCCAAACCCTGCTTCCCTTGCCCTGGATAAAGAGCCTCCATACCTTTGGATCATGCTTCATACTTCCTACTCATCTTATCCACCCCAGGTCTTTCATGTGGTCCTTATTCCTCCCCAAAGCATCGGTGGTAGCTTTCAATGGTGATAGAGATGATATGATATGATATGATAGATAAGATATGATAAGATATGGTAGTTAGAGGGCATCTATATGGATTGAGTTTGATTATGTAGTTTCTTGTCATGTTGACTAAGAAGGTGGTGTGCCAGTTGTAGGCGCAGAGTGTTATGAGGTAATCTCCTTCTAGTATCCTTTGTAGAGAACAGAGCAAGCATCCCTGAGAATTATCTACCTGCTTATTTCACTTATCTAACTCAGACCACCTCATCTTCTGAAGCAGAACTCACAGAAAGAAAATGGGGGCAAGTCTGCTGAACTCTGCTCCCCCCATCTCCTCCCATTCTTTTAAGAGCCATGTCGGGTAGGTCTTAGCTCTGCCTTCTTAAAGCAAAATAACAAAACCACCCTCACCTCTTTCTCTATAAGTTAGAGCTCCAGAGAGAGGCAGAATCTCACAGGACTAGCCAACATGCTGAAGAAACGGTCAGAGGAATTAAGATAAATGTCTAAGTTTGAGGGTAGGAAAATTATCCCCACCGTGGCTGCTGGGGGGAGGGGAATGTCGAGAGGTATGTAGGTCACGAGGGCTCCACTGTTATGGGTGTATTAAAACTTTAAAAGGGCACTGTCAGAGGGGGAAGGTGGCCTTTCTGCCCTTCCACTGACCATCATGTAGTATATAGGGTTTCTCCTTCCCACAGGATACAGACACCAAGGTGCCATGTTGGAGACAGAGGTTGCACCCTTAGGAGGAACTAAACCTTTACCATCTTGATTTGGCTTTTCCAGATTATACAACTTTGAAGAAAAATTTCCGTTTTTCATAAATTAGTCTCAGGTGTTCTGTTACAGCAGCATAGACCACCATAGTCTTTGTCTTGCTGCAGCATCTCTTCTTGTATGTGATGTAATAAATGCTTTCTGAAGTCAGCACTCCTTTCACACCGGATATAACTAACACACTCCTAAAAGCATTGGTTCTCAACCGTGGATTGCGATCCCTTCTGGGCAGTTGAACAAACCTTTCAGAGGGGTCACCTAAGATCACCAGAAAATGCAGATATTTTTATTGTGATTCATAACAGTAGCACAATTACAGTTATGAAGTAGCAACAAGAATAATTTCATGGTTGGGGATCACCACAGCATGAGGAACTGTATTAAAGATTACAGCATTAAGAAGGTAGAGAACCACTCACTGCCTTGCAGTAACAGATGCCTAGGGATAACTAGATCAGAGATCTTTTATGACACTCAGAAAGCCAAGAGAAGAACGTATGCCCTTTTCAATACTGTGTTCCTGGTGAGGAAGAAGAGTGAAGAGTGTGAAAGACAAGGAAGTTAGCATTCTTGAGTGTCATGATGGGCCAGTACTCCATGTTTTCCCATTTAATTTGCACAATAATTCTGGAAGCTAGGCACTGACCCATCCACTTTATGCAAGACTCAGCCACAGGTCATATGTCAAGCAATGTGCCCAGGATACAGGGCTGGAAATCTGCTGATTTGACATTTCAGCCTTGATATATATAACAGAAAACCTCATGCTGTTGCTACTATACTTTGTAAATGATGTAACAGGCTGTACTGCACAGTAGGATCATGATGTAACAGGCTGTACTGCACAGTAGGATCAAGTTAGGCTGTTCTGGTATTATGTGTCTCAACAGCAAAGAAACATGCTATCAGTTAAAAGATGCCACATCATTTATTTGTGTCTTCAGTTCTAATTTCAAATGTAATAAACACGCAAAGCCCTGCATTTGAGAATCAATGAAATTTGCTAAGTATTGTTTCAAAGAAGAGTGTTTCAGCAGCCGTGAGCAGCGTAGACAAGAACAAGAAGTAAAGACAGAGAGAGGTCAGAACAAAAAACCCTGTTAGACTTTCACATCCAAGGCAAGCAAGGTAGAGTCTTATGACATAGAAAGAAGATTATCTTCTAGGAGCACCACAGCGGATGACTCAAAGGGAGCACTGGCAGCTTAGAGCGAGGCTTAGAAGGGTGGAGGAATAGACTCATTATGAGCCAGGAGTTTATGTTTCGAAGAGCGGGAAACAGTAGCAGCTGGAAAACTGGGTAAAGAAAAAGCATGGATTCTGTTTTAAGATACTAAGGGTTTAAAGCAGAAAGGTCCTCACGCAACGATGGAAGGCAGGTCTGCAGATGCTGAGAATAGACGTGCCATACTGACAGAAGCTTAAGCAGATAAGGTTTGAGCTACTTCTTGAGGAAGGAAGGCCACCAAGAGGACACATCTAGGTAGACCTGTGCTGCCAGAGGCAGCCTGGAGTGATGGAACCACCAGGGATGAGCATCTGTTTAATTTGTGTCTTTGAGTGGCAGCACACTGTCACCTAGGGGCAAAAACACAGGTGCAGAGATACCCAGCAAGAATTCCTCCCTGGCAGAAGCTGGTTCCACTCTTATTATTTCCCAGATCTCCTGGGAAGGCAGATGTTTTCATAGAACGAAGAAGTGCTGGAGCTAGTGTACTGGGAGGAGTTCTCACTGGGAGAACAAATCAGTGCTCCTAAAGGCAAAGGCATGGGGAAATTTACTTTGTCCATAATATTGAGTAAAAGTGCAAAGGACAGGATAGTAGATAGGGGGATATTAGCTTAAGATATAGAAATAAGAGGGGCTGGGGTGGCCGTCAGGTGCCTCTTTTGACTTGCGACAAGTTAAGCATTAAACCTGAAGGCCTCTGACTTGCTAAGGTCTAGTCTTTTTGCATCCTATTCCATAGCCACGAAGCCAAGACAGAACAGCACCTTTGAAATACTAAAATGATCAATAAGTTAAAAAAAGAAGAAAGTTGAATTGACTACATCAACCACTTCAGATGACACATTCTATCAGTGCAATGACAAAAAAGAATGAGAAAATTTTAAATTACTATTTTGGCAGGTGGACAATTATTTTCTTTCTTTCTTTTTTTTGGTACTTAACATGTATAAATGAACTCCATTACTTCTGGCTCATCTATCTAATTGCTGTCTTTGCTGCTGTCAGCTGAAAGCCTGTCACTGGGTAGCCAGGCTTCTTCCTGTCAGGATGATCCTACCAGGAGCTCATTACCGTGTAAAACTGCACTGCCCCACCTGTCCAGTGGCTCTGTCCAGTGGCTCAAAGAAGGCTAGCTGCCATTTGGATGTGTTTTTCACATAAATGGTATATTAGGATTTGACACTTAAGATGAAAAGAGTAAACACTTTTTTACATTAATGGCATGTTTTGGATATATTGCCTTCAAGTGTAATATTAAACACATTATCAGGATTATGGGGAATTTGCAGCTGTATGTATGACTTCCATGGGCCACTGCTGTTTTCTATAGCTCTCCAGAGATTCTACAGTGTCTCATTTTTTTTCACTCAATATATTCAGTTCAACCAACCAGCGTTTATATACAGCCACTATGTGGCAGATATTATAAGAGTTGCTGATAATAGAAAGAGATAATCACCCAGTTGCTGGTTTCTGAGAGCTCCCACTTAGTGGAGGAGAAAAAATTAAAGTGTTACATGCGACATGCTGTTAAAGACAGGAATGAGGCGCTATACACCCTTAAGGAAGAGCGTTCTTTATTTCTTAAAGAATAAATATTGGGCTGGAGAGAGGTTGAGGGCACTTACTGTGAAAGCAAGAGGACCTGGGTTTTAATACCAAGCATCCAGACAAAAGCTAAGCCTGTGTGCCTGTAACCTCACCATCGCAAGGCAGAGACAGATGGACCCTCCCTTTGCCAATCTATTTACCTCAGAGCAAAGCTCTAAAGATAACTTAGCTCACACCCCTCGTTACTTTCATTGTTTACATTTTATATATGTATTTGTATGTGTGGGTGTGGTCACACACATGTCACATGCACATGTGGCCGTCAGAGGACTACTTGTGGAAACGATCCCTTTTCTTCCATTATGTAGTTTCTGGGGATCCAATTCAGTTGTCAGTCTTGATGGTAAGTACCTTAAGGCATCTCTCTGAACCTTTTTAAAATTCCAAGTCCTTGATCATGCTCCATAGGTTCCCATGTGATTGACTCGGATGTCTTCTAGATTAGTCCCTTGCTCCCTCTATGCATATGTGTCCTCTTCACTGTTCATAGAATATTCTAAACATTTCCTTTCCCTTCTTGAGCCTCCTTTCTTGTTCCCCATGTCTGGACTCCTCCTCCAGACATCTGCATGATTTGCTTTGTCACTATCTAGAGATATTTGCTTAAATATCATCTTGTCAGCAGATCCTTCCTGGCCACCTGGTCTCCCCTAACTCCCCAAAGCTATCTTCATTTCATAAAGTTTTCACTCAGTAAGTTGCATTTATCATCCCTGGAAATTTGCTTATCACCTGCCTCCCTCAACAGTATCGGTCTTTCCATGAAGAAAGGATTGTCTGCTCTGTTCCTGTATTTCTGGCACTTAGAATGTCAGCCAGTGTAAGTCCAGTGTTCTGTAGACCCCTTTGGAATGAATTCAGTGCACCTTTATTATGCAAAGGGTTTAGAAGATTGCAAGGGAGGGGATATGTGTCTATCCTGCCCGGGTCTGGTGATCAGAGAAGTTTTTCTTAAGGTGGTAAGTTTATAATGTCTTTTCTTCCATTTACTTTTATGCTTCAAGTTCCTACTAAGTCTTACTGATAACAGGCACTATCCTAGGATGAGGGGTGTAGCTGCTACAAGGATAGGTTAGTTCTTCATATTGTGAAATTTAGATTCTAGTGGGAAAGAGATAAGAAAGGCAATCTGTGAGAAAACAAGGAAAACATCCAATGGTGGCACACACACTATGCAAAGAGTTAAAACAATGTGACATTAAAGGGGCATGTAGGGTTGATTTTAGGTCCCAAGGTACATGCCTCTAGGAAGTGGAGAACACTGGAATGGTTAGAAAATATTCCCCTGAAGAGGAAGGAATAAGCACTCATGGCAAGGAACACAGCCAGGGCCAACTTAAGGGGGGTGGGGTTCAAGGTTTAAGAACTAAAAGAGACAGATAAAGTCATTACCAGATAGATAGATAGGTAGATAGATAGATAGATAGATAGATAGATAGATAGATAGATAGATGATATGTAGATATCTGGGATTAGATGTGAGGAGCTCTTAGAATGAGCAGGTTCCAGAAGGCAATGATGGGAAGACCCAGCCAATAAAGTAGGGTGTTTGGGAGAGAGTCAGAGTCCATGAAAACAGCATCCTAAACAAAGACCAGCTAGAAGCAAAAGAGGCTTTCATCCCAGGGGGTCGCTGAGCTTTGTTTCCCATGGGTTCAATGTGTAACCGAGGATGTAATCTGGAGTACTATGGATGAGCCAGTTTCTCATAAAGCCCCTGGGAACACGTCTTGTTGCAGTTGAGGAAAGCAAACTGTTCCCTAGAAAACCTATCTTCCAGGAGAAGATGTATAATTAACTGCCCACAGAGAGCTGCTGTACCACAAGGTACATTCTTGGAAGATTCAGATAACATGCATTTGGGCATCTGTTATACTAGCAGCTGGCGAGCAAATGCTACTTGGCACATTTTGCTTTAATCTCAGCACCAACTCACATGGACCCCATTCCCATGGCTGGTTTAGATGCTGCCCTCTAGCAAGGGCAGGTGAAGACACCCGGGATTGCATCTGTTTCTGTGCTTATTTCTCTGTGCACTGCCACCTAGTACCTCATGGATGAGGGAATCTCGCACTCTACACCGACCCCAGCCATCAGTTTATTCTGTGGGTTCTTTTTTTTTTTTTTTGCATTTTTGTTTTTTTCATTTTTATTGAATATTATATTTACATTTCAGATTTTATCCCCTTACCCCATTCCCACCCCAGGAACCCCCTATCCCATCCCCCCTCCTCCTGCTTCTATGAGGATGTGCCCCCACCTACCTTCCCCCTCCCACCTCCCCACCCTTGAATTCACCTCCACTCGGTGTCCAGCTTTCATGGGACCAAGGATCTCCTCTCCCACCTATGCCGGACAAGGTCATCCTCCCCTACATATACAGATGGAGTCATGAGTCCCTCCCTATGTGCTCCCAGGCTGGTGGTTTAGACCCTGGGGGAGCTCTGGTTGGTTGGTATTGTTGCTCTCCTCATGGGGCCACAAACCCTTTCAGCTTCTTCAGTCTTCTCTCTAACTCCTCCTTTGGGAAACCCTTGATCAGATCAATGGTTAGCTGTGAGCATCCGCCTCTGAATATGTCAGACTCTGGCAGACCTCTAAGGAGACAGCTATATCAGGCTCCTGTCAGCATACACTTCCTGACATCCACATCAGCATCTACCTTTGGTGACTGCACACGGTATATTCCTCTGGCTACTTCAGTCTTCACCTGTGGCTATCTTTAATTTTCAAAAAACACCTTTATCCCTTCTGTTTCCTTCCTTTGCTAATCTCAGTTGATGCCTTGTATTGTGACAGGTGTTCTGTACTCTACGCCTTCCTCCCTCTGCTGAGAGAGATGATACACAATGAACTCAAAGCCACAATTAACATGCCGAGACACTTTTCTCCCCCTACGGTAATTGAGTCCCCAAGGAATGCCCAAGTCTTTGGGAATCTTGACAGGTTGGGGAGTTTGTAACAATTGGGGAGCTGTTATCAGTACAGCCAGGATCCCCAGAGAAGGCACTGCTCAAGTCATGTCAAAGGATTTAATTTAGGTTCCCATTTATCAAGTAAATGGTGACTTAGGGGTAACCGTTCAGTGTGTGTTTCATAATGGCCCACTGCTGATTGACAATGTGTATCAAGATAGAAATCATTTAGAGGTGATTACTTCCAAAACCATATTTGAAATCATCATGAGGTATATTGAGATAAACTATTTATCCAGGATGCAACAAATGGAGGGTGAAATTTTCTTCCTCTCACATGGTGAATGATGCATTCTTCTACCATGAAGCCTAATTACATATTCATCACCTGACACATAAACTCGGAACCGAGAACACCTGACAGCTAAGATTTCCATGGTAAATGAGGCTGAAAAATTCTGAATAAATAATACTATTTGCTCTAGAAGCCACCAACTTTAGGTTTTGGATGTCCAAGATACATATAGAATTTTTTTTCTATCACATGGCAAAATAAATAAAATTGCTGGGATTGGTGAACTTAAGTAATGATGGGTGTGTTACTGTCTTTGTAGGACCAACACCACACAGAGAGAGGGGGTAAGGTCTGGCAAAGGTAAAACACTTAAATCCTTAGGGAAGAAGACATCCTACACATGAGTACTGACTTATAGATAGGATAAGAGAAGGGGAGGGTTGTCCACCTGCTGAAAGGAAAGACTGTAAAAAGCTGGTCCTGACTTTAGTTATAATACATTCCTGTTGGCAATAGCTCAAGGCTGAAGTGTCAGCAACTTTCAGCTTTTTGGTAAGAATAGAGACTAAGAAAATTAAAATGAATATAGTTTGAAGAAAAATATGACAAACACCAGGCAGAGTCCAGGAAATAGAAGCATAAACATGAAATTGTCAAATTAACTAAGGTATTTGCATTTTCATGCATTTCTTATTCTATATCTAAAGACATAAAAAAATCTGGAGCTTAAAATTTGTCTTT
This sequence comes from Arvicanthis niloticus, assembly GCF_011762505.2. Lineage (NCBI taxonomy): Eukaryota > Metazoa > Chordata > Mammalia > Rodentia > Muridae > Arvicanthis > Arvicanthis niloticus. Next base: position 65,236,745 of record NC_047664.1, on the reverse strand, counting down.
TATAGCACCCATGTTGTGATGAGAAAGCAAACTTCCTATCCAGAGATGATGGAAAGCAAGGTGAATATTACCTGAAATTCCAACCCATAGTTTTCTCTGCAGAATTCTCGCAGTTTCGGATACACGGTTTCTCTTAGCGCCTGACGTTCTGCTCCTGTATCTATAACAGAAAACAAACACATCAAGTGAGTACCCCAACATATATATTGCTTGGAAAATTAGGGAATAACTAATAGTATTAATGTAATCAAAATGGGGTGCTCAGTTGTGAACTGACGTGATCTTTGGCTGCTAGGCTAATTTCACAGGGATCCACCCACTAGGCATATGCAAAAAAGTCCAGTGAATGACTGACAACCTCAACTGCCAGTTTGGTGTGGCCAGTGAGGCTGAGTGTTTAGAGTTGATGGCCCAGGCAGGTGTTTATACCAAACTCTCCAACATCCATGCTCCATTCTCTTTGGAGGAAGGAGAGAAAAGCACTTTTGGTCTATCAGATATTTGAGCTTCATATATCACAAGCATTAAAAAAATACAGGTTGATTGATTTAGTTATAGATATCCAACTATCTGGAGTATACCATTAATTTCTATAATGTTCAGAAATAATTCAGCTTTGTACAAAGTTAAATGCAGCATCCACATACTCAGCACAATAAATGAGAATAATTATTATTAAAATTACTAAATTAATCATGGAAACCACTATTCACAGCTATCTGATCCTGCTATCTGTAAAGTCAGTGGACCAGTGGTTTAACAGATGACAGCTTCCACCCTGAACTTAGGGATGCCATGCTGTAATACCAGAGGCAGAAACTGTTTTCATAACTGCTCCATCACGTAAGAGTTCTGAAATAAAATATTTTTTATTCCCAGTTATTAGAAAATGCAAGAAATAACAGAGAACCCGAAACAGAACTCAATAAGCATTATGTATTTAATTTTTAACATTTTGAAGAGAGAGAGAGAGAAAGAGAGAAAGAGAGAGAGAGAGAGAGAGAGAGAGAGAGAGAGAGAGAGAGAGAGAGAGAGACTGGATACCAAAGCTTTCTGTGTTGCTGAATGCCAAAATTCTGCCATTAGTGGTGACATTCTTGAGATTCTGGCTGCCAAGAGTCTGTTGCCTAGCTGACTTCAGTAAACACGAGAACCACATTTGTTCAAGAACTAGGTTAATGTGCTATCTCATGAAAACTCTATTTTCTGAAAGTACCCCAATTCCAGCTATAATACAAAATATCTGCACATCTCATTTATGAGAAAGATAATAACTTAAAAGGATATCCTTGTTATTCTCCAGCACATCTGTCCATGAAAATTTAGCCATATGCTGCGCTGACCTACCCTATTTTCCTACTGTTCTCAAGCCTATTTTGAGAAGCAAATAACTAATCACGGGTCTAAAATGCAGCTGTAGCTCTGTAGCATGGCAGAAGCTGGTGTTTACAGGGAGGCCAGAAGCAGAGGAATACAAGGGTTTCAAATCATTTGTGACCTGGGAAAATAGAGTCTTTCCCCACCTTGGAGGCAACGTGGTCCAGAGCCTAATGGGAAAAGAATGCAGGAGGACCATGCTGAGCAAGCCCCGTGGTGTCATAGCATTGCTAGAGGCAGCATCTGTATGATTTATGTAATCTTGGGATCAGATATCCACTCTCCCTTGACCTATTTTAAAAGCTGAAAACATTAACTTTATAATAAAGCTGATAATAGCCAAAATCTCTAAAAAGCCTTAGCAGATTTTAAAAATCAAAGTACTGAAAGGTCATTTAAAAAATAAATACTAGGTGAGCATGGTGGCCTATTCCTGTAATCTCTGCACTTGAGAGGCAGAGGTGAGTGGATCTCAGTGAGTTCAACAGGCATGATCTTTCTATACAGTGAGCTCCAGGATACCCAGGATGACAAAGAAAGATGCTGTCCCCTCAAATCCAAAATACAAATACTACAGTGCATGGAAGTTTGGAATGATGTAAAATAGAAATCATTGCTATTAAATTTGAAAATTGATATTTGATACATGGAAATAACTATGCTATAATATGAGGAACATAAAACACTCTTCTTGTTAATTCTTATTATTTGGTGCTAAGATTTTAATATATAATAGCCAGGTGGAAAAGAGTAGTATAGGACCCACTCATTAACATTTCTTTAGTGTTTATGACAGTCTGTTAGTATATCAAGTACTTCTGTGTGCATTCTTTTAAGTAATTTCTAATGAGGACTCTATAAAAAAAGTAACATTATATGTATGTTTTCCTGTATTTAATTAAAAGGATACAAATGGTAGAAGTGTTAGGAAAGGTAACCACAGGTTAGATGTCTCTAAGTAGCCAAACTCAGACTTGAATTCAGGCAGTCACACCAGGGATTACTTTGCTTCAACAACAGAAACAGGCACATGTGAAAACTGTGCATATAGTCTATGCAATAAGTTATTTTATGGTTAAGGGATGTGTGAAATAAAAATTGTTAAAGTGTAGAGAGACCTTTCTTGGCATGAATAAGGCCCTTGTTTCATTCTCAGTTCCCCCAAGAACAATGTTAAAAAATAACAAGTTTATAGGACTCCTTTCTCCTCTGGTGTTGGCAGGCCTAAATCCAACAAGAAAGTGGTTGGCTACCCCTGTGACTATTATTCCACCATGACACCAGTCGGCACACCTTGCTTGGCATGTTGGCATTATAACCCGTAAGGTTTTTAGTGTTTGGTAGAGTTGTTGATGACTTTTCTCCCCCAACAACCTGCATATCGCTAGCCTAGGGAAGAGTCTGTCACTGTTGCCTTGGTATATAGACATGGTGTTAAACTGCCATCTAAAAGTTTCTGTTTATATACATCGATTGGTGCAGCTCTCATCCTCTGTCAGAGAAGCTTCTTCTTTTTTTCTCAAGTGCCAATTAGTTACTGTAGAGATTTCCAGCTGGTGAAAGTGCTGGGAATAAGTGGTTGTTCAGTTTTCAGCCCTCAATAGCACACCCACATCATCTTCTATAAGACATTAAAGAGGGTAGAAAGAGTATAAGACTCAGAGTGCAGGAAAGAGGGCTATGAAATGATTTTTTTCTTGTAATGATATGACTATTGCACCTATGAGCTCACAGTGCCCATATCTACCTGCCCATCTGGGACTGGAGTGATGTCTCAGTGGGTTAAGAACACCTGTTAGTCTTGTGGAGCTCCTGGGTTTGGGTTCCAGGATTCACATGGTGGCTCATGACCATCCATAACTCCATTTCCAGGGGATCCAGTGGCCTCTTCTGACCTCTGTGGGCACCATTCACATATGTGATACATATACAGACTTGTAGGCAACATACTACAAGATATATAAAAAGGACTGGGCCCAACAACATTCCATCATAGATTGGGGAGAGGTTCCACCCATCCCAAGAAATTTTAAATAGGTAATGGTTGTGTGTGTGTGTGTGTGTGTGTGTGTGTGTGTGTGTGTGTGTGATATTTTTTAGTGGTAGCCATTGATAAGTTTCATTTGATCAAACAACCACCCATCCTTGCTCAGGCAACCCTAATCAAACACAGTGGGCCATAAAAAAATAAAAAACCATGAAAGCAGAAATGAAACTTGAGAAAAAGAAGGAGTTTGGTGAGAAGGAAGGGGAAAGTGAGGAGAGGACAATGATGGGAACAATGAGCAATATATATATATACATATATATATACACTAAGAATGGAAAGTTCTCTTGCCTTTAGGATAGAAGTCGAAGTCTTCCTCATCTGGAGTGTGCCCAGTTCCATATTGGAATCCTCCAATCCATTTACTACAGGCTCTCCAGACTGATCTTTCCAAGTATAGCTCAGATATATGTCTAGGAGTGTAGGAATCTACACTCCGTTGGTTGAATACTCTCTCTTGCCATAAGTTTATCTCTCAACACTTCTGTGTCAGCCCCAGCACTGGCCTTCACTGTTCTTGAGTTAGACTTCCACATCAGATCTTTGCTTTTGTTGTGTCCTGAAATGCCTGATCCTGTGATCAGCTCATGACCTCATAGTGTCATTTCAGTGCCAACTTCAATGCTATCCCCTCAGAGAGGAGCACTGACTACTGAAGCCATGAGGCCATCTTCTGCAGTCTTGTGCTTCTTTGCCCAGTACTTGTTCCTGCTACTGTTTGTGCTCCTGTACGAATGTATGCTCCATGGACTTTCATTTCCTCCACCCCCTTGCTATGTCTTTAGTGGCTATGAGTGAATGAACTATCTACCATGTACCAGTAGAAAAGTAATCTGATGGACACTGTGACCCTGCAATTATCCCAAGAAGTAGAATGGCTTCCAGGGGGTACTGCTTTACAATTCTTCACTGGACAAATATAAAACCAAGAGAATGTGAAATTGTGTAAAATATGTGGTGGAATCTAATTATTTGATGTTGTCAGGTAAATGAACAAATTGAAATACTGACTTCTTTTCTGATTTGTGAGTTTCTGGTGGAATATGAATATATTTTCACTAAGTTATTTTGAACCTTTCTAAATATGTGAAGGAAATATGTGACTGTATCTAACAGACATTCCACATCCTTCTATCACAAATGACTCAATTTTTCCTATATTTATATTAATATATGATGACTGAATCTGAAAATGGAAAAGTAATTAAGATAGGATGGATTAATTATAAGGGTTTATAGATAAGTTGGCTTAATTAAATAAAAAAGCCCTGATTCACACCAACAGCAAATCTGGAAGGTTAGTAATTAAAATTATTTGAATGCCATAGACAGGAAAAATGAACTCTCAGAATCTCACATATCAAAAAGGACCTCAAAGAGGCAAGGTAGTTTATTGTTTTATACATAGTCATTGGGTTCTCTAGACCTCTGCTCAGCTCCTCAATTCTCTGAAAAGCTACATTTATACTATGGCTCCAATAAGTGTTAGGATTTGAGAAGCTGCCTTCTAAATAGTTTCTGGGTGATTTGGGAGCTAACGGAGGCTTATGGACAGTGTCTGAATTAATTACAGGAACTAAATTAGTGGGGAGAATTATTAATCAAGTCTATGATCTTTGGAACTTGTTGATTTTACCCCAACAAAAGTTGAGATTAATTCCAAGGTTCATTGAGTGCTGAAATGACCATGCTGAATGAAAACTTCACACAGCTCATGCTTCACCCAGACTTGAGTCTAAGGGCATTAGATCAAGTTATTTTTCCAACCCTGCCAGAGTTCAGCCTGTTTAAGATGCACCACATATACTGAGGACCATACAGTGGCTCCTACATGTCTGGCAGGTGAGGAGGATTCTACCACTGCACCACTAATGCTTTCCTAGCCCTGAGCTTTCTGTCCACAGACTGTCACCTGGACTGTCACCTGGACTGTCTACTGTATCCTAGCTTCTTCGATGGCAACTCTTCAGATAAATTTTACATAGCTGTTGGAACTCTTATTTCATTTCTTGTGCATTAGCTCTCTCAAGTACTGTTTCTTTTTGATGACCTTCTGATAAATCCTCTGTACCTAACCAGTCATTCAGCCTTTCTTGTCTCACTGTTAACACATCATGTCAGTTTTGTGCTATAAATGTCTTCTGAATTTGATCCATTTCTCCCTCTTTCAACCTGAAGAGTCCAAAGCCTCCATTTGTCTAAACTGAGACCTGTCTGCCTTTCAAGTACCACTTTCTGATGCAGTGTACAGCAACCAGAATTAAAGTTCAAGAAGAAAAAAAAGCAAACAATAATTTGATCACCAAAGATCTTGGTGAGCATCTGTGGTCTAGAGGCAGAATATTAGGATGCTTAGTAGTTGGAAATATGTCTTCTGACTGAGTTTCATCTTCTATTACAATTTACCATGTGTCTTCTAGACACATTTTTATGCTACTTGACCCTGAGTTCTGTCCTCCCACAAGCCGCTTTCTCCACTCAGAAGTGTAGATTGATTGCACACACCCTCTTTGTGTGGCTCTCATGAATACCAGTTGTTACAATTTGGTACTTCTTGCATGAGTCAGGCAGACCTCCTCCAGGACACCCACTCTGCTCATCCCTGTATGACATCACTTACTGATCTCTTGTCACTTATTATAATCAATATTTTTAGTTAATTCCTCCATTAAACTGTGAATTCAAAGGCAATTTAAAATTTCCCCATACATGCTCACATTATGGAAATTAAGGCAGGTTCCAAAGATAATCAATATTTGATAAATGACTGCACAAATAGATTCTATTATAATAATTAATTTAATAAGAATATTATAATTTAATAAGAATATTAAAACAAATTAATTTTTTAAAAATTTTAGCAAAGATCAAAAACCCATGTTATTAATTAATAGCAGGTTACATTGATGGTATCATTAATCATCTGGGATGATACAACAAAGTAGATGTTGACATGATTCCATGAGGACGACAGAGGGGTCTCTTTCTAATAAGTGATAATCACAATAGACAGTTATCAAAACTAATTTAAAATTTAGTAATTCAACAAAAGAAACTCCTACAAGCGGAAAGGGATCAACATTAGGCACAAGAATGAATCTGTATATCGAACTCAGATGAAGTAGGTATCCATATATTTTAAGGAATATAGAATTGCTGTGTTTTAGACAGCGTTTCCACACAGGCTCACGTGTGAAAGGTTTGGTTCTCAATTGAAAACTTATTAATATAACATACAACTGCTTGCCATCTATAAGAGATAAACTTTGGATTCAAAAATAGAAATAAAACTGAATAGAAATAGATGCAATATTCAGCATTTAAAAGCAGTTTGGATATCTGGACTGGAAGTGGAAATTCCTGGTTTCGTTTAGAGACTCAGTTGTGTCGTGGGATGTTTTTCTGGAAGCTGTCTTGTGAGAGTGTTTTGCTGAGGTAGACACTTGAGAGGGTGTGTGATGTCTGGAAAGAGCATCAGTAGAACTTAACAGACAGTGAATGACATTCTTGCCTTGCAGTGCTTTTCTGGTCTTTGCTGACAGTGCTCTTGTATTGGTTCGCCTTGCAACATTTTTCTGGTCTTCACTGATCTTCACTTGTTATGACTTTGTTAGAGAGATGCACCAAAGAATTTTTTCTGAGGTATTTCAGCTGCTTTTTGCTGCTTCTGTGGCCTTGTGTCAATTTGGCAGAGCCTCATGGTTTCTTCTGGCTCAAGCTGCTGCTACTGATTCATGTTTGATGTTTGCCAATTGGACTGGACTGCCACTACTGATTTGTGTTTGATGTTTTGTTGATATCCTGATAATGAAAATTGTAATCTCTCCAAAGGACTACTTCTAAACAGATGCACATCTCCTTTATCCTAATAACCATCTTTGTCACCTACCTTTGGTTGGAGGACTAGAAGGGAAGTTGAAGCATCTAAGAACCCCTATTAAAGTAGGTTGCAGATGATTGCCCTGTCAGGCGTCAATGCAGGGAAGGCCCTTGGCCCTGTGGAGGGTTGATGCCCCAGTGTAGGAGAATGCTAGGGTGGTGAGGTGGGAGTGGACAGGGGAGTGGGGGAGTACCCCCAAAGAAGCAGAGGGGAGGGGACATGGGATAGGGCGTTTGTGGAGGGGAAACCAGGAAGGGGGATAACACTTGAAATGTAGATAAATAAAATAACCAACCCCCCACCCAAACCTAAAAATTAAAGTAGGTTTTGAAAAATCTAATCCTACATGGACTTTTAAAACAGGCTTTGATAAATACTACTAGAGATAAAAGGGTCTGTGATATAGTAATCATAGCATATATAGATTTACAGGAGGATTCTAAAATGTCTAAACTGTAGAAACTAGGCTCAGTAGGTAAAGGGGCTTGCAGCCAAGTCAGCTGACCTGAAGTTGATATCCTAATAATAACATATAGAAAGGAGAACTTACTGGAGAGTTGATCGCTGATCTCCAAACATACATGCTGTGTCAGGAGCAGATGCATGTGGTGTGTGTGTGTGTGTGTTGTGCTGTGTTGTGTGTGTGTGTGTGTGTGTGTGTGCTGTGTTGTGCTGTGTTGTGTGTGTGTGTTGTGCTGTGTTGTGTGTGTGTGTGTTGTGCTGTGTTGTGTGTGTGTGTTGTGCTGTGTTGTGTGTGTGCGCGCGCGTGTGCGCATGTGTGTGTGAACAGAATATAAATTGAAAAATTTAAAAGTTATGAAGCAAAAATTTGAAGAATCGAAAGAAGAAATAAGTGTTCTGATAATAGTCTGATAACTTCAACGGCTGACTCTTAATAGTTGGTGAAAAAAAAACTGAATTAAAAATTAACATGGCTAGAGAAGATTAATGTCATTCTACCCAGAAATGTGACCTGACATTTGTAGATGCTCCTGAAGCAACTGGCACTCATGTAACCCAGAAGATGTGCAAGGACAGCATATTCCTATCTGGTACGCACAGATCATTTCCCATGGTGGCCATATGCTACATCACAAACAAGCCTCATAAATTTAACAGTATTGAAATCACAGAAAGTACATCCTCCAAGCATAATTAAATTAGAAATTAACAGTTCAGACTCTGGGAAGTTGGAAGTTAAACAAAAACATTTCTTATATGCCAACAAACTTTTAAAATACCTGATGTTATTACCCACATGTCTAGAAAAGATGCAGGAGATAAGCTCCCCATTTTCAACTCAGTGAGATGGAAGTATCTATCAATGGTTATGAAAGATGGAAAAAATAAAGGTCAGAAAATAAAAATTAAGACTTTGAACTATATCAGAAATATAAAATTTAGGATCAGTAATGTATGTGTACATCCTAGGAAGTATAAAAAAGAAAGCAAACTGAGTTCAAAGCTGGAAGAGTGATAGATCAGAGACATAAAGAGCTGGTGTAGCCTGTCTTATAAGATGTCTTAGGTTTACTGTTGCTCTGAGAAATCATGGTCATCAAATCAAGCTGGGGACCAAAGGGTTTATTTGGCTTCTGCTTTCACATCACAGTTCATTATCCAAGGAAGTCAGGACAGAGAGTCACACAGGCAAGAGACCTGGAAGTAGGAGCTGATAAAGAGGCCATGGAGGGGTGCTGCTTAAATAGCCATTGTCTCTGTAATTCATGTCCGAATGAAATTTATTTAATACATTGGCTTCCTCCTAAAGGAACACAGACGCCTTCTCTCATTTAGAGACACTACACAAGCCTGCACACTGTGTAAACCACAGAATTGTGAGCATAAAAATATTTTTAAAAATGGCACAAAGAACACCCAGAAAAGCAGAGCCATGTCCCTATCACAGCTGGGAATTGCCAGAAGGCTAACATTCTTCGGTGCTCTGCAACATGCTTGTGACTAACCCTGAAAGCACCAGTACTGACATTGAAGTGATTGATCAGTATTGATTTGGGTGTTACAAACACACACAGAAAAATCTACTTTATACTTGTGAGTATGTGTGCATACATGTGCATGTGTGACTACCTTCTGGGTCTCCAAGGGTTGAAGTTCTAGCTTTTTGTCAGCTGCCTGACAGGGGTACTACAAGCTAAACTGTAGATCCTCTCATAAAAGCAACAAACTCTTACACACTGAGCCATCTCTTCAATCCTGCTACCTTAAAAAAAAAAAACAGAAACAAATTCACAAGGATAAAAATCCATCAATTGTGAGGATTGACTTTATATTTAAAATCTTAAGAACATATTCTTTCAACCTGGAAAATTAGAAACTTAATAGTGTAATAAAATAAAATCTAATCTTTGAGCACAGGGATTGTCCTGGGAGGAAAAAATACTATTGAAATCAGGTTATAGATTTGAAAGTTTGCCCCAGAAGGACCTTAGAGATATCTGGAAGTTCTGCAGTTGGGGGAGACCAAGTCAGTGGAATAGAAGTTGGTGAGTTTATTGGTAATGCTACAGATCACTGATTCATGAGCAGGGTTCAGGGAAAGCTGGATTCTTTGCCCAACCCATAATACAAACAAGGATTAGGTCAGTAAAAGGAAGAAGGGCAGAGTCAAAGCTAATAAACTGGACACAGATCACGGTATGGCCTTCCTCCATCTTGGTATGGAGTCATAAGCACGTTTGTAGCTGAGGTGCAGTATCAGATGGTTCTCCACGAGACGGCACCAACTGAGATGGGAGGAAAATGTGCTACAGGAAAAGCTTTTCAGATGGTTGGGTTCCTTTGTGAGACATCTCTGCTGCCTGGAGAGGTAAGATGTGCAGTATAGAGTTGTTTACTGGAATCAAGTTTGGTTACATGATCATTCTAACATTTTTTTGTTTAATTTTTAATGACCATTTACTTGGGTCTCATAACAAAGTATTCTGATATATTTCATCACTCTAGAAGTACTTTTCATATCGCCCTTAAAAAGTTAAGACTAGTAGTGGAGACATGGCTTAGCCGTTAAGAGGACTAGCTGCTCCTCCAGAGGACCTGGGATCCATTCCTAGCACCTACACAGCAGCTCACAACTGTTGGTTAACACTGGAGATGCAGTGTTCTCTTCTAGACTCCATAGTCACTACATGCATGTGGTGTACAGACGTACATGCATGCAAAACACAAGTAAAATAAACAATAAAACAACAGTTAAAATTATTATAATCCTTTAGTTTCTCTCTAATGTTTATCTAGACAAAGCCAAAGTTAATTCTACTACAGTATCTAGAACAAAAAGAAGACAAGAGCTGTAATGTGCTCTACTCTTCCCCTCCTGTTATTCCATTAGTGAGCAAGAGATGGGAGGTGAATGGACACTTAGGACTATGATGCTCCCTCCTCAGCAATTCCAGTGTAAGCTGCAGCCAGTCCTATAAGGCCCAACAAAAAGCAACTGGAGCTTAAGGATGGAATTTTTGAAAACCGTAATTCTGAAACTCTCTACTAAACTGTGTTCTTTGTTCTAAGAATTACAGTAAATTATTGCTATTATTATTATTATTGGTAGTGATGGTATGTATGTGTATATGTGTGTGTGTGTGCCTGTGGGCCTGGTCACATATGACAGGCCTCATGTGGAGACAAGAGGACAACTCTGAGGAGACAATTCTTTCTTCTACCTTTATGTAGGTTTTGAGGAATCAAACCTAGGTTTCCAGGCTTACACAGAAAGTGCTGAGCTGTGTTACTTGGCATTCTTCTAATTTTTTTTTTTTTTTGATTTTTTTTTGAACTGACTAGGCTTCCACTGGTGATTAGTGGCACACCAGAAGATTGTCAAGGGAACAAATGTCAATTCTCAAGCCACTGTATAAATGCTCTTCTGGTGGTGGTTGGAAGCCCAAGTGACATTAGAGACAGCTCCCACTAAAGTGGCAATACTCATATCTGTCACATTGCATTGACTCTGTGTGTCTTCCACTACTCTCCCTCACTGAGCAACACAGAAATCATCCTTTTCCTAAGGTGTGTGGGTGGGGCTGGGACAACCTACAACACTTGTGCAATGGTTTTGACTTGTTTTCTATCATTTACCTAAAACGAATTGCTTTTTCTGAGTTCAGAACAGGAAAGAATGCTCAATAAATATTCGACAATAGGGAGGAATGAGCTGAGGCCCAATTTTGCTTAACATAGACGATCTTGAGTTTATTAAGATTTCTTAATTATTAGAATACTAAATGGTTTACAGTAGTTTGTAGGAATAATAATAGTTGGGTGACTTTTCCACACTAAATAAGAAAGCACTTTAAAACGTTAACATTATTGAAGGCAAATATTCATTTTCTACATAAATGCATTTCATTTCACACTGGCAATACAATGATCCAATTAAACAATTCACCCACCATCAGTTACAAGGAAATCTGAATGTGCAATGTCTTCGCCAGTCAAAGATAGTTGATATATCAGTCAAAGATAGTTTATATATCTAGGTTGGGTATTGGGTTACACTTCTGACTGATATTGAGCACTACCAAACTTATAAAACCTTTGGTTAACATTAAAAAAAATTGTATAAAAGCAAAAAGGAAAAGGGCGCATGAGATAGGGGTTTTCTAAGGAGGGGAAATGGGGAAAGGGGATGGCATCTGAAATGTAAATAAAATATTCAATAAAAAAAATTGAAAAAAATCTGAATGTGTAGATCACTTTGAGTTGCACTTTAAAGAAATTTATGTAAAACATTGCACTAGTTAGAGGAAAGGGAATTAATTCATTTTGGCAATATGCATTCTGACATAGTAAATGTCCATATGTCATAGTTAATGCTGTTTAACAAATTGGCAAATGAAATTATATGAAACTTGGCATTCCTGATCTGAAAAAATTCGTTCTAACGAAGATACAAATAGACATTGTACTAGTTTCTATAACAACTGCTTTGGGGAACGACTACAGCTTTAATTTGTCAGATAAGATTATTGGCAATTGTGGTTTGCATGCTTGGCATATTCAGGGTACTGACCAGCAGAGCTGAGGTGCCAGAAATCTGCCTCACCTTTACAGTTAGTCTGAGAAGCACATATAGTGCACAGGTGGACAATGACACATGGGTGTAATGCCAGAAAGCACACCGTGACAAAAGTTATGTGTTTGTTTTGGTTTTTTAATTTTGATTTTTATTTTATTGGCTATTTTATTATTTACATTTCTAATGTTATCTCCATTCCCAGTTGAACCTCCTATCCCCTTCCCATACCCCCTGCTTCTATGAGGGTGCTCCCCCACCCACTCCCAGTGCAGCACACTAGCATTCCCCTACACTGGGTCATTGAGCCCTTTGTGTGTGTGTGTGTGTGTGTGTGTGTGTGTGTGTTTAAATGGACAGAGACAGGTTGAAACTCACTCAATGGAAAAATTTAATGGAAAAAAAATCCTTCAGTAAAATTTGAAGTCTGGTGTCTGGGGAGATGATCAGTGAATGAGGACATGGAGCAAGCATAAGGATCTGAGTTTAACTCTCCTGTATCCACTGAAAAAACAAGCATGGCTGCAGGTGTCTGTAAGCCCAGTGCAGGAGTAAGAAAGAAACAGGGGTTATCTCAGTCAAGTGGAAATTGTGTACCTCCGGTTCCGTGGAGGACCACACCTCAAGGGAATAAGGTGAATAGCAATAAAAGAAAGTACTCAGTGTTCTGCTCTGGCCTATGCATGGGCATATAAGACGCTTATATTTGCACACTTACATGCATACATCACACACACCATTCTACATCACACTTGCAAGTGTGCACACACACATGCATGCATGCATTCACACACTATTCTTAAAAATATATAACTTGCTAATATATATAGTGTGTGTGTGTGTGTGTGTATGCGCACACGCACATGTACAGACAGGTTCGTGTGTATGAGTGCAGATGTATGTGTGCCATGACACCCATGTGAAGGTGTGAGGACAACCTAAGGTGTCAATCCTTGTCTCCCACCTTGTTTGGGACAGGGTTCCTTTGTTTACTCTGTTTATGCCAGGATAGACAGCCTGTATGCATCCAGAGATCTTCCTGTCTCTGCCTTATACTTTCCAAGAGCACTGGGATTACTGACATATGTTACACACATAGCTTTCATGCAGATACTAGGAATGCAAACTCTGGGCCTCATGCCTGAATGGAAAGTGCTTTTGCACAGGGGACAATATCCCCAGTTTTAGGAAGTTATTTCTCATAGTCTGAAGACTGGGAAGTCCATCATCAAGGTGACAATAGATTTAGGGACCAGTAAGGACCTGTTCTCTGTTTCACACTTAAGCTGTCTTTACATGATCACACGAGTTCGGTGAGGCCAAGCACTTTCTGAAACCTTTTATAAAGTTACTAATGGCGTTATGACTCATTCACATCCTACCTTTCATTACGGTCACAGTGGTGATTTTAGTCTCAATGTGTGGATTTGGGGGCATTTAACAATCATACCAGATTCACCGACTTTAATTCCTGCATGGAACTTGGGAGCTGGCATTTTCTGGCAGTGTATCTTCCTAGGGAAGATGTTTGCAGGTGGGTCTCTGTGGAGCTTCATTAAAGTCTAAGGTGATCCAATCATATTTAAGGATCATTAAATGTTGCGGGAAATATTAAAAAAGGCAGCATGTCGCCGGCAGGGTAGCTGGCCATGCACCAGCGGCAATGGCTGGCCTGTTCTCATGTTTTGGAGACTCTCTGACTCAGGGCTCCAAAGTCTCTTCACTCAGCTAGCTCAGTTTCCTCAGGCGGGTTGCTACCATACCAGCCCCATGCTTCAAAACTCCAATGGCCTTTTGTGGTACACATCTGTCATACCCATGCTTTGCCGCCATACCTTTCTCTATGGAACCCAGTCGAGCCGCCATGTGAAGGAAAACACCACACAAACTTCGTTCAGAAACGATGGTAACTCAATCGCTGGGCGCAACAACTAGAATCCTAATCTTGTAAACCATATTAAATTTAATTCCTCTGGTGGTAAATCCTGGAGGATTCGTCATCTAATTCGGGAGACATTAGTAGCTACATCTTGTCCAAAAGCCCCTATCTTTCTTGCTCCTGCCTCCTCTATTCCCCTATCCAACCCAGAAGTCCCGCCCACTCGCCCAGTGATTGGTTCCTTTATTCATAAGGGAATGGTTCACAAGAAGTCACCTGAGTACTTGACTCTTTCCTTGTTCCAGACAACCTCTCCTGGGGAAGCAGAATTAACATCACAATACAAACAACACCAGGGCCATCCCCAACAACTAAGTTTGGCTTTAATACCATTAAAAAAAAAAAACCAAAACCAAAAACCGGAATCTATGTGACAATTCAGACAATTAGCCAAATTCTTTTCTCTCAGAGAACTGTTTGGATCTGAGGGTCTGCTCACTTTCCGTCTTCCTCATCTCTTCACAGGTGGCATAAACTGCAGTAGAACTCTAGGGGTGTCCTACACCAGTGCTACATGAGAACGGTGCCTTAAGTTAATAACACTTTTATTTTTAAAATTAGCAAGGAAGGTATTAGATACAGTTATGGTGCCTCAATTTTAATGTTTAGGATAAGCTTAAATATTTCTAATCATGCATATGGATGTTTTTAACCCAGAAAGAGGGAGTCATCAGATACATATCCCATACCATGTAAGAATACTGGTCTTGTTCTGCCCAAAAGGAAACAGCAAAAGCAAACACAATTTTTGGAAAAGCTCTCTGCTCTAATGCATTTATGAATAATACATTATTATTATCAGTGTCAACTTCTAAATTCTACTCACAGCTAAAGGTTGCAAAGGCCTCCTTTTAATCCGTCACAAGATACTTTCACCTTACCTTCCCCAATGTATCAATATTGAATGATATAAAAATACTTTTAGCATTTGCTTTCAAATAAAATATTCAACACTCAATGCTTTCATGGAGCATTTTTCCTTAAAAATCCATTATGCTAAAAGTAAATATCTACATGGAGACCACTGGGCTGATGTAATTAAAATGTACATTTACAAAAAGGTAATGGCGCTTATGTCAGCAATGGGTGTGGTGCCTGGATCACTGTGGATTTTCCTTATATAATACTGTCTGGAATAAACAAAAGTTACTTTTAAGTTTTTGGTTTTTAAATCCCACAGTAGTACTTAAGGCTATTATTTTTGTTTGGGCTACTTAATAATTTTTATCACAGATTATTTAAAAAATATAGGCGAGTTAAGGTAAGAATAAATTTGGCCACCTTTATTTTTCATTTGTTTGATTTTCGTGTGTGTGTGTGTGTGTGTGTGTGTGTGTGTGTGTGTGTGTTTGCTCTCTCTGTGTGTGCATGTGTATATGTGGTTGCTCTGTGTGTATGTGTATGTAGTCGTTTTCTTTTTCTTTATCTCTCTGTATATGTGGTTGTTCTCTCTGTGTGTGTTTGTGCATGTGTGTGTATGTATGTAGTTGCTCTCTTTTTCTTTCTCTGTCTGTGTATGTGGTTGCTTTCTCTCTCTCTCTGTATGCATGTGTGTGTGTATGTTTGTATGTTGGTGAGATATGTTCATTGGTGTAGGCAAGAGCTCAACACCTCTGTCTTGATTGCTCTCCCCTTAGTTCTTTGAGACAGTGCTTCTTGTGGAATGTTGAACATACTGCTGCTCTGGGTAGGTTTGTTGAGTCAGCCCTTGGGATCTGCTTGACTTTCTGTACCCTTCACTTCGACACACCTGGCCTTTACATGGGTGCTGGGCATCTGAACTCAGGCTCTCTTGCAAGCATTTTACTGCTGGACCACATTCCTAGTTCCTCACATTTATTTGAATCTCTAAATTTCTCCAGGGTGGGTGGCCTGCTCATTAGTATACTGGTCTCCACTATATGTTCTGATTTCTAGACTTCTAGTTTCCCCATGGTAACTTTTAGGCT
Organism: Arvicanthis niloticus; assembly: GCF_011762505.2. Classification (NCBI taxonomy): domain Eukaryota; kingdom Metazoa; phylum Chordata; class Mammalia; order Rodentia; family Muridae; genus Arvicanthis; species Arvicanthis niloticus. The sequence goes on along the minus strand of NC_047664.1, from coordinate 65,220,518 downwards.
TGTCCTCAGAATTCCAGTCTTGTCAGAGATGCCGTTGGATGAGTTTCCACTAAATCAGTGCTATGTATGACATATACTCTAAGGTAATGGTTCCCAACCTCTGGGTCATGACCCCTTTGGGGTTCAAAGAGCCTTTCTGCAGGAGTTGTATATCAGATATCCTGCATGTATGATATTTACATTATGATTCATAACTATAGCAAAGTTACTGTTATGATAAAAAAGTAATAAAAATACTTTTATGGCTGAGGGTCACCACAACATGACCCACCACTGTATTAAATACACCACACTGTATTAAATAATATTCCACAACTGTATTAAAGGGTCACAGCATTAGGAAGCTTGAGAACCACTCTACTAAGCCTTGTTAACTCTAGAGTTGCTTCTTGTTGAGACACAACACAACCAACATCAGGTCACATTGAGAAGCTAATCCCAAGTGAGTGATTTCTGAGTCAGAAAATGATGGTGCTCGATTACTGACCCTCTGGACAGAATGTGGCAGAACCTCCTTGATGAGCCAGTGCCCTCTGCAGATTTACCTTCCTCCTCTTTCCCATTGTTCCAATATGCTATAATTTATGTCAACATATATTAATCAGATACAATAATGTGCTTTATTGTGACATTTTCATGTGTATAAGGCACTCTGGGTCATATTTAGGTCTATCACCTATACTTACTGTTACCTTGATCTCTTCCTGTTCATTAATATCTATATATCCTTCTTATCTTTTTCTTTTTTATAATCGTACAAAAGAGCTAAAATATGTGATACATGTCTGACTCTGGCTTACATCACTTAATATGATGATCTACACTTCCATGAATTTCATTCTTCATGATTTCACTATTCTTTATGGCAAATAATATCCCACACCTCCCCAGTGCATGCATAATTGTGTGTGTATGCGTGTGTGCATGTGTATGCATTTTCTTCATCTAGTCATCCACTGGACGATTAGGTACCTAGGCTAATCCCATATCTAAATATAGACATGTAGGTATTCCTGTGGTCTGCATTATATCTGTTCACATAAACTCAACTGCTGTATTTTCTGTTAAGTACTGCTCAGAGGACTTAACACTACCCATCATTTCCATCATTTCCAGGCTGCAATTCTTGAAAACAAGAAGCATGCTGGTATTTCTCAGAGCAGTGTACCTACCCAAAATCTGTAGCATAAGGCTAGTCACGATATAGCTAAATACATATTATTTGATAGTTGTCTAGTATGTTTCTCTATTTTACTGGGACTTGTGCATGTTTTAATTGTCTTGGTATGCTGTATTTAGTTTAGAGTACGGCATACTGTAAGCATTTAATAAATGTTGGATGAATTTATTTCTCAAATGTTGTATATATCTAGCTTCCCAAGAATATTCATGCATGAAGACACTCTAGGGAATCTTTTGCTTTTTACTCATCTTCATCTGTGACACAGGTCTTAGAACATAGCTGGCCTATGAAGAAGAAAGGCAAACAGCTTCAGAAGCAGGCTTAGAGAAATAGACAATGAATGCATATACATATATATGTAAGTGTGTGTGTGTGTGTGTGTGTGTGTGTGTAGTTTAAATGGAGTTATCACACACAAGGTGAAAATGCTTCCCGAAAGGGTCATATACTACATGTCTCAAATCTCAGTGGTAGGTATGGAAAACTTATTTGTAGAGGAATTTTAATGCAACAACATGACTGGTCTGGAAAAGGATCACATTCAAATATATGATCTGGCCAGAATGCAGACATACCCTTAGTACCCTAGCTATCCCTAACAATGAAGGTAAGGTTAGTTTTTTGAAGAAGCAGCTATGTTTGAAAGTGAGCTCTAATTGAGGGGCAGCCAAAATGATGAATCAGAGAAAGATTTGACAGAATGAATCAAAAATAAGATATACCCAATTTACATGAGAACAGCAGAGGAAGAGAGGCTACTTACAAGCAGCAGGAGAGAAAGGTGAGGTGGTGGTATGTGTGTACAGCATTTTACTGGGACAGTTTTACAGAAACAGGTTACAAAGAGAACAAGATAGACATGGGTGCATGGGTGAACAAAGAATGAGCCAGAAACTGAGAAGGAGCCAGAAGACTAGGTAGAACACATTGTCTAAATTAGTATAAGGCCAAACAGAGAAATTCAGTCCAAAGTCAAAAGAAGCCAGACTGAAAGTCAGCTTGGAAGATTAGGTTAAACAGAGGCTAGAAGCTTCCAGGTCTAGACCTAGTTATGGTTAGAACAGAGAAAGAAGTGCTCTGGGCTCAGCTCAAGCTGTGTATTCTCACAGCTTTGATACATCTCTCATTTCATCCCTTCTCTGAGGGAAGAAAAATGACATTTACACCTACTTTCGAGTTGTTGGTCCAGGACAGTTCAAGACAGTTCCATAAAGTGTAAACTACTCTCATTACCTTACCAGGAAATGAAGGTAAGAGCCTATCGATGAATACACCACACACTTCTAATACAGGGTGTGGAGGAATTGAGGTGGAAGGGACCTGTACGCCTCTTACCTGAGGACTATCTCTTATAGTGTCTGAAGGTGCTATGTAAGGTACCAAGGGTGGGGGGAAGCAATCAATAGTCCTACCCAGCCTTAAATCCTGTGAACCACAGGAATGATGAACATGACACAATATCCCTAATGGTATAGTAGGGACACTTTTATCTTGGGGTTAACTGACAGCTGCTTAATTTCACTTAAGACCTACCCAATAGTACCTGATAAGAAGGAATTACTGCTTGGTACTGTAGACCCAACCAACTATCCATGGCTAGAGATGTCATAGACTCTTGAAGAGAGACCTGCTATTTTCCTAAGGCAATATGAATTCTAACTATATTTGTAAATACGCATCCTTACACTCACAGGTAAGTGTAGCTCTCACTCATCATCAAAAACACCTCTTTTTGCAACAGAACGAGATTATTACAGATATATACAACTGTCAAAAATATAGATAATAAACGATCATGGGGTGCCCAAATCCCTGTAAGCAACACCGAGTGAGTTGGTTTTACACACACACACACACACAGACAGACAGACACTTTAGATGTACGTAGCAGTGATAGTTAAAGACTAAGAGAGTGTAATTTGGAGAGGCAGTGGGGACTGTGTGAGAGAAGTTGCAAGGGGAAGAGGAAGAAGTACAAATGCTCTAAATATAGTGCTTCTGTATGAAACAATTAAAAACATTTAAACTCAAAACAAAACGAAAAGAAAGTGAGTTATTTGCTCTGTCTTTAGGCAAGACACTCTTAGTGTGCATCAGTACAATCAACAACTCCATGGAAAAAATCATTCATTGAAAGCTACTATCTTGAAACTAATAGACATTGGTAAAAAATCAGAGCTGCGGTTGTCCCTCGGAGTGAGGACAAGGCTTACTGGCAACGGACCAGAAGGAATTTGGGGTCAATTAGAATGTTCTGTGCTTATCTCTGGGCTATTATCTTTTGGGTTATGTCGATGCAAGCATTTGGCAAAACATTTTACATTTAGGAACTGCATATTTCATTTTATGTAAACTTGACCTAACAAACAAAAAAGAATCACTGATGTAGTTAGAATTTTACAGATAAGTGTAGGGAAAGGTTAAATGTGGTGAGCAGCGATAATTGCAATTTACTTGGAAAGTCATTAATAAAAAAGAAATTGGATGGAGAGAAAGGCCTATGATAAAACAAATATGTAAAAATTTTAATTATCAAATTGGTTAGTAGGTTATGTAAGTGTTTGCTGGAAATTTCTTTCAACATTAATGGATGTTGGAAAATCTTCAATACAAAATATTATTCAATACAAAATCTTCAATACAAAAGATTGCTTGGCCTCATTGAGATGGAGGTACATTAGCACGCAAAAGCTAAGAGCTGAGTTCTCCTTCAGCTACGAGTTTCAATTATGAAGGAAAGAATAGGATTAAATGATTCTAAAAATGTCTGAATAATACAGAAAGTCCTATTATCTATTATTGATGGGTTAATTCATTAATTCAGTAAATGTTTATAGAATTACTAGAATGTGTAGAAACTGCTTTCAACACATTAGCCAAGAGTCATGTGTGGTGTTGCAGGTGTTAGATAGAGTTCAAAAGGCTGAAGCCGAAGATCATGAGTTAAAGGCTAGCTCATGATTATATTTACATTTGTATAGTAAAATTATGTCTCAAAAACATGAGATTCTGAAGAGATGGCTGTGTGGTTAAGAACATGTATTGCTTTTACATAGGTCTCAAGTTCACATTGGGCAGCTCACAACCACATATATCTTCAGTGTTATCTGATCTGATGCTTTCTCTTCTGCCCTTCAAAGGTACCCTCACCCATGTACCCATGCGTGAACACTCACACTCACACACACACATACACACACACACACATACACTCAAATCTATAAAAAGTACTAGAAACAAAAGACTATAGCAGGGAGTCTAATGTTTTAGAAATGTAGACTTTCATCATAATTTCAAAGAGTGGAAAAGTGGTAGTGGGCAGGCTTAGAAGCGGAAGTGGGAGGAGTCAGCAGAAGACAAAGTTGTAATTTTGTATTTGTTTCAGGGTCCAAGACTTATGATAGAATACTATCGTTTGTCAGCTGTAAGTGGACTGTGGCACTGGGCACTGGAATGAAGGACTGTGTGTTTCTGGCACAGCATCTTTAGCTGAGAAGGCTTTTAGTCTGAGATTGCATATTAACGGCAATCCAAAGCAGGATCCGTGCCTTTGGCTTTCTTATCTAGTGGTTCAGTTTGCCTTGGCAGAATGCACCAACTTCAAGGAGTAGAACAGTTCTGTGTTGCAGCTGAATGCCCTGTACACAATGCCTGCACTCTCTAGGAGAGAGAGAGAGAGAGAGAGAGAGAGAGAGAGAGAGAGAGAGAGAGAGAGAGAGAGAGAGAGAGAGACTTGGGATTGTGTATAATGACTTCTTAAAAACAACAACAAAAAAATAATGCAAAGCCAGAACCCTAAAGCATTTATGGTAAAGTAGTTATCAGATTTAGGTGGTGATTTTTTTTTTTTTTGTATTTTCAAAAGAGTTACAAATTTAAATTTCTCACAACTAAAGAAAAAAAGTCAGTAAGTTAATTTGAAAGTACCAATGGTATTCTTTCACAGCAGACAATATGACGGAGTTTTCTAAAATGCACCTAAGGGCAGGCAATGAAAGGGGTTAGGTGTTATCAAAATAAAAATATACCCGATAAACTTATGTAGTAATTTATGTTAAAAATACCCTGAGAAAATTTGGAAATACTGCTCACCGATGCTACCTACAGGTGCTAGCACACAGAAACACTTTGGTTTAATTAGTTTATTAAATAGTAAAATCGCTTACTTTTGACACAACAATGCCTCTGGGCGAATGGGTTGATTTTGTACATTTCAAAAGAGCTGCTGTGGCTACTGACTTGTAGGAAAAGGCAGAAGTCATGTGAAAATTCCGAACCTACACATTCCACACTGCACGGACATCTGGGGTAGTAAGCTTTGACTACTGTCACTAAGGTGGAGACTTGTCCCAAACTTCAACAGGATTTAAGCTGCAAAAAGTCCCTGCTGTGAAATCACAGATACCCCAGGGCTCAAAATGAAACTAAGTTAAAGTTAAAATATTTAGTGTAAACCATCTATGGAATTAACAAAGAAAAGAGAAGAGAAGTTATTCAGCACAGATTATAAGGTTTCTTCTTTTTTTGTTTAGAGCTCAGCTCTGTGTCCTGTCATGGTGTTGGAGTCAGCAATACACATGCACGCACGCACACACACACACACACACACACACACACACACACACACACTGACACTTTGGAGCTGAGGATGGAACCCAGGGCCTTGCACTTGCTAGGCAAATGCTCTAAATTACAGCTTTATTTGATTTTTTTTTCAAATGAGTATTTAGGGAAAATGGCTTATTTGTATATGTAATTAAATACACTGGGATCCAGTCACCTCGTTGAAAATCCACCAACTACCAACTACGCAGTTACGTTGTTGAGGAAGTACAATGAAGGCAAACAGGTAACCTGAGGTTACATCACCCCCTTTACAGTTTTCCTCCTTGTGCATGTGATCCCTGAGAGATCAGGCAGCAGAGATTCTAGAATGTAACCACTAAACCTCCATGGAAATGATGGTCTGCTGATTAAATCTCTGCACACACTGTCCTGAAATATTAATACATAAATTAGGCTGACAATTAGAAACACTATAAATAACAAGTTTAATTTGATAGCTTGGCTACTGTAATAAATTTAACAACTGTTTCTCCCCCTCTTGCCATATTCATTTTCACCTTGGGGTTAAGTGATACCGGCTAAAGTGCTCCTGAAACAAGAGGCATTTGCAGAAGGCCAAAGTGTGAAATTCATTTTCCTTGCTCTGGCTTTATTCCTGTTGACATAAAGGCTCCACATAAAACATTTCATACTAGAATACTGGCTATCCTTCTCATATGGATTTTTTTCTTTTATGGTCACTAAGTTATTATTTGTGAGAATAATGATCATATTCAATATTTGTCTGTGTATAGAAATTCACGGTGCTATTCCAAGCATCTTCCCATACGTTGGTTGGCTCACTACATCTTACAATGGTGGTGTGAAAGTGATCTAGTGAGCTCCATTTTACCCATGAGGAATCGTGGTTACTCAGTACCTTGTCCAAGCTTACAAATGTTGCTGCTACTCTGTCCTTGATTTAATCTGTGAGGTGTATTCTAAAGTCCAAGTTCTTTCTACCACTCTCTTCAGTGAACTATCTATCTTTCTTTCTTTCTTTCTTTCTTTCTCTCTCTCTCTCTCTCTCTCTTTCTTTCTTCCTTCCTTCCTTCCTTCCTTTCTTTCTTTCTTTCTTTCTTTCTTTCTTTCTTTCTTTCTTTCTTCCTCCTCCTCCTCCTCCTCCTCCTCCTCCTCCTCCTCCTCCTCCTCCTCCTTCTTCTTCTTCTTCTTCTTCTTCTTCTTTTTTTTTTTTTTGATTTTTCAAGACAGGGTTTCTCTGTGTAGTCCTGGCTGTCCTGGAACTCACTTTGTAGACCAGGCTGGCCTCCAACTCAGAAATCTGCCTGCCTCTGCCTCCCAAGTGCTGGGATTAAAGGTGTGTACCACCACTGCCCGGCTAGTGATCTTCATTCTTTACCATTTAATTACCTCCTGCAATTTGTTCTTGTTCCTGTGTACTCCAGAGAAAACTGATGAGTATCTAAAGTCAGTGTCTTGTGAAGGTATTCTTAGATTTAGGACTGAGAAACCCCATTCATCATAACGTGGTAATGTGAAGCTGTAATCGTTCTTCTCCAAGTCAATTCAGGCACTAGGGGCATCGTGACTCAACAGTACAAGGGTACTTTGGATGGCATTTCCATTCTATATTATCTTGGGAATCTCACCATCACTACTATTATCATTAATAAGGCTGATAAATAAAGATGACTGAGTGGACTCTGGCCAGCTGGAGAGTGGTGGGCATAGCTTTGGCAGGCCTTTCCTTCGATACCAACCCATCTGCCTTGCTAAAAACTATTAGATTGCATTCCTAAAGCTAGCCACCAAGGCTTATTCCCTTATTTGGCCACTTCCTCTTTCTGAGGCTGACTACCAAGATCCAGCTATCAAAGTATTGAAGCCCAACAATCAAAATCCCTCTTTAGCTCACCTAATTAACATGCTTAATTTTTTACAAAAAGATTTATTTACTTTATGTATATGAGCACACATATCTCATTACAGATGGTTGTGAGCCACCATGTAGGTGCTGGGAATTGAACTCAGGACCTCTGGAAGAACAGTCAGTGCTCTTAACTGCTGAGCCATCTCTCCAGCCCTAACATGCTTAATTAAAGTTAAATACTTCATCTTAACTAGGGCTTTCCCCATTTACCTCCACATACTACCATTTGCCTATGCCCCATGTCTGTCTCCTCTCTAGCCAGAGGCAGTCCTTTGAATGTTCTTCCCCAGGACAAATACCTCTTCCCCCTCTCTCTTACTCCTTTATTTTCTCCCCCCTTGTTCCTGCCCTCTCTTTCTTTATGTCTTTGTCCATTCTCTCTGCCCTCTGTCCATCTGGGGCAAATAGATAACCTTTCTGCTGAGAACACAGCCTTGGGGTGTCTTGAGCTGACTCTGAAGTTCCCAAACAGGTGTCTAAGGCTGATCATAGACAAAATGTGATGTCACATAAAGATGACTCATCTCCCCAGTCACATTAGAGAATTAAGTTCTTTTTACAGATAGATGGCCATGGGAATTTATTTGAAAATAGCCATTATGCATGCTAAGGCCATATAGTCTGCAATGTTAAAATATTTGTGCCATCCAGTAACTACAGAAGATAATTGTGTAGATTTCTGTTGTTAGAACTTTCAAGGTACTTGTATCCATACAGTTTAAGGTCACTTAACGCTGTTATTTTGGCACCAAGATGCTTCCTCCTCAACCCCCCTAAAAACCTCATGTTTCTGATAAGTCTTTAAAAAAAAATTCAGGGTAAAATTATTCTCTTATATCTAAGTATGACACTATAGCAGTTTAAAGGATAATTTTCTGTATGGCATAAACTTTTATTATGCTGTTAAACAGAATTCCCAGATAAAAAATCAAAGGGAGACCTGTTATGTTGTGTTAAGGTTTGGGGATGAAGATGCCTCATAGATGACTCATGTTTTAAAGGCTACACCTCCTGTTGGAGGTGTTACTGTGGGAGAGCCTAGACTCTTTAGGAAGTGGGGTCTAACTAAGGAAGGTAGTCACTCAGAACTTATGCATAGATATATCTTTGTCTCAGGCAGGGCCCTTTCTCTGTTTCCTGTCTATCATGATCATATCATGGTATCATCATATCATAGCCACTGGCGCACACTCTCCCTGCTGTGATATTCTGCCTTACATGGCCTGGAGTCAGTGGAATCGAGGACTATGGGCTGACTTATCTGAGACGGTGGGTCAGTGTGTGTCCTGCCCCCTCAAGCTGCTGTCTCTTCACATAGCTTGTCACTGCAATGAAAAATCTAATTCACATAGTATCTAAATTTTTTATGTAAAAGATCATGTTTTATCATGAATTCAATCTAGATGTTCATTAACAGGTGTATGGATGAAGAAAATGTGTATGTACAAAATCGAGTTTTATTCAGCCATAAAAATATCAACTTATTACTTGCAGGAAAACATATTAAACTGGACATTATACTGTGAAGTGAAGTAAGCCCAATTTATAAACACAAGTATTTTTCTTCTACATGCATAATCTAGGTTTAAAAAATTTGAGAATAAAATCATATATAAAATATGTATATATAAGATATGTGAGGAAGTGAGAGATTATTTGGGACAATGAAAGACATTGTTTTATGGGGAGAGTTGCAAAAGAAGGCATTAGTGGTGACTACAACCAAAGTGCATAATATACCTGCATGAAAATGCTATAATAAATTCTGTTGTTTCATATTACAAATATATAAGAATAAGAAATAATGTACAAGAGTAAGAATAATGTACAGTAATAAGAAATACATGTACAATAAAAAGTCTAGCTATTGTAATCTTTTGCATATAAAGATGGTTTCAACATAACCATGTTGAAGATAAAGTATGCAGAATGGTAATCAGGACCTCAGATGATTTAAAAATATAGTGTTAACCCAAGATCACTGAGAATATATTATCTGTCCCAGATAAACAAAAATGTATAGGTTTTCTCAAAGAAAATTAAGTAAATATTAGGAACTAGCATCTTTCATGTTGATAGTAAACACTTAATAGGGTAAAATGAAAACATAATTTGTGAAAACAATTCCTGTGGTATTTTCACATGATTCTTGGATAAGTAGAAAAATAATCGGTATATATATATATATATATATATATATACCAATTATATATATAAAAATTATATATATACACATACACCATGTATATGGTATATATATATATTATATATACTATATATAACATATATATATATAACTCTATCTATCTGTTTGTCTGTCTGTCTATCTATCTATCTATCTATCTATCTATCTATCTAGTTTTACCAGGTTTTAGAGATCACTTAACTTCAAAGTATATAAGAAATTTAAGGTAATTATTTACAAATATGGTTTCCAGCCTTACTGTTTCTTCTAGTAAATCAGGAGTCATAAGAAAACAGCCAAAAGTTGTTTGAGTCCAGGAAACACATGGCAGAGATAATTTACAAAATAGTCTCAGTTAATATCACATACTGTGTCTGGGTAAGGGCTGTGTGAACCAAGTTTAAGCTCTGACAGTAGCTCCTGTGTCTAGTAGGCATTATTAGTCCCTCCTGCAAAATTAGAGGAGGGTGGAGTGTAAAAAGGAGGGTTAAAATTGCCTGATACTCAAGGATACTCAAAGTTGTTTGCAGTTTTCAGATTTTGATCAGTCCTACCTATCCTTCAACATGGAGGTTAGTGTGTGTCTGTGGAGCTGGGCTGAGAGAAACAGCTCACTGGAGAACTAATACTAATAGTGTCATCTCCACAGACAAATGGGTGATGGGGCCTTCTGTCTTGTCTCAGTACTTTTGTCAGAAGCTATCTAATATCACATCCAGCTTCTTCTGAAGGGATGCATGAAAACATGGAGCTGCAACAGTGCAGGTGTGCAGCTTTGGCTTTAGGGGACAGTCATCCAAAATGGCTATGGCAATACTCTCTGTGTTAGTCAATGACCTATTGCTGTGAAGAGTCAGCACAATCACAGCCACTCTTATAAAGGGAAGCATTCACTGGGGCTGGCCTCCAGTTTCTAAGGCTTAGTCCATTAACACCATGGAGGGGAGCATGGTGGTCCACAGGCAGACGTGGTGCTGGAGAGGTGGCTGAGAGTTCTGCATCTGGATCTACATCTGCATCTACATCTGTAGCAGGGAGAGAGAGAGAGAGAGAGAGAGAGAGAGAGAGAGAGAGAGAGAGAGAGAGACAGACAGAGAGACACACACAGAGAGAGAGACTGCACCTAGCTTGAACATTTGAAGCCCCAAAGTCCACCCCTGAAGTGACACACTTCCTCCAACAAGGCTGCACAGTCTAATCCCTGTTAAGTAGCGCCGCTTCCTAATGACCAAAAATTCAAATCTATGAGACTACAGGTGCCATTCTTATTCAAACCACCACACTATTAGAATCCCACCCTTACAGATCAGCATGGAGGTAGGTTCCCTACCTTTGCTTGACTTGTCCAAACTGAACTGTCTTTCTTCACCCCCACCCCCATTTAACATAACTAATGCTTAAGAAGTTTCTTGAACATGGGCTGTAGACTGCACACTCAGATATATGGGGCCCTGTGGGTAGTGGAATGCTATGAGCTTCAGACCAGATATGGAAGTCTGAATGTTCTTCTGAAATTAATTTACATTAATTCTAACTCTGAAGGTGATAATATTAGGAGTTGGAAACTTTAGGAGATAATTAGGGCATGAATATAGAGTTATTCTGCATGAGGGTGTCCTTTTATTAGAGACCTCAGGAGATCACTTGACCCTCTACCATATGAGGATACAATATAAAGATAGCCATGAGGGAAGTAAGACAGAGGGTATCACCAGACACCAGATCTGTGGGTGTCTGACTTCCCAGCTAATTTTTACAGTGAAGAGCGTATTATTATTTGTGTGTCAAAAAAGCTTGATTGCTTTTATACCCATTATGTATTGAGCCTACTACTTCCTCTTCAATCAGGTAAAATATAACAAAATATTACCAATCATTTCCACAGTTTGGGTGGGAGGAAGATTTTACTGATGACAGGAGATAATGCTGTGGTAGCTTTGAGTTATTACAGCTGGTGACTAGGTGCTTCAGTGTCAGGATGTCAGGACAGACAGAACATGAGTCCCAGCACCACCACACTCAAAAACTTCAGTACTCACATCAGCAAAACAAGGCGAATAATTATGCCTGTTGACTAATCTGTGAATAGCAATAATTATACAAGGTCTTGGGCGATATTAAATAATACTGGTTATTCTCATCAGTTACAGTCATCCATGCACATTGCTTTGTTCTGTGGTCCCCTGAAGTCTAAGGGAGCTGAAGAGTTCATATGGCACGATGGCTATTGGGATACTGTGGCAGCACATTCCTCGCATGTTTGTGGTGATGCTGGTGTGTTCAAAGAGTACAGATATTCCTTTAGAAGGCCAGCACACAATTGTGTACAGTACATAACACGTGATAAGGACTACTAGTGCCCAAGTTACTGAATTATATATTTATGTTTCATCTTTACTTTAGTGGATATTCCTCATCCTTATAAACATAGCGGAGTTTGCTGAAAAGCGGTATGCCCTGTCATGTGGCACAGTCTCAGACATCTTGATATTAACTGCCTTCTTGATTGCATTGTTTTCTGGTATGTGATGTAATGCCACTATGTGTGAGTGTGCTTTCTTCATTGTGCTCACTGTGATAGAATACACAATTATTCATTCCTCAGGATGCGTCCTGTATCTAAGTGACAGATGGCTTCAATTCATCTCTCACAATGACTCTAGAGGAAAGAGCTATCATGTGACTTTGGCATTTGTGGAAAGGGGGATATAAAGGGGCTAAATGAACTCTCAAGGACACTCATGGGAGACCTTCTCAGAATCTAATGACGCAAAACCAGTGACAAGTTATACAAACATGCCTAGTATAACAGCCAGATCCTAATGCCAAACTAATTGTGATCAACAAAGAATCATAGAGCTGAACTTAAGCTTTTTTTTTTTTTACAACTCTATGCAGATTGTGATCAATCAGGAGGTAAGTGGTTGGACTTATCAAATTACTGTGTTTACCTGGAGACTCTTTTTTTTCTTACAATCTATGTTCATGTCAGAAGAGATGGTATCACTGAAGGGTAACAGTTCCAAATGCTTTCTTTCTAAGCAGCTGCATTTCTTCAAGGTTGGGAAGTGAAACAGACTCAGGAGAGAACAACAAATTGTTATATATATATATATATATATATATATACATACATACATATACATCAAAATAAGATGCAGCTATAATGTAATCATTCTGAGAAGAATTGTTTTTTAATTGGAATATATATTTATTTTAATATGTACTCTATGCTTAAGAGATTGACAACATGTGTTTTGATTTTTACTTTCAATAACTTTCCATCAAAAGAACAATTGTTTCTATGAAAAATATTATAATTTTAAATTATGAGGTTAGCAACACTGTCGAATATTGAGGGTTAATGCATAACTGATAAAATTTGTTGGCTGAGATAAACAAAACTTTATGCATTGTAGAGAAGACAGTGTTCGTTTGGAAAAAACACACCCTGTTCTTTATTCTCTGGGAGCCAAAATGGTCTTGGAGGTTCTATGAATTTTAGTTCAGTTAGGACACCTTTCTTTACTTATTCATTTTTATTCTTTGTGTGGAGTATATGTGTGTGTGTATTTGTGTGTGTGAATGTACATGTGTTTATGTGCTTTCACATGTATGCTGGCATGTATATATGTGCATATTTGTGTACAAGGCAGCAGTTGGCATCTACTTTGAGTGCTGTTTACTTTGTTGATGAAGGCAAGTCTTCTTGCTGAGCCAGGAGCTCTAGTGTAGCTAGCCAGCTTGCTCTGGGAACCCACTGTCTCTACCTCCTGAGCACTGGGGGTAAAGGTGGGCCACCATACCTGTCAGGGTTTTGTGTGGTTCCTGGGGATCTGACTCTAGCCCTCTCACTTCTACAGTAAGCATTTTGTCCATTGGGCTGTCTCCTTAGCCCTACCTTGCTTTAGATACTAGAATGATAATGTATTTGTGCAAAATGATGTTTAAGTAATTTATAATTTTTATATTCATAAATTCATTAACTTAAGTATTTTCATAATAACCACAATGAGTAAATGTGATATGATGGAATGTAATTGTATAAGGAAATGCAAACAGTTTGAAATTTGTATCTTTTGTGTCTACTTCATTACTTACATTGTTTTAAACAGTGCTGATTCTCATTGTATATCATGTGTAATGATAAGGGGTCCCTACTTTCCAATGTTCATGAAAACCACATGGGAGAATGCAGAACATTTTCCCTGCCCTTTTGTCCACTTAGTCCCCACATGCTTTCCCCTAAGTTCTTAACAATCCTATGAAGTTTGAAATGACAAAGACTACTCTATTCTTTATTTTTTTTCTCCTTCAGGAATTCTTACGTTTTCAGTGTGTGTGCGTGTGTGTGTGTGTGTGTGTGTGTGTGTGTGTGTGTGTGTTTGCAGATATATACACTAAGAAACACTGTTGAGGTCACCAGATAACCTTGAGTGTCTGTCTTCATCTTTCATTTTGTTTGAGATAGGGTCTCTTGTTCAGTGCTGTATAAGCCAGACTAGCTGGCTTGCAAATTCCTGCCTCTGCTTCCTGTCTTGCTTTAGGAGCACTAGGATTGCAGACACAGAAGTCTGCACTCAATGCCATATGGGTTCTGGGGATCTGAACAGTCATCCTCATATTTTCACAGCAAGCCTTTTAGCCCTGGAGCCATCCTTCTTGCTCTCCAAGGAGTTATTTCTTTTAAGAAAAAACCTCTCTGACTTAACGTAAGCGTACTTTCCCCCTATTTCTTGCTGTTTTGCTTTGTTGGAAACAGGGTCTCTCTGACTGGCTTGGCACTTCCTATTAGCTTAGGCGTGTCTTTTATTCACAGAAATCTTCCTGCCTTTAATTCCTGAGTATTAGAATTGTAGACATGAGCATAAAACATGCCGTTCATTTGTCCTTTTTTTTATTTTCAGATTTACTTTTGTGAGTTTCTGATATTACTATTTAAAGGTATTTAAAGGTAAAAAAAAATCTGCATATAAACCTGTACTTTTTGTTTTTTCAGAAGAAATTTTGATTTGAAACGACTCAATTTTTTATTCTGTATATAAGAACAAAAACTTAAGCTTGCCAGCATCTAATATGAGGTAAATGTTATTTTCAGGATTATGCCAATAAAATAAAAATGATTTTACATTTGAGCACTGAACATTACATCTCTTGAAATGTACGTACTCCTAGTCTTATACTACAAAGCTCACAATTCAATCCTGATTTTTTGAGAGGCTACTGTGACTTATAACAACAAATACCCAGTTATCATGATGCTTTTGTTTTCTTTTTTCACATAGAGCCTTACCATTGTAGAACCGTATTGTTGTTCATAAACCAACCTTTCCATTTGGTAAGGCGGTATTTTAAAAACAAAGCTCTGCCCCATGTCTGTTTATTTTGGCTTCTAAAACCATTAATGTTTAAAAGAGAAAGTAAACACAACAGGAATATGGAACCAGAAAACATAAAGCAAAGTGAATGATAAATCTTCTAGTCACAAATAGACCTAAACCCCAGAGAAAACAAAATGTTTTCTCTGTTTAATATATAGCTAGTTATCAACTGCATATTTCTTTAAGTTATACTTATTTTCTCTTTCTCTTGTGTTGTATTATATTTCTTGTGGCCATTATTCTTTTAAATTGTCCAAATGTATGGGTACAGGTGTCTATACTAATCAAGACCTTAAAAGATCCACACTCAATGTTGGCACTCTTGAGGTGAAAGGGGGACAGAAGTTTAGAGTATCTTGAGCTTTAAATGGATTACTTGCTGTATGTACACAGGCATGAGCAGGTGACAGAGAACATACTGGGAGGGTGACTAATCTCTTAGTACTAAGCAATGAAGACCCTTATGAAATAAAGCTTAATATTTAGTATTTACACAAGAAATTATCTACATCTCTATCTATACATATGCATATTAATATACACACACGTATACATATACACATGAAGCTGTGGTTTTGTAATCACACTGCCTAGGAGACAGGTTTCATAGGATTAACTCAGATAATTTACAAAGCAATTAAATAAACAGAAAGCTCAAAACAATGAACTTCAAGGGAACATCAAATTATATCTTCGCTGCTATATGTTATCTAGAATATCCTGTTTCCAACAAAAATTTGAGAGATATGAGGAACTATACTTCACAGAGAAAATAGAATTGCTTCTAGTATCTCCAATGCCATAGCAAAGACGTCAAAGAAGCTGGTATGTATAAAGGTAAGGAAGTAAGGAAAAATATTTAAGGAATTAACAAAATATAAAAAGAGTGAGTGAAAAATACAAAATATCTAGGAGACAAAGTTATCTAAAAATCTCACATTGAAAATTTGAATAATAGATAAAACTTACTAGAAAGCCTAAGAGCAAATTTGAGATAGCAGAAGAATCTATGAAAGACATCAAAGAAGCAGGGTGAAATCCAGAGAAAGAAGCACAGATTCACAGTGAAGTGACATCCAACAAAGATATCAAAACAGCTTAGGGGAGGGAGAGGTTGTCTTTCCAAAGAGTGGCACAGAGACAGATGGGTCAACATGAAGAAAGTGAATCCCAATTTCTACCTTAACCAACTCAACATGAATTATAGACCTAAAAGTGAAGCCAGGAGACTGTAGAAGAGAATAATGCATTTCCAAGTGGAAGAGGGCTGTGCTGGACACAAGATGCACTGGCAGTCAAAGTCACATTTCAAAGGTAAAATCTTCTTCTTTTCCTTTAAAGATGCCACTTAGAAAATGAAAAAGGCATAAACATATTGGCATGCATGTATGACACAGGCCTTACCTATAGTATATCCTCAAAACTCACCAAATCACACATTTATGCTTTTTATTGTTTTTAAAAGATTGTTAGTTATGAGGCTATGGACTAATATTTCATCCTTTAATAACATAGTAAATTTACCATTTAGTAATATAGATAATTGATCTAATTCAAAATGAGTTAAAATCATTGAGTACAACCTCATGGAAAGCATAGATGATTGGTTGGTAAGTACCTGACAAGATACGTAGCATCTGTATCGGTTTTACAGATTGTAGTGGGTAATTAAGGGATTGCCCACTCAAAGACTGGTTGCCACCTTATGATGTACAGCTCATGGATTTCTTATATATCTTGATGGAATTATCAGGTGAGTTTTGAAAATGGTTCAAGATTTGTACACTTTCTGAGCCAACAATTTCACTCACAGTCATTTACTCAACAAAACAAAAAATTGACCTTTTTGTAAAGGTTCATAAAACTCAAACTGGAAATAACTTAAAATTCCATTAAAAGAATCACATGTAAACAGTTTTCAGTGTGTCTATAAGTCATAATACACAGTGTTGTCTATAAGGCATAAGACACAGTGTTGTCTATAAGGCATAATACACAGTGTTGTCTATAAGGCATAATACACAGTGTTGTCTATAAGGCATAATACACAGTGTTGAAAAGACTGAACCACTGAAACACATTGCAGTGAAAGGTAAGTCTTGAAAATTTTATGGCAGAATTAAGACAAGAATATTGATTGCAACACTCTGAATGAAGCTTAAAACCATAACTAGTCAATGTGCATAGAAATGAGAAAAGTGAAGCTTATATGGGAATGACCAATCAAGTGTAGCATCTCTTAGGCAGTGAGTGGGTGATGGAAGTGGTCTACACTTTTAATGGGTTTGATTACTCAAGCGAATATATTCTCAAAACTCACAAATCTTACACTTTTCATATTCTATTTTTTATAAAAAGATTGTTAGTTATGAGACTACGGACTAACATTCTATTATTCATTAATAAAGACACAAGTCTTACATCACCTCTGAAATAAATTACAAGCAACCATGGAAAGCAGTATGGGCAGAGACAAACATATGGATATCCTAAATCAGACCAGTTATGACTGGTGGTGGGTTTTTTTTTTTTTTAAAGAAACTTTCTGGTGCTCGCAATGCAATTATGTCCTTGCACTGGCTAGTTTTGTGTCAACTTCACATAAGCTGGAGTTATCTCAGAGAAAGGAGCTTCAGTTGAGGAAATGCCTCCATGAGATAAGCTGTGAGGCATTTATTTTCTCAATTAGTGATCAAGGGTAGAGGGCCCCTTGTGGGTGGTGCCATCCCTGGGCTGGTAGTCTTGGGTTCTATAAGAAAGCAAGCTGAGCAAGCCAGGGGAAGCAAGCCAGTAAGTAACATCCCTCCATGGCCTCTGCATCAGCTCTTGCTTCCTGACCTGCTTGAGTTCCAGTCCTGACTTCCCTTGGTGATGACCATCAATGTGGAAGTGTAAGCTGAATAAATCCTTTCCTCCCCAACTTACTTCTTGGTCATGATGTTTGTGCAGGAATAGAAATCCTGGCCGAGCAGTGGTGGCATATGCCTTTAATCCCAGCATTTGGGAGGCAGAGGCAGGTGGATTTCCGAGTTTGAGGCCAGAGTGGTCTACAGAGTGAGTTCCAGGACAAAAACAAAACAAAACAAAACAAAACAAAAACAAACAAATTAAAAAAAAAAACCCTGACTAAGACAGTCCTCTTTATTGTGGACAAGGATACAGACTGTTGTAGGAGGAGCTAAGGTGGGAGGAGTAAAGAGAGGAAGAGGAAGAAAAAGGAAAGAAAGAGGAGGAGCTAAGGGAGAGACAGAGAACAACAGAGGGGAGATGGAGGCTGATGTGCACCTGTCTGTAGCAGTCAAAGGGAGTTGGTATACCTAGGTTGGGTATTGGGTTACACCTCTGATTGTAAGGGTATCTTGTTATTGATCATTACTAAATATATAAGCCTTTAGATAATCTAAGCATTAGAGTCTCATCTGTACCGAGCCCATGTGGTTGGCAGGATGGTCCAGGCACTGCCCAGCCTTACAGAGACAGGGTGGAAGATTGGCAGAGCCATCTCCCACGCTGGGGTCTTGTGGGTGGCAAGGCTGGTGTCTCTAGCTGGCTATTTCAAGCTGCAGCGCGTTCGTGTCCTCTGGCCACACAACATGGCGGCTGAGCTCAGCAGAGCTGCTGCAGCTTAGACAGTTGGCTCCACCAGCAGCCTTTTTAAAAATAATTACTACAACAGACTGTCACATTTAATTTTGTATGACATTTAATTCTTAAACACATCTACATAATACAATTGAAAATAAAACTTACAATAACAAAGGAATTTCTTAAGGGGGTGGGAAATCTAAAATTCTTTCTTACAAATCTTCCTTGATTGCATTGGACTGTTATCAGCTACTTGAAACACAGCCTGATGATTTATTTCCACTTGTCAAATGACCTTTAGCAATACTTTTTGATGCGAATAGTCTATGTAGGTGTTCAAGAGGATCCCGAATCAGTTATCTACCTGTCATGCCTGATTCACTGTATCTGCCTTCTGTTTCATTTTCTAGCCTTCTCTCACTCACGGTCTCATCCCATTCTATACATGGGTGCCAGAGTAATTTTCTTAATGTATCAATTTTTTCATGAAATCAATTTGCTTCCCCTCTCCCCGCACCCCCCCCCCCATTCCCGTAGATACGGTGAAAACATCTTTTTAAGGTTCTCAGGGCACATCCCCCAATGCCAATAAGTGATCTTACTGCACAAAGGTGCCATATTTGAATCTGTATGTGTAATTGTCTCATCAACATTCAAGCTTGGCTGCCAACAGCACTGCATATTTATGGAATCTCGCTGGCAGGGCTCTATCCATGGTGCTGATCATCTATAAATGAATGCGGTGGAGCCCTGGCTCTGTATTAGTTACTGAATTTGGAAACAAGGCATACACATTACATATAGAGGGAAAAATAGAGCGAAAGGCTGATGTTTAAGAATCAGTGCTTATGCAGTAATTTTCATAGCTAAATGAGGATGGCTTCTGGCAGGAAGTAGATCTTAGAAGTGCAAAAAAAAAATAATCCACGGGTTTAGATGAGTAGCGAGTAAAGAGAACACTTAGGGAGAGGATAAAAACATAAAGGCTTAATTTGACGGATATTTGGAGGCAGGTACAAAGAACTCATCTATCTGGCTGGATAATGCCAAGTGATGAGAGGTTTGGCACATCAGAATCTTGAGTTCAGACTTTATCCCACAAGTAATGTGAGTACTGAAATATTCTGGGTTGAGAAGGAGGATATGAACTTAAAAAAAAGTACAAATCAGTCTTTCCAGTTGAGAAGATGACAATGGATAGTCAATAGGTGACAGGAATGGGTAAGGAGAGTGGTGGGAAAGCAGCAGGTGAGGGTTAAAGAGTGAGGCCTGCAGTGTGTACCAGGAGTTCCTTGTAACCAGGACCAATACTCCACAGTGCTAGTCACATCTGCTTGAAATGTTCTACTTCTGTGTTTATCTCTCTAATCAGACAAGAGGTCCCGCGACATAGAGTCTCCTTTATATTGTTATGATGGTATCAGTTACAATTTTTAATTATGTTGTCACAATACAAATATCAACTTCTAGCACTCGACAAGCACCCACGCTTATGTTTGCTTTAAGTCCAAGAAACATTGCTGGACCCACCCTGATCACAGGACTTTTGTTATTTCAAAATTTCAGCCCATCATTTCAATAATCTATAGAATGCAGCAAGCTTTATCCTTGAGTCCTTAACTGAAGGATGGCTGCCTTGTAATACAGATGCTATTTTTCCTGGAAAAGGGCAGTTCAGATAATGTGTATAGCCCTAAAGGTCTGCACGAGAGCTGAAAGCTGCTTCTTGTGTCCTGACAGGTAGGCTCTAGGCTTTTATGCATTCTTAAAAGCTGCTGGTTCTGTATGGCTAGGGTACTGTTGCTTTCTGCTACTTCTGCCTCAGCTTTCTGTTCCCTTATCTCTGCTTTTTCCTCTTTAAATCAGCAGGCTATCCAATATGAGTCATATAACTTAGTTTGCATAAACAATCACAGCAAGCTCCCAATGAGTGAATGAATGAATCACTGAAAAATATGGAAAATTGGCTATTCTGCTATGACAATTTTTAATTAATGTGAACATGAAATATTTATGGCTTCTAGTAATAGAGTCGTAGAAGAGATCCCAGAACGGAAGCCGCTTCAACCAAGACTACAGTTTTCTGTTCCTTCTGTTTCCTTTATTGCCTCATGGGTTTTATAACACACTATTACCTGTGCTTTCTTTTCTTTCCACCTAAATTCTACTCATCTTTCAAGTGCCAGCTTAAGCTATAAAATCTTCTCAACTCATTAAACTTCATAATGCACCTAATTCCTCTGATTTTTTAACACTTACTTTAATTAACCTTGAGCTGCCTTGAGATATCTCTTGGGCTAAAATATTCCTTTCAACCTAATTTAACACATTCGCAATATTTTTACTATCTTTGTGGCACAGTAGAAGGTGCTGGAGGGGAAAAGTGGGGTGAAAACAGATATAAGCAGATTCGTTAGGGACTCAGTATATCAGTAGAATGAAACAAAGCAAAATACGATTAATGCTATCAAAGAAAAAGAGAAAAGATTAAATATATATGATACAATAAACAGTGGTACAAATTAGGAATACCATAATTTTGATGATTATCTGAAAAGTCACACCAGTTGTTAGCTATGGATTTTTTTTGTGTCATACAATTCTTGTCTTCCTAATAAATGTGCTTTCCACTTCTCATCTCATGTATCTCTCATACATCATTTTCTGACCATGATGACTGATCTAAGGTTTGGACATGTGAAGTGAGCTAGGCTAAAGTTCTTTTGTTTTTTAATGATTTTAATTGAAATAGGTTTTTTATCATTTCATCCTTCCCTTTCCTCCTTCTAGTTTTTTTTTCAGGTACCCTCCGTCAAACCCTTCCCATTCCCCCTGCTTTCAAATATTGATAACCTCTTTTTTATTCATTATATTTGTTACACACTCACACACACACACTTGTGTGTGTATAAAATAGAATACGCTGAATCTTCTTTTATTGTTTATGTGTCTGTGGTTTCAAGGTTGACTGGTCTGCATTAGACAAAGATTTAGGGTTTCACACCTGAGCGAGGCTAATTCTCCTCCCACTAGTCAATAGTTGCTTATGGATTTTTGTCAAGGGTTGGACCCCTAAAATTTCCCCTTCCATGCTATGATCCTATCCATATTGCCATTGGTCTGGTTTTGTTTATGCACATATTTCTAAAAATCTCTCAGCAGACTTTCTGGTTTTCTGGCTCTTATCATCTTTCTGTCCTCTCTTCCATGTTGATCTCTGAGCCAGAGATGAAAGTGCTGTAATGTATAAAGGTAGAAGAAGTGGTACTCAGAGGTTAGTGATAACCAATAGCTGTCTAATTGAACTTAAGGGCCACTCAGAAGGAAGGAAATCATGACTTGTACTAGAAACCCAGCCAAATTCCAGAAGCTAGTGAGGTCATAGATTTCAGGAAATAATTTACTACTACCAATTTGTCAGTCTGGCACAATTCCTTACTACATTATAAATCTTAACCTTATACTCTTCATTAAATATAACTACCATTCCTCATCAAAGATGCTTCTCTTTATAGAAAATTGAGGCCATCACATAAAACCACAGCTAGACACAATGTAGAGATTAGTGGATTGATGAGAGTTCCAATGGATATGTCTAGTCCAAAGTTTTTTCTCCTGAATTTTCTTCAAGTTCCAGCTTTTTATTTCATTAAAATCTGTAAAATTTTGACCTTGGAATGATCTCTGGCTACATCCACTTCTGCTAAAGAGCCTGTCTGAGAGAACCCTGGTGGGTGTTGTCAAGAAAGTAAAAACAGTAGTGAGACCCTTCAGGTTTCTAACTGAAGCTGCTTTGGATGCCGTACCTGTCTTGTTTTGTCCTTTACCATCAAACCTCTTGAGTTAATAATGTCTCAAATTCTTTGTCTAACTGTGAGATTGGAGATTTCATCATCTGAAACCAACCAAGCAGGCATGTCAAACATGAGGCTTGAAGGCCACATGGGCCCCAGGTTAGTCATGAATGTGGTACAACACATTTGTAGATGACAATGTCATAGCAATTTCAGAAGTGGGACGCTGAACTTGTTAGTTTCAGATATCAGCTTAAGACTAGCATCTTCTTTCTCAGTGGAGAGTTTGTTCAAATGAGATTGACCTGTGGCCATGTTTCTACAGAACTAATTGACGATTAAAGTAGAAAAGCCCATTTCACCATGTGTGGAACTATGCCTGGCAGTTTGACCTATATTGTATAAGAAGGTATCTGATTAGCTCTGTACCCCATTTTTAAAATTGGGCTATTTGTGTTGTTAAAGAAGTGTTCAATCTCCTTAGTTATCCTGGAAATGCGAATCAAAATGTCTCTGAGATTCCACCTTACACCCATCAGAATAGCTAAGATGAAAAACTCAAGGGACAGCACATGTTGGTGAGGATGTGGAGCAAGAGAACACTCCAACATACCAGGTGGGAGTGCAAACTTGTACAATCACTTTTGAAATCAATGGGAAAGTTTCTCAGAAATTTGTAAATAGTTCTACTGGAAGATCCAGCTATACCACTCCTGAGCATATACCCAAAAGATGCTCCATCATCCCACAAGGACACTTGCCCAACTATGCTTATAGCAACATTATTCATAAATGCCAGAAACTGGAGGTAACCTAGATGTCCCTCAACTGAAGAACGGATAAAGAAAATGTGGTTCATTTACACAGTGGACTACTACTCAGCTATTAAAAACAAGGGCACCATGAATTTTGCAGGTAAATGGATGGAACTGGGAAATATCACCTGAGTCGGGTAACCCAGACCCAAAAGCACATGCATGGTAAGCACTCACTTATAAGTGGATATTAGACTTAAAGTACAGGATAATCACACTATAATCTACAGACACAAGCCAAATAACAAGGAAATCCCATGGGAAGATGGTTCAGTCTTTCTCAGAGGGGGAAGTAAAATACATATTGGAGGTTGGTGGAGGGTGGGAACTGAGGGTGGGAGCGAGTATGGGGAGGGCTGTGGGACAGGATGGTGATCATGTATAGGAAGAGCAGGGAAGTGAAAACAGAAATTGGCAGTAGGGGAGCCAATGTGGGGGAGCCCTCACTGTGTCTATGGGGAAAACTCTACTTGAGACTCCTAACAGTGGGGGAATATGGATCCTGCAGTGACCACTTCCTGTAACCAAGCAGGACTCTCAATGGAGGGATAAGGACAGCAACCCAGCCACAAAACCTTCAACTCAAAATATGTCCTGCCTACAAGATAGAGCAGAGACTGAGGGAATGACCAACCAATGACTGATCCAAATTGAGATCCATCCTATGGGCAAGAACCAGTTCTTGAAACTATTAATGATACTTTGTTATTCTTGTAGACAGGAGCCTAGCATAACTGTTCTCTGAGAGGCTCCACCCAGCAGCCAGTGGAAAGAGATGTAGAAACCCAGAGTCAAACATTAGAATGAAGCTCTGGGAGTCTTATGGAAGAGTTGGGGGAAGGATTCAGCTACCTGAAGAGGACAAGGACTCCACAGGAAGACCAACAGTGTCAATAACTTGATCCCTTGGGGGCTCCCAGAGACTGAACCACCAACCAAAGAGTGAGCAAGGGCTGGACCGAGCGCCCCCGAACATATGTAGCAGGTGTGCAGTTGGTCTTCATGTGGGTCCCTCAACAACTGGAACAGGGGCTGTTTCTGAATCTGTTGCTTGCCTGAATGTGGATCCCATTCCCCTAACTGGGCCTCAGTGGGAGAGGATATGCCTAGTCCTGCAGAGACTTGATGTGTGCATGTGGGGTGGTAGTGGCAGGGGTGGGTGGGAGTGGGTAGTGTGTGAGGTGATACCCAGAGGGGGTCCCTCTTCTCAGAGGTAAAGGGGAAGGAGGAATGAGGGAGGATCTGTGTGAGAGGGTACTGGGAGGGGAAGGGGGGCTGATATTGAGATGCAAAATGAATAAATAAATAAATAAATTAAAAGAAAAAAAGAAAAAAAAAAAAGAGATGGAGACTAGTAGACCGTGGACTGCAGAACTCGTGGAAAGCAACACAGGCTCAATGGTTTAGTTATTTAATATGAGTTTTAAACTTTAGTTATTTAACATGTGTTTTAAACATATGTTTGCTATAAAAACATCCTGTTTACATAACAAAAACTAAAAACTGTAGAGGACTAAAGAATATTAAATAAATTTGCATCTAATTTTAAGTCACTAATAAAATTTAAAGATTTTTAAAAGATAGAAAAGAAAGAAAGAAAGAAAGGAAGGAAGAAAGAAAGATAAAAGGGTAGCCGAGAAAGCCAGGGAGACCCAGAGGCAGATCCATCTGTTTTCCTGCTCCAGTTCCTGCTTGAGTTCCTGCTCTGTATTCCCTCAGTGAAGGACTCGTATCGAGAAGCCAAATAAACCCTTTCTTCTTTAAGTTGCTTTTAGTCAGATTGTGTGCTAGTTTAATCGCTATGGCCCCCATAGACTCAAGTGTTTGAATGCTTGGCTCATCAGAAGAGGCACTATTAGGAGGTGTGGCCTTGTTGGAGGAAGTGTGTCACTGTGGGAGAGAAGAGGGCTTTAAGGACTCCCATGTTCAGGCTATGCCCAGTTTAACACACTGTCTCCTTTTGCTGCCAGTGGATCAATATGTAGAACTTGCAGCTCCTTCTGCAAGACCATGTCTGCATGCTTGCTGCCATCTTTCCCACCATGACAATGATGGGGTAAACCTCTGAACTGTAAGCCAGGCCCATTAAATGTTTTTCTTTATAAGAGTTGTTATGATCATGGTGTCTCTTCACAGCAATAAAAACCCTAGGTAAGACAGTGTTTGCTTTTTTTTTTTTTTTTTTTTTTTTTTTTTTTTTTTTTTTTTTTTTTTTATCACAAAAACGGGGAAGCTAACCAATCCCAACTGACATTCATGAAATTCACTGACTGGGGAATACATTCTTTAAGATTGGTCTTAAAAGAGAGACAGTATTCTGAAAAGTGAAGTTTCATGATCAGAGGTGTGAAAGTGAGACACTGTTGCCAGAAAGGATGGACTTAGAAAACTGGTAGAGAATGAAGGTAAAGAGGAAGTCTGGACCATCTTTACAAAATCTTGAATCTGAAGTGGAAAACGTTCTTTTTTCTTAAAGGCTCTACCATTTTGGCAACCTAACTATTGGCCAAAACCTCATTTCTGAAATTTGCGAGTATTAGAGTATTACCTTACATGGCAGACTAAGAACTGATCTGTATATGGATGAAAAACTATTCTACATTATCTGGTGGATGTAGAACGGTCTGAGTGAGAGCATGAGACATAATCATGAGAGAAGATCCAGAGGAGAATGAAAGCATGGACAGAAGTCACAGGGAGAGATGTGTTAGCTAACGTGCTGCTGGCTTTGAAGTCAGAGGAAGCAGCCATGAGCTAAGCAATGCAGACAAAGTCTAGACAATAGACAAAGCATCAGCATGGATCTGTTTATATCTCCTAGACATGATGCAGCTCAACCATTGAGTTTGCATCAGCCCAACAAAACGCAGTTCAGACCAGGCTTCTGGCCTCCCCAAGTCAATACCTTTATATTGTAAACTGCTGAACTTTTAGCAACCAGTCATAGTCAGCAGAAACTAGTGCAAATTATTCATTGTTTTTTATTGTTAATTTTATTAATTAGGTCTTTAACCTTGAAGATGTGAATGTCAACAATCCTACGACAGGCTCCTGGACATAAATCTCATTTTTCATATTTCTATGTGTCTTTATATGGAGATTGTGTAACACAAACATACTGAATCTTACTAGCTTTTTGGCTCATATAGGGTTATCTTATTAGAGTGATTGTCCTGTGTCACATAATACCTGCAATGGTTTAGTATGATTGTCCAATGATTCATGTGTTGGAAGTTTGGTTTTTAGTGTGGCCTTGTCAAAAGGTGGCAAGATCTTTGTAAGATGCAGTATTTTAGATCATCTGGTCTTGAAGGGGGTACAGCCCTTGGAAGGTAGTTCCTGTAGGACTCTGAGATAGCTCTTGCCAGAATGAGTCATCTTATGATTCCTGTCTCACAATATGATTATGTCCTCACCTAATTTTTTTTCTCCTCAATGTGATATAGTGGTGTAAATGGGTTCCCAGGGCCAGCACAATACATTCTAGCTTTGAGTCTCCAAACCTGTGAGTGAAATAACCTACTTTTCTTTGTCTACAGCTATTCATCACCTAACTATAAATATGTGAATGGAAGGCTGTTTCAGCCAGTGACAAAATGCATAGAAGATGCTGGTCCCATAAGAACACATGGCTTAGTAACAGCCATCTTAGCTTGTATTAATCACACGCTAATTTTCATACAATGACAAAATTGTCTCATTAATCCTGTCAGAACATATCCTTGTTAAGTGACAAGACTGCACATCATCACATCTATATCTCCAGGTGGTTTTTATTAAAAAATTATGCACAGCTGTCATTATTATTATGAAGTATTATTTCTTTCTCTCTACCTTGCAAAATGATGTCTTATGATTTCTGTCTCACAATATGATCAAATCATAGCACTAGTTGGAGTTGGGCTTGATATATAATAATAATTTCTTATGATCTATTTTCAATATTGAAATTTATGACAATTTATATATTTAATGGTAGGGACCCTCCATGTTCAGAACTAAACACTCTCTAAAATAGCTGGATAATGTAATTGTATATTGCAAAGGTTTGCAAAGGCAAAATGTTGTATTTTGTTTATCTATCTTATAGTTGTCATTTTGACCAGAAAATGATATTGTACTAAGCTATTTAAAAAATACAATTTACCTACAAATACAATAGTTTTTTAACAGAGCTTAAGTGGAAAGTATTTACATATGTATGTGAAATATATGCAAATTAGTGAAATATAAACAAGCTGATGAAAAAGTCCAGTTGATGTTTTATTTCTGATTTTATTTTATAAGACAAAACCTCAAATTCAACATTTCACTTTTGATCTTTTGAAAATATCCAGTGACATGTCAAGACCATTGTTCTTTATTTGACTTTATGAAGCAGAGACTTTCACAGTGTTCTATACCCTCAACAGCTTTCAAATACAGATTGAGATATTTGTTTGACATATGGACTCATCCAGATATAAATACATCTAACTTCCTCAGGCAAAAAAATCTCCAGAACACCCAGTTTACTGGCTATGCAATAAAATGACCTATTTAGGGAAAAAGGTCAGCTGGTTATAAAAGTCCAAATCATACGCAGAACAACTTCAGGTGGAAGGAGTTAGAGAAACATCCTCTCACCAAAGAAATGGCAGGATGGAAAGAATATGCCCATTGGCAGTAGGGCAACCTCTTTTAAAACAGAGGTTCGTTTTCATTATTAAGCCTATAGAAATTCACTCATTGCTCTCACATCTTCCTAATACATAGGAAGGATCTGACTTTAAAATATCACCCATCCATTTGAATTCATCCAGGCACTGAGTTAAGCCGACATTTAACTGGTCAATTGGGAATGAACAAATAATTAATGGACTCTATGTACTAAGTCTTCATTGGTTTGAGTGGGTTTCTGGTCTAATATGGAGTGAATGGAACAGCTATTTACTGTCAGTGACTGGAATTTGTATCTGAGTAGCTATCACACACACCTTAGTGCTTTTGCTAATTGCTACCTTGAATCAGAGACGCCCAGAAATTATTATTTACCTCACGGTTTACAAGCACTGCATCAATCTTACAGGTGCTGTCAGTGCTCAAGACAGAAGGCAATAACCAGTTGCCTCCATTTGGTTCCTTGAAGCTCTGGTGTCAATATTATTTAATCATTTTCTTTCCTTTCATAACTCAGAGACAATTACAGTCTATGGTTCTCCTGTCTATAAATTAGTTCTCTGGCTTTAAAGATTATAAAGGATAAGATATTTCCACTCTATTCGTTCTCCTAACCTCAATAATATTAGTTCCAAGATGACAATAATTAACTATGTGCTAGGACAGTGTTAGACACTTTTCACATCCCACTAATCATCATGAGAAACAGATGATGGGGAACCACCCAACATGAGTGTTGGGGACCAAACCAGGGACTTATTCAACAGCTTAGCACTTAACCCCTGAGCAATCACTTCAGCTTAGGCCTTGAGGTTTTGGGAAAGTTTCTTGTCACTTCCTTGAAAAATAAAGCTGAATGTAATTTTATGCAGCTCTGTTCGAGCTCATGAGTTTGGCATCTATAGGAAGAGGTAAATATCAACTGGTGTGAAGCAACTCTGTGAGTAAAGTGTTCAACTTCTGGTGCTTGTGTGTGTGTATGTGTGTGTGTGTGTATGGTATGTGCATGGACATTTACAATCTCTTGGGGCTTATCATAAGTAAAAGACAAATAAAAATCACAGTAGAGTATCACTGAATATCTGTTAGAATGGCTTCTTTATTAGAGAAAGTAAGTGGGGAAAATGGAGAAAAGGCACCTTTTTTTTTTTTTGTGTTGGTGGGAGTGAGAATTGGTTTAGCCATTCTCTTAGAACCTTCTCTTAGAATCGGTTTAAAATTACTGTAAAAATTGAGTTGAATTAGTGAATGAATATATTTTCTACAGAAAAGGAAAGCTCCTTATCCTTCACAAATAAAGTTGGCTGTTGGACCTCTGTCCAATAATTATGGTGAGATAGCATCCTGGCCTCACATAATCTGCCCTCCACTGGTCCCTTGATCTCATTTCCTATCTCAGCTGATACCTGGCAGACATGTACAGATAGAGACTTCTGGATGTTCATAGATAGTGTCTCTTTTGGTTGGCTGCTGTCTGTCCTTAGAGGATATTAAATTTTTTGAAAATCACCCACCTCTCCACTTAGCATCTACTCTGTTTGATCTGGCTGTTCATTGAACATCCCTGGCTACACTCTGAAACATGGTTCTTGAACTTTGGACTCTTTAGTCCCCTTGGTAGTTTGTCTTTTGCTTATGTGCCTTGTTAACCTTTCTCACTGTTAACCTCTCTATTAAAATTCCATCTCATCAGACAGACCTTCTCTGGCTTTCTAACAGGAAGGGAGAACAACTGTCCATCACCCGTTGCCCTTACCTTTATTCCATTTCTCTTTATTGTGCTTACCACTGCTTGCAAAAACTTTACAAGTACTGTGCAATTCATTACATTTACAGATAACATTAAACACTAACCACTCAGCAGACCATGAGCACAGTGAGGGTAGGAGCTAGACAGATTTAGTGACGTTGCCATTTACACGCGCACATTCTGTACTACCTTAACTGTGTCACTTAAAAACTGACACATAGCAAGTGTGCATTTATAGGGTAGAGCATGATACTTCCACACCTATGTTGAAATCAGGGTCCTGATGCTAATGCTGGGATCGTTTCCATCTACTTAAACATCTATTCTTTCTGTGAACCATTACACTCTTCTGGTTATTTTTAAATACACAAAGAACTGTTATGAATGGTAGACCCCAGCTGTGTGGAGTAGTAATTTGCATGTAGAAAGCCTTCGATAAATACTTGTTGAATGACTCTTGTGAATGTTCTTAATGTGGAGGAGGAGAACATGGTTTATAACTTACTTCAATGGTCTATAACTTACTTCTTATGGTGATGTTTCAAAGGCACATTAGATAGAAAAATAAATAAATAAATAAATAAATAAATAAATAAAGCAAGCAAGCCTCTTAAAGATGTCATTCTTGACATATAGTTGACAATGAACATTCTGTTGTGTTACAAATAAAAAAAATAGAAATGTTCCTTAGAAGTATCATTATGCCACATGTCTTTCTCTTTCCAAAGGATCAGGCAAAAAAAAGTATTATTAGACAATGGTTGGCTATCTCAAGCCTGCTGGTTGGTTAAAGCTTGGTATCTTTTTCTACCTGAACTTTTAGTTTAGTATATCCTAGGAAAGGAACCCACAACAGCATTGTATCTGTCATTGTATAAGTATCTAGTTAATGCTAAGGGAAAATTTATTGTGATCGCCCTGTGTCACAAGCTTCAAGTCATTTAAACTTCATAGGAAGCCTATGACACTTTCAGTTTTGAAGACAGAGATGATGGTGACTCAAGGAGATAAGTGATTTTCCTTAGGCTCCTGCATCAGAAATGGCACAGAACAAGATCTCCAACCCGTTTTCACTCCAAGTCTGGCCCCTAGCCTCTGTATACTCTGTATACTCTAATCTTTGTGTCTTGAGTATTGTATGCTCTCTAATAGTGGAATATATTCCACAATCCCTTCTATTCAGGAGTTTATATTGAACTGACTTACTCCAAGTCTCAATGAAAGGCGCAGCCATGGGCTAATGAAAGAAATATCTGTGCTTGTGTTCCACACTCTTAATTTTAAATTTCTCACAGGAAAATTCAGAAAGTGTCACCATCATGTTTCCTACTAATTCAGTCTTACTTCTTATTGATTGTTGGGCAGTCTCTGTACTATCTCCTGGAACCAGACAGAACATCTGAGGCAGGAGGGGAAGGTGATTACCTTTAGATTATGTAGTATTGTAGAGTTAGGTAGGTTTCCCCTCTTCTATACACAAAAGTACTGCAATCCCTGCTGTCACAGAAGCAGAGTCATGTAACATTGCAGTTGGAAGATGCCCCAGAGATTCCACTTTTCAACCCCTCTATTCTGAAAATGTAGAAAAACATTGCAGAGAGAATGTCCATAGGTTCAGAGCTAATGTGTTTATATATTATATATTTTATTAATACATATTTATATCATATAACATATATAATTTCATAAAATATATAAACATTTATTAATACATAATATACACAAAAATGCTGTTTGGCTGCATGTATATCTATCTTATGTGTGCATTGTGAATAGAGTCCAGAAAGTATATAAGATTTCCTAGAAAAGAGTTAAAGTTGGTGAGATCATGTAAGTCCAGGACTTACTTTCAGAGGACCTCTGAAAGAACAGCCACTGCAGAACTAATGTTTAAACCAGAAGCACAAGTCATTTGTTTCATGCTCTTTCCACTTCATGATTCAAATATGATAAAAACCTGTACAGGTGCTATGAGAAAAGATGGAAAAATCTCTTTAGAAAAAATTTCTTTTGTCTCTCTAACTTCTTCCCAATTTTACATGATTTAAATGAAATGCAAAATGATGTGTTCCTTAATAATAATGTTACAGAGAGCAGCGAAGTTCTCAACTGGTCCCCAAAGTCATCAGGCTGCTTACTGGAAGGAAGCTCTTAAACTCTCCCTGTTTTGGTGAGGAATTCATGGGATTTAATATTCACTGTGATTGCATAATTTTATAAGCACTTCATTTCTCAGTCTCTGCTTTCTTCAGTGGTACAGAAACACTTTTTGCTTTCCTTGTCCCCATTCTCTTGTGGCCATGGCAGAACACTGGAGAGCTACATCTATGGAATGTGTCTGGCTGGGAATAATAATCTCGCTGTGTTAGAGACCTGAGGTTAAGTATCTCCGATTGTTTCTTAGGAACCTAATTAATAAGATTAAAAAAAAAAAACTCTGTGAAAAACACCTGAGAAAAAAAGTGATGGGACACACACACACACACCCCAAACACAATTCTTACTCATAGTTTCAGAGATTCAGTCTCAGATTGCTTGATGGCTGTGGGCTTGGAGTGGGAGCAAAACCTTCTAGTGGCAAAAGTGTGTGGTAGAAAGAAATAGCCCATTTTATTACAGCTAGGATGCAAAGAGAGGAAGCAAGGGGGTTGGGACAAGAGACCCTTTGTGGTGGTTTAAATGAGATTGGCCCCTATTTGCTCATATGTTTGAATAATTGGTCCCCAGCTGGTAGACCTCTTTTGGAAGGATTAGGAGGTGTAGTCTTGTGTGAGAAGTTGTATGGCTAGATAGAAGATGCCTCTCATTCCCATTGTGCTCTCTTTGCCTCCTCCATGTGGATCAGGATGTGGACTTTCAGCTGTTCATGACACTATCCTTTAGCCATTCTGGACTCTAACCCACTGAAACCATAAGCTCAACTAAATCTTTTTTTTTTTTTTTTTTAATATAATTTACCTTGGTCATGGTGTTTTGTCACAACAATAGAAAACCCTTCAAAATCCTTCAAAAGAGAAACCCTTCAAAACCACCTATTTCCTCTAACAAAGTATAGGCACCTAAAATTTTCAGAAACATTTGTTAAGGATGAGTCTTTCAAAAATGACATCTACAGGAACTTTTAAAACACTAATGTCTGACATCCTAAGGCAAAGTGACAGGGGAACCTCTCAGGCATGAACGCGGTTGGAAGATGATATTCTAGCTAGAGTTGGTCCTGGTACACAAGGCATGCAAAAATACCTGAGAATAAGATCACAAGGAAGATTTTTCATCCTCTTCTTACTTTTTAAAGATTTCAAAATCCAATGAGCATATGTATACTTCTACTTT
Source organism: Arvicanthis niloticus (assembly GCF_011762505.2). Taxonomy (NCBI): domain Eukaryota; kingdom Metazoa; phylum Chordata; class Mammalia; order Rodentia; family Muridae; genus Arvicanthis; species Arvicanthis niloticus. The sequence continues at coordinate 65,187,337 of NC_047664.1, read as the reverse complement.
GCATACAGATGTTAGTTTATTAGTTACACAACAATCTCATTAGTTAGGGTTATTTTTAGGGGTTTAAGTACTATGCATTTGGAAGAATGTTAAGCAAAAGATCCTATTTTGCTTTAATTTAATATTCAGAGCTATTATATTAAGAGTTAATTTTCAAAACTCAGTCAGATAGCCAGAATAAACATGATGGTTAGTGGTAACTGTCAACCTGAAAGGATCTAGACCACCTAGGAAACAACCATAAAGGATTATCTAGGTTAGGTTAGCTTCTGGGAGTGTCTGTGGGTTTTTATCTTGACTAATTAGTTAATGTGAAGATATGCCTATTAATGTGTGTTCTCATTCCTAGGGTTTGAACTTAGGACAGTATGAAAAGGAAATGAAGGGTAGGTGGAATCTCCTACAACATGTTTTGTTTGAAAATGTCATAATGATATCTGATATCTTGAACGGTATTTATTTTTCTTTAAATAGGGAAAAGTGAGCTGAGCTCACACATTCATTGTTGTCTTCTTTTGACCTTGGATGCTTCAAGCGCCTGCAGCCTTAACTTCCCCACCACAGAGGACTGCACCTGACTGTGAGCCAGAATAAGCTCACAGTCTCCAGTAAGCTGCTCTTGTGGGGGCATTCTAACACAGCGACAGGAAAGATGTTGCACTTTGGGTTTGGGTTTCACTGTTGAGGAATGTTGTAGCACCTGCCTCAGGTCATGTAGCTTATAAACACCAAATATAGACTCTTGGGACTCCTTAGGACACTCTGGCATCAGATGAAATTCATGCCTGGGCATTCTTTACATGCAGGCAAGCAGCAGAGAGGAAATCCATATACTTTATTCACAGGGTCACCTGTGACTGTAGCATGGAAGCTGCCTCCTGAGCAGGGGTCTGTTCTATCCCATTCATGTGATCAGTAGAAGCCAAGTTCTTCTCAGTTGAGATACACTCATCCATGTTCCAGAAGGAAACAGGTGGAGAAAAATAAGGAGATTACACAATAAGAATACAGGATAAATAACCAGTTTAGGAGTTTCAGCTATCTTTTAAAAACTCAGTAAAAACTAACACACTTGGCTAAGGTCTAAGTTTCCTACACACAGGGTACTGAGCTTATGACCTGTTGATGTGGCATGCTGACTGCCTGACTATGAAACAGCTGGATGATGTCACTTTCTAGTGTTTCTAGATCAAGCTCCAAATCTGAAACCAGAGTGCTCCATGCTTCAGAATGCTTGAATTCCTGTGTTTCCCTCTCATTCCACTCGCTCTGTGCTTTGCAAGGCAGAATTGCGGTCAGGTGCCTGAGCAGACCCTTGTCAGATTCAACTATTAACTGTCATTCCATTCCCTGCTCATGCACTCTCAAACATGTACACTTGTGGTAAAAGTGATGTCTTTTTACAACAACAAAGGGCTTAAAACAGCCATCAGAGGCATAGGGTAAGAACAACCAATTTACATTAGGAACTGACTGGGTTATGTTTGAAATAGTAACTACTTGGAATTAACATAGCTTTTCTTTTTGTTTTAAAAACTTTTAAAATTAAGTAATTATTTTGTTTATTTATATCTCAAATGCTGCCCTCAGTCCCACCTTGCAGAGTTCGTCTCCCCCTCCCCTTCTCCTCTGATAGGGTGGTCACTCTGTGTATCCTCCCTTTGTGGGCAACAAGTTTCTATAGGATTAGGTACATCCTCTCCCACTGAGGCCAGACATGGCAGCTCTCTAGTACATCTTACTGGGGGGGCCTTGGATCAGCCCATGTATGCTTTTTGTTTGGTGGCTTAGTCTCTGGGAACTTCCAGGGGTCCAGGTTAGTTGACACTGTTGGTCTTTCTGTAGGGTTATCATCCCTTTCAGCTCCTTCAATCCTTCCTCTCACTCTTCCATAGGACTTCTGACCTCCATCTAATGCATGGTTGTATTAGCCTCTGTCTCAGTCAGCTGCTAGGTAAAGCCTCTCAGCGGACAGCCATGCTGTAGCTATTGCACTAGATTTGCATAAAAATTTCTCATAAAATTGTAGCTGCCTCTTTCTTTTATTCTTTCTTTCTTTCTTTCTTTCTTTCTTTCTTTCTTTCATTAGACATAGCCTTTTCCACATGAAACGTAGCTTTAAAACATCTGTGGTAATCAAACTGTGCAGTAAGGTTTAAAAGATTAACAGAAGTCAGAAAAGTCTTTATGTAGGCTTAAAGCCACATTAAAGGGACCTTTTTTTACATGTAAAAGAAATAATAACTTTTAGAATAAGAGATTAGCACATCTTCCTTAAAAAAAAGTGGAAGTGCTAACTTTTTATTCTCTTTGAATGCAATTCTATTGATCTCTGTCTGCTATCATTTCAAAGACTCTTCTCTCTCTCTCTCTTTTTTAAAGGAGCCATTTTTTTAAAAAAAGGAGTTGGTAATTTCTGCTCTAATGGAGAAGTACCTTATTAATTTAATACCTCCCAGTTTGGGCTGATGTCATATTTATGTTTCAAACCAATATTCAAAAAGTATGATGCCTTTAAGTGGTCTCTTGCAGCTAAAAGCACTCATGATTTCAGAGGCAAGGCAACTTGGAGTTAATAGCCCTTTTCATGCCGCAATTTATAAGAAGTTGGGAAAAGAATTTATTCAAATAAATCTCATTCACTTGTAGTCCATTTAGCTACCTTCTAGGGCTCTTAACAAACTCTGCTATATAATCTCCGAGTCCTCGCTATGTTTTAGGATCTGCTTTAGATGCTGTATACAATATCCATTTCTTTCCCTCAAACAGCCTTTTCTGGTTAATTATTATTGTCTCCAATTTTCAGAAGAGAAGTGGAACAGGAAGAGACCACATACCATACTCAAGTTTGCAACAAATCTTGAGTTTTTTAAACCAGGACCTTACCTCCCCACCAGTTCTTTATTATTAGCCAGTACATGAGTTTGCTTTATTTTTATTGCTCTCATTTATATGTTGCAATGAAACAACTTAAAAAAAAATTCAGTGGCCTAGAACAATTACTATTATTCTCTTCCTGAATCTGCAATTTGCAGAGGGTTGAGATGGAGGGCTAGTTTTCAATCTTTGTGCCTTGGGAAACAGAGCCACTACCAGTGTAGCTCATGCTCCTTGTGAGCAAGGTGGTATTGGTTGTTAGTGATTCTCTATTGAGGTTTCTGTATTGGGTAGTAGGATTCCAAGAGTGATTGTTTCAGAATAATTATGGAAATGGTCAGACACTGGCTGTGTGCCTCTTCTATGTCCGATCTGATGGAACAGTCAACGGAATCTAGATTCAAAAGAATCAAATCAAGAGATCCATAGAGTTCACCTCTTTATGTGCCATGTCTGCAAAACTGTTGAGACGTTGTAAAATGTCTTGCTCAGCAGTTTTCAAGTTATAAATCTGCCTAATTTAAGACTGCCCTTTGTCTCATGACCTCGAAGATGAGGTCTGAAAATGGCAGCTTCAGTGTTTAGTCTTGGTTGTCAGCTTTTCACGTCAAGTGAAGAATTGTCTTTATCAGATTTCTGATATTGGCATATCTATGGGGGCACTTTCTTGACTATTAATTGATGTTAACGGATCCAGCCCCTTGTGGGCAAGTGGTGCTGGGCTGAATAGGAAAGATGGATGAGTATGAGCCAGAGAGCATCTCAGGAAGCCACCTCCCCCAATTGTTTCTACTGCTGGGTCCTATCCAGATTTCTCTTGAAATACAAAAGAGGTGAAGTCTATGAATCTTTTGCTTCAATTCTTCTGAATCCAGATTCTGTTGATTGTACCATCAGATAGAACACAGACAAGGCACAGAACCAGTATCTGGGGCTAGGCGTTTAGATACTGGTCTTTCCCATAATTATTCTGTTACCTGTAAGCTGAATTAAATTCTTTCTTCCCCAAGGAAGGTCTATTTTGTACCTTACTGACACAAATTGGTATAGTTATACTCTAATTGTATTTTAAGAGAAAAGTTTTATTTTACCAGGAAGGGTGATATGTAGGAGGAACTAAGGTGGGAGGAGTAAGGAGAGGAAGAGGAGAAATAAGGAGAAGAGGAGGAGAAGGAGAAGAGGAGCTAGGTGAGATGAGAGAGAGGGTGTTGAACATGGAGGCAGATGTTTGTGTGTCTCCGCCAGTCAAAGACAGTTGATATATCTAAGTTGGGTATTGGGTTACACTTCTGATTGTATGGCCATCTTATTATTGAGCATTACCAAACTTATAAAGCCTTTGATTAACAGTAAAAAAAAATGTATAAAAGCAAAAATGGAGAAGGGGGATGAGATAGGGGTTTTCTAGGGAGGGGAAATGGGGAAAGGGAATGGCATCTGAAATGTAAATAAAATATCCAATAAAATTAAAAAAAAGAAAAAAAAGGAAAAACAAACAAACAAAAAATTATAACAGAAAAGCAAAATGAAACAACCAAAAAACAACTATCCAAACAAACAAACAAACAAACAAAACAAACTACAATAGAAAGTGAAGTAGGTTGTTGCTCTCATGAACCTGACCATGGTTATTTATGTGCAAGCTTCATATGTTTCTGGTGGTAGAGGAGGTGAAGAGGCACAATCTAAGCACTTTAGGACCAGAAAATCATGATTAAGCCCCAGATGTTGGACATTGATATATACTATTGAATTTTGGTTTCACTTTTATCTGATTGCAGTTATTCCCTCTCTGAGCAAGAAATTACATAAGCTGGTTTTGATATTACAGGCGGCCATATGTGAAAAGCTTGCGCTTTTAAGGAGACCTTAGAGTTACAAAGTGTCGACCCTTTTAAAAGACTATGGGACTTTTAAAGTGAGCAGGACACCTTGAAGCAAAGGAAGCAAAGGAATGGTACGGTCTAACAGAAATGTGTTTGTGTGTTACGTTGACAAGGGTGAACTTCTGAGAGCTAATTTTGGTTGTCAACACATTTGGGAAGATGAACTTCAACTGAAGAACTGCATCCATGAGACCATCCTGAGGTCATGTTTCTGGGACATTTCCTTGGTATATGGAGAAAGAGTCAGCCATTGTGGGTAACACAATCCTTAGTCTGGTGGGTCTAAGCCTCATATGAAGGTAGCTGCATGTGAGCAAGAAAGCAACCAGGAAACAACATTCCTCAATGGTCTCTGCTCTACGTTCTTGCTCAAGTTCCTGCTATGACTTCTTTTGTTAATGGACTGTAACCTGAAAGCAGGAACAAATCCTTTCCTCCTCAGGGATGCTTTT